>NC_064861.1:10607023-10927023 GCF_024139225.1 Suncus etruscus | reverse complement strand
GAAAGACATTTTAAAGAAGATATTCAGAGACAAGAAACAACCCATACACCTATTTGGATCAAGGAGGATGAAAAATGAATATCTGGATATCTTCTCCTGAGAAGAAGGGGTTACACCTATGTTTCTACAAATGACAACCTTCCTAAGAAATTTTGGGCCCCATTATATCTTGTTAGAAATTGGGCTAGCACAAATGATCAGTTTCAGACTATAAACTCCCCTTCAGATCAAATACAGAATACTCAAGACACTAACAATAGTAACATTGCTGAGGTCTGCGGGGCAGGGAACAAGGATTTGGCTTTCACACACCTTACATTGAGTGAGACTGACAATAGTGATACATCCTTACATTCCGGGATGCAAAAGGAAAGACAGGAACCTGTCTTAACTGGGCTTCAAAATATAGGAAACTCTTGCTACATGAACTCAATATTGCAATGCCTGTATAATATTTCAGACTTGACTCAGTATTTTCATCAAGATCATTATAAAAAGGATATTAACAAGAAAAATCCAATGGGGCATGAAGGTAAATTAGCTGAATGATTTGGTCGGCTCATCAAAAGCATGGGAAATGGATATCATATATATAAACCCTGAAAGCTTCAAAGTAACCATTGGCTTACTTAATGACCAGTTTCCTGGACACAATCAGCAGGATCCACATGAACTACTGATGTTTCTAATAGAGGGACTACATCAGGATTTGCTTACTGCAAATCTAATGACAGATAAAACTATACATCTTATGGAAAATGAAAATTATGAACAATCTAGTCCAGAACACCAAAGGGCTCACAAATCTATTATTTATGATCTCTTTCAAGGACAATTAAAAAAAAGGGACAATTCAAATCTATACTACAGTGTCTCACATGCCACCAAAAGTCTGGTGTTTATGAGAAATTTGTTCATTTGTCTCTGGCTGTCACGTCTACAGATAAATGTACTTACAGGAATGCCTCTTTGAATTTTTTAAAGAAGAGTTAAGAGATGACAACAAAATTCAGTGCAACAGCTGCAACACTCGAAGAGATTTTTCAAAGAAAACATATTTATGGAAACTGCCACCAGTACTAATAATACACTTGAAACATTTTGCTTTTGATGGCAAACAAATAAAAATATTGCACACTTATGTGGATTTTCCTTTAGAAGATGTCAATTTAGTAGAATTCACTTCAGAGAATAAAAGCAAGATTAAGAAATATAACTTATCATCAGTGTCAAACCATTATGGTAAAGTTCACTATGGACACTGTACTTTATACTGTAAAATTGCTGCAAGAAACACTGGATCAATTTTGATGACAAGAAGATCAAAAAAGTCCCTAATACATTGGTGAAATCCACAGCAGCATACATCATGTTTAATACTTCTCAGAGATCTACAATTAACACCAGATAATCATTCCACTTCCTTATCGGTTGCTATTAATGCTCTATGATTCTTTCCACAGGCAAGATCAATGAATAGGATTAAAAATGATGGACCCCCAATGCATTTCCTTGTATGGTGGATTTATATATTAATTCATTATTTCTCTAGGTCATAGCTTATTATGAAATCTTACAATTTAATTTACTCAAGGTTCACCTGAAAGAAAAATTTCTCATCATATTAATGTTGTTTTTATCCTGCACACATTCGACAAGATGGGGAAAGAGTTGAAAACTCTGGGCAGCATCCCAAATGCCACTGTCTACCATCTTTCTTCTATGAGAGGCACCTTTCGTAAGGACCCTGGACCCCTAATCTGCAGCAAATTGTCTAATAGACCCCAGCAGCTTAACACAGAAGGTGATGATGGAGAAGATAGAGAATCCAAGACCAGCTGAAAATCAACAAAGAAGAAGCTGTTTTTAGAACTTCTTGCACCTGGGTTACCTCCAAAAAAATCAACTTTTTTCTAGGCTAATCTTTTGACTAGTTGCATCGGTCATTGTCTTACTAGTTAAATTTGTTTTATCTGTATGTATCCCATTGTTTTGTTTTATGCCTTACTGCAAACATAACATTTTGTATCTAATTTTAATATTTTTTGCACAATTCTGGGGAAATGTATTTTAGAATTTTGAAAGTTCTCAGCTATCCTGGTGAATGTTTCCCAATTGCTATGTTATATTGTATATCTTACGTAATAATTTTATACATATATCACTGTTGTATCCCTGTTATAGACTTATCAATAATGCTTCTGTAATAATACAAAAAAGGTGGAGAATGTGGGTATCACTTCCCCCTAACTCATCTATCCCACCTGAATGATCAGAACTGCCCACACCTGGAATGGGCAGGTAGAGGAGTCTGCAGCAGGGAGAGAGAGGGGATTAGAGGGAGAGCTAGAGAGAGAAGTGAAGAAGAGGCATCAAGAGAGAGAGAGCGATCATCATCAGAGATACAGCATCGGATTCAGCATCAGCAACTCGGTGTCATCAGAGAAGCAGCAGCAGGAACATCACCAGAGGGAGTTGGTCAGCCTGGAAGTCAGTTAGGAAGCCTGATAAAAGCAGCTGAAGAGGTGACAAAGGCCAAAAGAGCCCAGTAGGAGTAGAGAAGTAGCTGTGAGGAAAAGGCTTAGTATGGAGACCATGTGAGGAGGTATATGTGGTGGTAGGAACTGTGAAATAAAGTTGGCTGACTCCTGAAACTTCATCTGACTGCTTTGTGAATCTCTCTGCCCTCACCCGGCCACCTCAGACCCGCCGGACCATAGGGGCTGTGGGAGCCGGGTCGAGTCCAGAAAGGCCTCACCATTTCCACACCAACTCTAGGACTCTTATTTTTATTAAGACAACAGTGTACTATTAAAATATTTTCTCAGGAACCAGAGAACCAGAGCAATAGAAGGCAGGGCACTTACCTTGCACGTGGCCAAAGTTAATTCAATCTCCAGTATCCCGTATGGTTCCCCTAGCCCACCAGGAATAATTCCTAAGCCCTGAGCACAGCTGGAAATGTTCCCCCAAAAAGAAGTATTTCCTCAAAAGCATTTTCATTACCATGGTACAATTGGCATAATGCCAGTTATAGCTTGAATTAACACTTTATGCCAGGAACATCCCAAGTTTTCCAAATCTGCTGCAATTCTAGGTCAAATGTCTTAGCAACAATTGCAGCTGGGATATTTTAATCATTATTAGAGCCTTCCATTGTTCATCATCACATAAATCAATAGTAGACTCGAGTTGAATCAATGAAAAATCAATATGAAATACCAGTTCTGTGACTTGGGTCTCTCCTCATCAAAATATCTGCTCACAGGCAGCTAATCTAATGAATCTTTTCCCTTAGGTCTATTTCCCCCAAACGCTTTCTGTGTGTGTGTGTGTGGGGGGGGGGGGTTCTAACAATGGCAAACTGACACACATTGAAGGAGTTTCTCATGATCCTGTCTTTGAACTCATGCACTCTCTTATCTCAGTTCATGTTTTTTGCAATTCTCCCCAAGACTGAATTTCCTTACATTAAAAATGTCAAGGGGTCAGAAAGCCAGGATAGGGGTTAGGGTGCTTGATTTGAACCCTAGTTCAATGTCTCAGCACCACCAGAAGTGACTCCCTGATGACAGATATGCACTTCTAATGTGAAAAAAAGAAGTGTCATCCCACCCCAAATCATCTTCACAATGACAACAGCCGACAGGCAAACCCTACCATTATAAGCCCCTCTAGAACATAGAGGTTATTACAGTTATACAGTGGTGGGTAATGAACCAGAATTGGCCTTATGCAAAGCAGGCACCAGTCAGGAAATGCACAGAGATTTCCTTTTTCTCACTATCATTATCGTTAGGGATCAGCCTTAATTCACTATCATAATGTGGGTTGGAATGTTCGATTAATTAACGGCTGGTCTGATCTGAGGATATATGTTTGGAATAAACAGATTATGGTTATCATGGCTCTTCTCTTAGCTGAATCACTTTGTTTGGGAAGGCAATGGTTTTTATTGGAGGTTAGTCCTTTAATATTCAGTGTTTATTGAACATCTATTCTTTTCCAGGTACACAGGAAGGAATGATTAAGTGAAGAAAAGAGATTAGAGAAGGAAAGAGCCATCTCCAAATGATTCTCACTGAAATCTTCTCATCTGAGTCCTCAATAGACTTTCTTCATAAAGGCACCATTCATTAGTGGTATTACAATTACCTTCCTTATAAAACCTCTCAGAAATATTATTACCCAATTCACATTCAGTAACTAAAAATGTCTCATCAGAGTAGGATCAGTTTACAGAGCTTCTCTCTTTCTAGTCCAAACAGATTTCCAAAAAATGTGTGTACATGTGGTCTACCGCCACTATGATGATAGAGTAGATACGTTACTAGTTCCAACCAAGACCCTCTCTTAAAGCGACATTTTTTTTATTCATTTGGTGGGCCACACTTATGCTCAGGGGTCTATGAGGTACCCAGAATTGGCCAAATGCAAGGCAAGTGCCTTGAGCCCTGTTCTGGCTCTCCTGCCTTCCAAACACACAACTGAAGGACTCCCATGTTACACAGGAAACGGGGGAAAGAGAAGACATCACCTTGCTAGCATGCAAAGTGGCTCAGATCACATAAATTACAAAACAAATGTTGTCTTAGCTGGACAGACAGTAAGGAGGTAAGGCGTTGGTTGACACTAATTCTATCCCCAGCACTGAATGAGGTCTCCTCAAGCATTTCAGGAGTGAGCCTTGAGTACAAAGCCAAGAATAAGTTCTGAGCACCACTGGGTACGGCCCCTAAACAAATAACCAGCTAGCATCTGTTTCATATACACTATAATTGTGTACATGAATGAGTGACAAGATCCAGGTCTCTAACTAAATCCATATAAGCAAAATAAGCCACAAACATCTTACCTGGCTTTGCTGCAAGCTACCTGAGAAACCTGGGAGAGGGGGATGGACCATCCACTCTAAACCCCTCAGTAACCCATGAATGGATAATTCTCTGGACTAGGAGGACCAAAGAGAAAGCAAATGAACCAAGAGATACTAGACTCCCCCCACCCCCAGCCCTCTCCAGTTTCTTTAGACTTCTAAAGCATCTGGACATTTGGACCATGCAGCCCACCCATTCTCCCCAAATTGTGAAATAAAATCCTGCTGTGAAATCACACCCAGACATCTGGAGAACCTAATCCAGAGCCCACAGAAGCTACTCAGCACCCCAACAATTACCCTTTATTATAAACTCAGGCCCTGTGAAGTACACTGCCTGCTGGCCCCTATCATTTCAGTGCCCCAACCAGGTCCTGTAAATAATTCAGGCTTTTATGAAGCTCATCAGCTCTTCCCTGCTAAATAAAGGCCAGTTTATCATCTGTGATAAATCTCCTAGGGAAATTCCAGAGGAGCATGAAAAGTCTGACCTGGATCAAGGATTTCGTCAAAAAAGAGATACAGCAGAATCCCAAACAACAATCTAAGGACCTCACAGGGCAGAGCGGTCTTTGGGCTTTACATAATCATTCATTTGAGGCAACTGAAAAATCCTAGAAAGAAGGAAACACAAAGGGGTCCTGGACAGGCCTGTGACCTAAATGCTTCTGACACTCAAATCATCCATCTCTATTTTGTGCAAAACCAAGAGGCCAGAGAGATAGCACAGGGATGAAGACACTTTCCTTCCATGCTGATGATGCAGCCTCCATTTCCAGCAACTAGTCTAGTTCCTTGCCTTCCCATCAAGCAATCCTGGAAGTGATTCCTGAGCACTGACCCAAAAGCAAATCCTGAGTACCAAGTGCTATGTATGCACTCCCACTCTCCAACGAAATTTAGTCCAAACTGACAAAAGAACTTTCCATGTTAAAAAAAGTGAAAAATTTGAAACAAAACAAACAACAACCTTGTATTTGCATGAACAATCCTGTAACCATGATATCTAAACAAAGTAATTTTTTAAATGACCAAGCCATGACAAAAATATAATTGTATTATGAGCAAATTTGCAACCATTGTATATAAATTAATTAATTAAAAAATAACCAAGCTGTGAAAAAAATATTATGAACAACCTTGTAAACACATTGTGCAAATAAATTAGATTTTAAAAAATTAGCAAGTTGTGGGGAAAAAAAACTGTATTATAAGAGACCTTGTAACCACCACAGTGTTTAAATAAGTTTTTGAAAAAATGACCAAGGGCTTGGGCAAACCTTACTTCTGGGAGCGGTCCTGCAGGCTTGGTGAGGATGCCCCCTATATACACCACATTGGGCAGTGTGGGCCGGGGGAACTCCAGCGCCACGTCCGTGCACAGCATCCAGAGGCTGGAACCATGGACCAGGTCATACATGGACTTCTCAGGCTGCAGGTTGTACTTCTGCATTATCTTTTCATACTTGGGCAAGACCAGGAAGCTGACCCCCAGCCTGGAGATGAGGTACACACCCATGTTCTTCATCCTCTGCAGCAACGTCATGTGGTCGGTAAGCATCGAGTTGAACTCGGGGACATAAGCCAGTGGGGCAGGAGCG
This sequence comes from Suncus etruscus, assembly GCF_024139225.1. Classification (NCBI taxonomy): domain Eukaryota; kingdom Metazoa; phylum Chordata; class Mammalia; order Eulipotyphla; family Soricidae; genus Suncus; species Suncus etruscus. The sequence goes on along the minus strand of NC_064861.1, from coordinate 10,920,546 downwards.
CCCACTTCTGCTGGGTACCAGAGGCCCGTGGAGAACACAGCGTACTTCACCCCCAGCAAGTGTGCAATCACAAACCCACACATGTCATTGGGGTCCACCAGCAACAAGTCGAATTTCTCCCTTTTCAGTCCCCGGATCAATTCCCGGTTCCCCACCATCATATCGCAGTTCTGCGTGTAGTGGTCCAGAATGTCGAAGAGCTCGATGGCCGTCAGCCTGCCTGAGAAGATGTTCCGCATCTTGGACTGCAAAAAAGCATCCGACGTGGTGCTGTTGAAGAGGCCTGGGTAGCGCTGCAGCCGGTAGTGCTGGGACGGCGCGATGTCACGGCCCTCTGACAGCAGGAACACGGTGTGGTGGCCCTGCTCATGCAAGGCCGAGGCCAGCGTCTTGAAAATGTACATGTGGCTCTCGAACATGATGGGCGGCACCACGATGATTTTGGCAGCCTTGGTGAGCCCCACGGCGATCCACAGGAGCATGAAGTAAGTGGTGTATGACTTCATCGCTGCAATGAAACCAGAATAAGGCTTAAAACGCAAGGCAGAGCTGCTGGGAGCCAGACACAATGGGCTGCAAGTTGGCCTTGCACATTAAGGACCAGGTTTCTATCGCTGGCATAGGAAGACCCAGGTTCCATCCCCCTGCAACTTGTAGGGTTCCCTGAGTCTACCATGAGTGATCCCTGAGTACACACACACACACACACACACACACACACACACACACACACACACACCCTAAAAAATAAACAAAATGAGAATGCAGGACTCTGGCATTATCTAATGAAAAGTGTTCTTTGGGAGGATCATTTACAAAGTGTGCAGGGGTGGAGAGATACAGTATCAGAATATCAGACAAGAGTTGCAGTGTTGGCTGTATGCATGGCTGATCCCACTTCAGCCCCCAACACTATATATGGTCCCCTAGAACCACCAAGAGTGACTCCTGAGACAGGAACTGGAAGTAGCCACTGAGCACTGCCACATATGGCCCCCAAACAAGCAAATTGACCTAAAAAAGCATGCTGAGATTTTCCCAGAGATGCAGAGGAAAGGCACGGAGCCTTGCAAATGTAACATGCAGTTCCTGGGAGCTCTGCTGCTTGCCATGTCTGACACCACAAAAAAGTTCAGGTCTCACCACAACCAGGTGTGTGTGATCAAAACAAAAAGGGATTCAAACCTCAGTGAGCCCCACTGTTAGGTCCCCTTTCCCCATCATTACAATAATATTGACAACAATGAGAGTGACAAAGGGAAGAGGAATAATAGGATGGGAAATAAAAAATAATTTCCCCAGCATTTCTTCTAATTACTTCTTTATTTTCTAAAGATGCTGGGATTTGAGGTGGAGTATTAGATTCACACCTGGCTGTGTTCTGGGCTTACTCCTGGCTCTTTGCTCAGAGATCACTCCTGGTAGGACCTGGGGAGGTGGGGAGACCATATGTAGTACCAGGAATAGAATAAGGATTGGCCAAATTGCAAGGCAAGAGCCTTAATCCCTATTTTATTTCTCCAGCCCCTTATAGGTAGTGTGTGTACGTATATACAAATATATGTATATAGACATATGTGTGTTGGTTTGAGGCCACACCCAGCAGTGTTCAGGGCTTTCTCCTTGCTCTGTGTTCAGGGGTCACTCCTGGAAGGTTCAGGGAAACGGATGTAGTTCTAGAGACTAAAACTGGGTCCTCCATGTGGAAGGCAAAAGGTAGTTATTTTTTAAATCCAGTACTAATGACAATGCTGGATAAACTGAAATATATTTAGAACTTATCAGTCCTGGGACTGTGTAACGTCTGCATGAGTGTGTGAGTCTAGGGCATCAAAACTCTCAGGAACTACAACAACATTCATAAATGCTGCGGTGGATTACAGAATACAACTTGCCCAGGGGCAAGCCAGAGAATGTCTGTACATTTTGTACCTAATGACACATCTAGCATCTGGTGAAAACAGATGATGACAGCATCCTTTATCATTTCACTAGTTAGCATCCAACCTGTGCGGCCAAATGTGTAGACAAACTTTCTTAGATTTAAAAAAAATACAAAGGAAAATCCTAAACAATAAATATATACATCCCAAATGGGCAGTTTTTAAAGGACAGATCCAATTAGATCTATAAGCACATCATTAAATTAAAATATACTTTTAATCATTATCCTTCATGAACCATCCTTGTCTCAAAATTCCCATTATTAAGCATCCTAGTCTTTAAGGTCTCATCTTCTAAAAGTAGTCTTGGCAATATTTAGACACTCATTCCAAGCAATCTTACACACAAAAGCAAAATTGAAACTAATAGCAGCTAAATAAGTTCTCAAAAATCAAGATGTAAATGTAGGGGGTGTGAAACAGTATGGGAGTAAAATATTTGCCTCCCAAGTGATCAACCCTAATTCAATTTTCCTAGTTCCACCTCTGGCATCCAATTAGACAATGACCTAGAGCAAAAGAAGCCAGGTCTAGTCCCTGAGCATTGTCAGATATAACCTAAAAATGGAAAAATAAAACTGATGCAAGTATAAAATATATTCTATTTCAGGTGTATTTTCACCTCTTACTCCGAGGATATCTAGCAGACAATTCATAAAAAGAGATGACAATATACATTAAGAGTGAATAAAAGTAGCATCCTATACACATATAAAAGTTTATGCTAAACATTTGGAGAAAACAGCTACTATAATCATACTTATGACTATATACTAGATATTTTATCTAGCCTATAGTATTTATACATAATAAATATACATATATACATACTTGTGTACATAGATGTATCACATAGACGTATTATATGTGTATATAGTATGTATGTATATAGTATATATAGTATGACTACATACTAGCTAATTCAAGGCCAATGGAAGAAGATAATTAATAAGCACTTTATTCTAAGAACAAACTTACAGAACTTTATTCTACAGTCTTTCTCTATTGTATCTCCCATATTAAATGGTAAGAAAAAATAGCAATATTTTAATAATACTGTTACAAATTTCTAGAATAAAATTAATGCAAAGCATTTATTTCAATAACTTTATTCCTCTATTCTGATTAATACTGTTTGTCACTGAATGTCCAAAGAAGACATTAGTCAATGGACCAACTATAGACGATTGTTCATAGGATTTTCATTTACTAAGAAAGACAACAGTCACCAACAGTTCATTCAGCGAAGACAACAGACATCAACAGTTCATTATTGTATCTATTATATATAATAAGACAAATGATAATAAGAAAACAAACTATTGCTCTTGGTTCAATTTTCTTTCTTCTACTTCAATAAAATACTACAAAGTAAAATATAAATCACAAAAATGATTGCTTGTTCTACAACATCTATTCTAGAACTCTCAGTGAAACCCAGTGTGATAAAATGGTTGAATATGGTAACTTCAACTGGATGACACAAAAGTGATAGAAAAAGAAACTCCATTTTAATTTTTATTGAAATACATACATGTGGCTAGCAGTTCCCATACTAAAATAAGGCATTAAATATATAAATTCTGTATATATGAATCTCAAAATTTACTATTCAGAAATATGAATATGCATGTAACCAAACATCTTCCAAAAACAATGGTTACTGTATCTTCACATAGACATAGGTCTTCCTAAAGAGAAATAGATTTCCAGAAAAGATGTATCACTTTTACAAATATGTTCTTCTATGCTTTGTATCAAAATCATTAGGGCCATATCAATACTAATAACACTGCCTGCCATATATTACAGAATACAACTACCATCCATCAACCACAACAACAAAACCAAAAAGATTCCAGGGGTTCCGAATTACATATGCTTATCTACTGATAAGCTGGAACAAATTATCATTAAAAAAAATACCTGGTCTGAGAAAGATAAAGAAAATATGAGGACAAGGCACAAATTGAGAAAAATATGTGAATGATATATTTTAAGACTTATTCGAAATACACAAATAAGTATAAAATGAAAACATTAACAAAAATGACTGACTTCAAAACCCTTTAACAGACCAAACCAAATACAATATATTGAAAACAAATAAGAATAGGAGAGGTTGCTACACTTATAAGTTATCAGGAAATAGTAATGGGTTTGATCCCCAGCACTGCATAGTCACCTGAGCACCACCAGGAATGACTCCTGAGCACAGAGCCAGGAAAAAACCCTATACACTCTAAATCTCAATAAACAAACAAACAAACAAATAAAATTTTTAAAAAAGAGAAAAGCCATTATCCACCATTTGAAAGTATTTATTCTCAGCCCAGATGACCAACAACAGAGGAGTAGACCAAGAAGTTGTGGTGGGGCTGGAGTGAGAGCACAGCAGTAGGGCATTTTCCTTGCATGCAGCCAAGATGGAACACACCCAGGTTTGGTTCCTAGCATCCTATAGGGTGCCCCCAGCCTGCCAGAAGCAATTTCTGAGTGTAGAGCCAGGAGTAACCACTGAGCACCACCAGATGTAGCCCCAAAACCAAATATATATATATAAATATATTAAGAAAAAATGTTGTGGAATGCTGTGCAACCAGGAGAAAAAAAGAAATCTTATAATCTACTACCACTTGAAAGGAACTGCTGGAGGGTGTCAGAAAAAGTGAAGTCAGAAAAATCAAAGAAAAAGTACAGGATTATCTCTAAAGACAGGGATGAGGCAGCCCTCAATGGAAACACATCCTGGAAAATGTCCAATAGAATTGGGTTTGGTCAGAGTGATAACACAACCATGTAGGGACTTTGCCTGGCACATGGCCAACCCAGGTTAAATCCTCGGTATTCCATATGGTCTTTTGAGCCTGCAAGGATTGACTCCTGAGCACTGCTGGGTTTAGTTACCCAAAAACAACAGCAAAAAAAATAGAATAAGAAACGGTAAGAGAAGATGGGGGAAAGGGACAGTGGGATGATGTTGGGACAGGGGGAGAACCATAGAGCACTGATAGCGTATTTTGTAGTATCTCTGCAGCTGTAAAAATGTAACTTCAATGGTTCTGTAAATTATGACATCAATTTTTTTTAAAAAAGGAGTTTATCTTACCTCACTGCTGATAAATGTACATTGGAAAGTGAATGAGAAAAAACTAGATAGGGAAAAAATGGCAAGCTTAGAAACAAGAGGAAAGAATTGTGATTTCACTTGCATACCATTCTAACAAGCTCAACAATGCATTCAGTAGCATTAAATAAAACTTAAAGAAAAAAGAAAACAAGGACGAATGAGAATTTTCGAATCAAGTCTGTACATGGTGACTTGGAAGTTTGGAAAAACAAAATGAAAAAGTATGATGCAATACATCATATAGTCTGGATAGCTGAACAGCTAAGTTCCCTGGCATAGTGTGTATTGCAGACTGGAAGAACATAAGCAAATACATCCATTATATCTACCACTAAAGGCCAACCTTAGCAAGGCTGAAAGTAACTTCATTTCTCCTTAAAGCACCTTCTATAAGCAGCCTTTAGAAAATGTTACCCAGTAAAATAAAATACTAATTAGAAAAGGCAAAACCAGTTACATAAAACATTTTATTTCAAACTCATTTCGCTCTATCATTGATCACAATTTATGCTCCAAAGAGCTAGAGATTTTAGTATAAGTAGTTTTTGAATGAATGAATGAATGAGGAGGTATTTTTTTAACCAGAATCTATGGTAAAGTCACCAGATATCTCCCCTACATTTTACAACAGTCCTAGAGGGGTGTGTGTGTGAGTGTGTGTGTGTGTGTGTGTGTGGTGTGTGTGTGTTGTGTGTGTTGTGTTGTGTGTTTTACAACAGTCCTAGTCCTAGAGTGGGAGTGTGGGTATGGGGGTTTGTGTGGGTGTGTTCCTTTTTTGACCCCATTAAATTTACTCATTACAGTACCTTTCACTGACTCCAGTGCATACCACTGGTGATGCATACTCAAATGTGGTTTAATTTGGGGGGGGATGGAGGTAGGAAATACTCAGTGGTGATCAGGGGCTACTCCTGGCTCTGCAATCAGGAATAACTCCGGGTAGTGCTCAAGGGACCATATGGGATAGCAAGGGTCAAACCTGGGTTGGCTGAGTACAAGGCAAACTCTCTACCTGCTGTACTATCTCTCTGGTTCCAGAGATGGCTTAAAGTAACACCAACTGCAGCACTAGCATCAACATGTTATGCAAACAAACCAAATACCTTCCAATTGACCCCTGAATCATTCCAGTGCCCCACCCATCTTGGGAATGGCTGGGGAAAAGCCCTTAAATTAAATAGTTGAGAAATTAATTTAATTAAAAGATCGAGTAAATGGTCTTTAAGATAATATCACCAAGATTAAGAAGAATTTGGAATGTTAGGTTGTTTTGACTCAAGTCTTTGAGGATGTAGAATTTTCCTCCTCTCATAGCACATAAGCTGGTTTTTGGCTCAAGAGGTGAGACCACACTTCTCCATCTTGCTAAGGACTGGTTATAGCCATAATGTTCATCCAGGCCCCAGGAAGGATGCAGAAAGTGTAAAGTCTGTCCTCACTTTGGTCCACAGAGCTCCCATATATTACAATATGATGATTAAAATAGACCTGACAAGAGTATAAACCCCAAAAGACATAAGAGCATGGGCAGCTGGACCCCAACATGGGCTATACAACCCAATTCTGCCCAGTATCCAATGTGTGTCACCCCTACATTGGCCTTTCCAAAGCCACAGAGTGTGCCCAGCCATACTGACACCTAGAATGGGGAAACATCCACGAAGTGAGGCCTTCACAAAAAACGTAACTTTCAGACAATCAATGAGTGAGCTGGTCCCCTTACACAAAGCCTTGAGTTCATCTCCTCGCACAAAATTATACTTGTACAGCAGCTGTCTACACCCTCCTCCAGGGAAGCTTTACCAACATAATCTGTTTTTCCTGAAACCATACAGAGTCAAACACTATAGTTCCCCTTCTACAGTCGAGGAGAAAAATACCTAAAGACCAGAAACTACATCATCATAGACTAATATCCTTGGAAACCACCTTTCAATAAAGTAAACTTTAAAAATTAAAAAAATAAACAACAAGAAAATGCTTAGAAGATAAAAAAAAGGGGGGGGGAGTTGGAGCCATAACACAGCTGGTAGGGCCTTTGCCTTGGAGGCAATAAACCTGGGTTCAATCCCTAAGATCCCATACGGTCCCCCAGGACCACCAAGAATGACCCCTGAGTGCAGAGCCAGAAGTAATCACTCAACACTGTGGCATGTGGACCCAAAATAACAAACAAAAAATTTTAAATTAAGATATTTTAAGACAAGGCTGTCTCCATTTTTCCTTCCTTTTTTGAATCCCTAGTGTTGGGATCAAACTCAGGGCCTGCCTCATCCAGGCAAGGTGAACACCCTACTGCTAAATTATATTCTCAATCCTTCACATCTCTTTTTTAGGACCCTGTAATTTGAAGGTGCACCAAGCAGTTATACTCCAGCAATACACAGTGCTGGAAACTGAACCCAAGGCTTCTTGAAGATTCTGTGTGCAACTCATAGAGCCATCATGTCCATGTGGGGAAAATGAAGGTGGAGGGGTACATTCAGCAGTGCTCAGGACCTATTTCTGACTCAGTGCTCAAGGGACCGCATGTGGTGCTGGAGATTTGAACCAGGATTGCTTTACATAAGGCAGCTGCATACTGTCTCTCCAACTCTGATTATTTCCAATTTTTATTTTTCATTTTTTGAGGGGCATACCCAGTAATGCTCAGGGTTGACTCCTGTCTCTGCACTCAGGAATTTCTCCTGGTGATGCTCAGGGGACCATATAGGATGCCAGGAACCCAACTTGGGTCAGCAATGTGTAAGGCAATGCCTTCCCTGCTATACTATTTGCTTCAGCACCTGGCCATGTCTATTTTTAACTTATTTTGGTTTCACCATGTAGAAGGGAGGAAATATTCCTCCTCTTCAAAATAGGGGCCAAGTGGAGGAGAAACTCAGTTGTTTTGCTCTAGAGCTGTTAAACAGCCCTGACATCTTACATTATTTCTCTTTCTCATGTAAAGACCTGTGTTCTAAAATGAATCCCCTCAGTTGCTAAGAGAAAGGAAGTCACCTGGGAAACAGGGACAAATTGCTCTGTAGGGGGGGTGGGAATGTCATTTAGTCTTGCTACTGACCCAGATATCTCCCCGAAAGTGGTGATGTGATAACAGAGCAATGGGGTAAAAACCCTTCTTTGGGAGGAGGATGAGTGTGGGAATTCTCAGCAGATAAAAATAGATGCAGATGGGGTAGGAGCAATAGCACAGGAGGTAGGGCATTTGCCGTACACACATTCAACCCAGGTTCAATCCTGGTATCTCATATGGGCCCCCGAATTTACCAAAATTCCTGAGCACAGTGGCAAGAGTAACCACTGAACATCATTAGATGTGGCCCCAAAAATAAATAAATAGATAAATAAATAAATAAATAAATAAATAAATAAATAAATAAATAAATAAATATGCTAACCCTCAGATTCTCAAAAGTTGCCAATGGAACCAAAGGGTTCCAAGTCTTTGAGAAAATAAAACTAAAGAAACTTGTCCTAAAAGTGAACAGTTTTGTTCTAGAAATACTAATGCTGAAAAATGAAATTTGGTTCCATTTCATATATCATAAACAATACACAAATCCAAAGCTACTGACCAGATGTTTTGATTCAAAATTTCTGTTACATTTACTTTTTTTAAAAAAAATGTGGGTTTTGTTGTTGTTGTTGTTGTTGTTTTTGACTAACAAAATTCCTTGAAAGGGCAGAAGGGAAAACATTCCATTCTCACTATTTCATTCCTTACATGGTCCACTGGTGGGGGGTGGGGGGAAGCAGATATAAATTTTAGAGGTCCTGCATTATTAGCAGATCTGATTATGTTTACAAAATATAGCACAGACAAGACCTTTGAAAACGGTATTCAAAATTCTGCACCTGGGACTTCCATAGTGTTAGGGGCACACAAAAACCATCTGTAGATGGAGGATGCTGGGGTGGGGTTTAAGGAACATTGTTGGTGCTGGTTGTCACACTACTATAGTCCAGCTCTCTGAATGGGCTAACATCACTTTCCTCCACAAGCAGAGCAGGTCCTTATCTTCTTGGACATCCCTGGGGCAGGTGGTAAAGCTGTAAGGAGAAACTTGGAATTCCCTCTTAACAGCAGGAGCTGGCTCAAGGTCAAACAGCACTTCATCAGGTGAGAAGAGATGGTGAACTCTAAGAACACAGAGGTCCGAGCCACAGGGCATGATGAACACCAACTGCTCTGCCCTCAAAACCTCGTACAAATGGATGCTGAGACTAAATGCATCAGTAAATGCTTAAACCGGAGTATCTCCCTTAGCTGATATGCTTAGGTTACATGGGACTAGATGAAACATGCTATTTAATTATCGAATGAGCTGCTTCTCTGATATACCAAAACATCAGAGAATCTCTCCCTAGACCTGGAGACATATTGTAGAGGCAAAGGCACCAGCTAATTCTGGTTCAAATCCTCAACACCTTCTAGGGTCCCCTGAACACTGCCAGGAGTGAGTCCTGAGCACAGAACCAGAATTCCATTGGTATAGTTCTCTCAAGAAATCAGAGGGAAAAAAATGTATGTTCAATTTAATTCTATCAGTTAGAAACAATTTGAAAATTAGCATATTAATAAAATATGATGATTACCACTTTAATAGTCAATTAAATGCCAGTGTATTTAAATTTTTGTTTGGGGATATGTCTCATACTGGAGTAATCTGAGACTGTGCTGACAGGTGCTCACATTTCAAGTCATTTGAATTATGAAAATGACATATTAAATGACTGTCTACTGAAATCCTCTAAGGAAAGGAAAACAAACATTTAAATAACATTGTCCAAAATCATTCCCAAATCTAAAAGCCTATTTTGTTAGGCGAAGGTATTTCAATTCTATACCTAATTTTTCTCATCCATCAGATGAGATTATTCCAGTAGACATCCTTGAAGATCCCTTACAATTACACAATTTAGGACAAATGAGTTTAAAATAGGCTTAAAAAAGCTGATATGATTTGTTTATAAAAGACCAGATCAGTAGATACTAAAGGAACAAAAGAAAAATACAGAAGTTTAGGTGCTTGCCTTGCATGTAGCAGACTCCAGTGCAATCCCAGGAACCCACCAGGTTCCCTGAGCACAGACCCAGAAATAATCAACCAGGTGTGGCTTCAACCCACCATCCCTTCTGTCCCCCGAATAAATGAAAAACTGAAATTTCCCTAGAATGGAATTTTTTGTTCTAATCTTCAAAGTGCAGACAATTTCCTTAATGTACATTCTGAATTAGGATGTCTGGAATGGACCCAAAAGGCAATTTCCTTAAAAGCATGAAAGAGGGGCCGGAGCGGTGGCACAAGCAGTAAGGGGTCTGTGTGCCTTGTGCGCGCCAGCCCAGGACATACCACAGTTTGTTCCCTGGCGTCCCATATGGTTTCTCAAGCCAGGAGCGATTTTTGAGCACATAGCCAGGAGTAACCCCTGATCCTCACTGGTGTGACCGAAAAACAAACAAACAAACAAACAAAAAGTATGAAAGAATCTAATGGGCCAAATATATACATTTTTAGAGACTATAAGGAATAAATGATCAAGTCTCTGAACATATGGTTGCAGTCTCTAAACTCTACCGCCACACTATAATCAACCATCTGAGGTTTGATTAAAAAAAAAACTTTGAGATGCCAAAAACCTCCCACGCAAACTCAAGAGCAAACAAATTTGAATTCTGGCAGTGCAGGTCTTAGCATTTTGATGATTTAGTCAATGTTTTCATGCAGTAAATTTGAAAATTAATGTGTGATATACAGCTTATATTCATAGTAAAATTCCCAGAAATAAACTATCTATATTTTGTTTTTAAAAAAACCAAGGAGCTCACGTTGCTTGTGCATGTATTAAATGAACTAAAAAGGCATCTATAAGAATAATTGGCAAGTAATTAAAATACAATAATGCCATAGCTGGAGAGATAGTAGAGCAGATAAGGCAATTGCTTTGCACCTGGGTTTGACCTGCCACCCCATATACCTTCCAGGAGTAAAATCTAGAGTAAGCCATGAGTAACCCTCAAAAGTAAAACCAATAGGTAATATAAAATAACATGTGACAGTACTGATTCGTAATGAAAAACAATAACTAAGAAAGTATTTTGAAATCTAAATTAAATTTTGTCCATAAAGTGATTAGGATATTTTTCATCACAAAAAATGGCATTATTTATATTTAGCATCATATATTAGTGGTCCTCAGACTTTAGCTAGTACCAGGGATGCCTAATAAGTTTGCTTATAGCAATCTGTTGTCATCTGAGAGCAATCTGCCCTCATGATTTCTGATCCTATGGAAAGATCCAGCTATGTTCAGGACTGGCTGTTAGCTGGTGCTGAGAGATTACTCATGATGGTCTCAAGATACCATACTGAGAACTGGAATTGAACCTATGTCAGTTTGTGTGCAAAACAATTACCCTACCCACTATACTATCTCTCTGGTCCCCAGATTTGCCTTTCTAAAAAATCCCCAGGGACCGTATTGTCCATCCCAAAGCATCACCCTTTGGGATGACAGTTTGCAATTTTCTTCTTTATTTTTTTTTTGTTTTTGTTTTGTTTTGTTTTGGGTCACACCCAGCAGCGCTCAGGGGTTTACTCCTGGGTCTATGCTCAGAAATCGCACGGGGGACCATATTGGATGCCAGGATTTGAACCACCGTTCTTCTGGATGAAAGACAAAATGCCTTACCTCCATGCTATCACTCCAGCCCTGCAATTTTCTTTTTAAAGAAAACAACAGCACTAAATTATCTTCCATGCTTATTGCTTAGCTAGTTCAAAAATATTGGGTTGGAAAGACTGGAGGATTAAGGTGCTCACTTTGAGCACGGCTGATCCCTTCAATCCTCCACACAATAAATAGTCCCTGAGTATTGCCAGGTTTGATCTCTGAGCATAGAACCAGAAGTAAGCCCTGAGCAATACCACAGAGGTCACAGATATATAAACAAACAAGTATTGCTTTCTATCTTGCCTGCCTCTTCCAAAAATAACAAAAATGCATTTTGTAGTTGCATATATGTATATGTAGTTAGAATATGTATTTAAATACCTGTGACTCACATATAAGGTGTATATTTTTTTCTCTGCAACTCAAAAGGAACTTGGTTCTACTTATCTTCTGACACTGACTTCATGCCAATTCAGCAAACAAGAAGGCAAAAATTTTCTTTGAGTATAATCTCATCTTTAAGCCAATATGAAGAGTGTCTACTAAAATAATACCAATATTATATAACATTTTGGTTCATTATTTTTAAGCTTTAGAGTCCAATAGGCATTTTCTCTTTTTAAAAAAATAAATGCTTAAATAAAAAATTTAAAAAAGAATGAATACTTCTAAACGGCTATGCATTCTTTGTATACAGGAGGTTCAGGTTCAATTCCTGATACCATTTAGTCCCCAAGTTCTGAGTCGGGAATAGCGCCTGAGCATGGACCAATGTGGCCAAGAAACCAACAAAATAATTTTTATGTGATTTTTGTTGGACATTTTTACACATTTCACTAGGACATTTGCAATCCTCTTTCACTTGGATTTTGATTAGCAGAATACCACAAAAAATAAATGAAAAAAAATACAGATCAAAATTTCACTTTCTTCCACTGTGTAAATTAAAACACATGTAAAAGAAATAAATAACATTTAAAGAAAAACAGCTTTTCAGTATTCCATTCCTTAAGGGTTGTCAAAGCTTCAGAAATATACCAGGATCACAAATTAGCATGTAATTATTTGCCCATATGTAATATACCCTTTTTCATTTTTAAAAAATAATTTTTATTTTGACCAAAGTGGATTACAAATCTTTCACAGTAATATTTTAGGTACATAGTGACATTGAATCAGGGGCATTCCCACCACCAATGTTGTCCTCCCTCTATCCCTGTTCCCAGCATGCATCCCATATCTCCTTCTCCACCCTGGCTGCCAGTATAAGTGGTCCCCTCTGTGTCTAGCATGTTGTAGATTGGGTATTGATTCTGTTGTTGTTGGCTTTAGATTTGGTGTTTAGGTCTGATCATTTTTTACTTCTACTCAATGTTCATACGACTGTTTGGTCTCAATACCCTCTGTTATTTCCTCCTCAATTTATGAGGCAGAACAAGATGATTCAAGTTATATGGTTCTGTTTGAAGGGAAAAAACGAGGCGGGGGGGCAAAAATCAAAAAAGAAAAAAACTGGAGGAGTCCTTCTAGAGGCAATAAATATCAATTTTAGAGAAGAAAGAAAAAAGGAAGAAAAACATAACAATACAAAAAAATAAATAAAACGAAAAGCACCACCACAATAAAGCAAACAACAAATAACCATCGTCCTGAAATAAAAACAAAACAAAGCAAAAATAACAACAATAACAAAAAAATTAATTTGTGCTTGTCTCTTTTTTTTTTTTTTTTTTTTTTTGCATGGGCCCAGTACATATTGGGGAGATTAGAAAGGGAATTCCCTTGGCCTAAGAGATTCAGGGTTTCTCTGCCCTTGAAGTATATACTGTCATGGGAATAACTACAGGCTCCGTACTCTCCCCTAGGTCCTTTTGTGGTGTCTGGAAACTTTCTGCTCAGTCATGGATGATATGATATGATATGAGATGATATGAGATGAGATGAGATGAGATGAGATGAGATGAGATGAGATGAGATGAGATGAGATGAGATGAGATGAGATGAGATGATGTTTTGATATGACATCCTGACAATGAGGAAATGGCAACAACTTGATCTAAGAGCAGGTTGTCTTATCTCACCACCTAAAGATAAGATAAAATCAGAAGGGGCCAGAGAGATAGCTTGGAGGTAAGGAGTTTGCCTTGCATGCAAAAGGTCGGTGGTTCAAATCCTGGCATCCCATATAGTCCCCTGAGCCTGCCAGGAGTGATTTCTGAGCATAGAGCCAGGAGTAACCCCTGAGCACTGCCAAATGTGACCAAAAAAAAAAAAAAAGATAAAATCAGAGGACACATCATCCTTTGATCTGTGCAAAAGCCAAGATCACTAACTATATCAAAGTGTCTGTCCATTTCTTCTCCCCGTTTTCTGATGGGATTAGATGTTTTTTCTTGTAAAGTTCTGTCAGTACCTTGTATAATTTGGAGATTAGTCCCTTATCTGATGGGTATTGGGTGAATAGTTTCCCCACTCGTGGGTGGCTCTTGTATCCCGGGCACTATGTACTTCGAGGTGCAGAAGCTTCTCAGATTAATATATTCCCATCTGTTAATCTCTGCTTTCACTTGTTTGGAGAGTGCAGTTCCCTCCTTAAAGGTGCAAAAACCAAGACCACCAACTACAGAAGACTGATTAAAACAGTGATGGAACAGAACTTCTAGAACTGTAAAGAAAGACTCCATCCTAGGCTCCATCCTATGACCTGTGCAAATAACAAGATATCTAGTTACAGAGGCCTGATTTTAATATATGCTTTCTTTTACATTCCTAGTTTAAGTGCATTTTGAACATAGCCCTCATTAACATTATTAAGAATTATAAAATAAGTTTGTAGGTGAGGTCTCAAACATGCTTGGGGACCACAACTGTCCTCCAAAATGAAATTCAAGCAATAAACAAAACTATGACTATTTCCTTGCTCAATTCCTTGGAATCCTAAGAAGTAAACAAATTCCAAATTTCTCCCACTGCTTTCTCCTAAAACCCCCGAAAAGGAGCTGCAGATACAGCATAGAGGTAGGGCATTTGCCTTGCATGCAGAAGGACGGTGGTTCAAATCTAGCATCCCATATGGTTCCCCGAGATTGTCAGGAGTAATTTCTGAGCATAGAGCCAGGAGTAACCCCTGAGTGCTGCCAGGTGTGACACAAAAAATAAACAAAAAAATCCAGAAATATCACTTACCAGAGAATGATGGGGTAATGTGTTACATAAAATATAAGTTATATTACTGCTCAAAAGAGGAAAATTTCCACAGGAAAACGCACCATTTCTTTGATGAGCTCTTCCTGACAGGTAAAACTTTGTGCTTCTAAGTATCTAGGACTAGCTCAGATATTCATCACAATGAAGTTAAGTTTCCCAATATCTCTTCTCTACAATTGCCACTATTATTCCTATTACAAATAGAAATACAATTAAAGAGAGGTACTTAAAATATTGGTTCTGAAATGATAGCAAATATATTTTAAGGTGTGTAGTTTCATTTAAAAAATAAATCAGGAACTGGAGAGATACACACCACTAGAGTGTTTGCCTTGCATGTAGCTGATCCAAATGAACGAGGGTTCGATTCTTGGCACTCCATATGGTCCCCCAAGGTTGCCAGGAGCAATTTCTCAGAGCAGAGCCAGGAGTAACCTTGAGTGTCACTGTGTGTGGCCCTCCAAACCAAAATAAATTAATTAATTAATTAATTTAAAAAATCAGAGTCCCAAATTTTAAATAAATTTGTTTTTGATGAGAAAAAGAACAGAATCCAAATCCTCTCATCTGTAGACAAGGTGGTTGCCTAGCATGACAGAGTCCACTTAGAGTTACTCATTGGCAGAGTCAAAACCACACTGGAGTTTCCAGGTACCCTACCCAGTATTTGTCACCTGCCTTATTCATCTAAATAAAGATTGCAAGTTGACACTGCCATGGCAGGTTGACTTTTTCTTGAATGCTGGGACACATGGATCAAAACAGGAGTCTTTAAAATGCTCTGCTTAGTAATGATTTTCTAAGCTTTCAAACTGCACTAAGGTAGATATTATTCTAGACTTTTATTAAAAACCATAAGTGTACTTCGACTTTAAGGTAGAAGTGTAATAAGTGGCCTGTTGAATGAATGACTAAATTAATTCTTACACCTCACAAACATCCAGCAAATCAACAGTTCTGAATCAAAAAGTAGATCCTTCGAGCTAGAGCTGTAAGAGTAAGAAGCAAATGCAGTTGAGCTCAGAACCAGGAATAAGCCCTAAACATCATTGTGTGGACTCAAAAACAAACAGACAAAAAGTAAATAAATACATAAATAAAAAGAGATCATAAAAAACATTAGGATCAATATACACCTGACCAACCATTAAACACAGACTTCAAAAGACTGTCCTTGCTTCCAGTGGAAAGTCCAGAGTGGCATATTACAGATGGGTTTAGGAATTGAGGAATATGTGTAGAGGTGTATGAGGGTTGGGGAATTCTGTTACCAGTTGGAGTTCTGATCACTCTGCAGAGTGTGTAAGAAGAGATAAAGATAAGAGTAGAGGATACCAGAGAGATGGTGGCACAAAGTCAACCCCATTTCTATTTCCAGCACCACCCAGCAATGCCAGGAGCAACCCCCCTTTACAGAAATGAGGGTATCCCCCAAACATATCTAAGTGAGGCCCAGCCCCCAAAGAGAAGAGAATGGGACAGCAAAAGAGAGGGAGCAAGACAGCCAGGCAACTTGGCTTTAAAAAAACCTTGTTTAGAAATCTTTATAAGGAAAGTCTTAGTGATCCAAAGAAGTTACCTCAGTGCCTGCAGGGAGTATCTAAAACTATCAAGAAACACAGTCAGGCTTGATTTTGTCTTAATAGTCTCATCGAACCTAGTTATTGTTGCTGTTTTTATGAGTACAATTATATCTAGAGATGTTTTTATTCCAAGCCCTAATTCTACTTCATGCAAGAGACGGGATATATAATTGGCTTGGCAAACTTTAGCTTTTACGAAAGGAGGAATTAAACCCAGAAAATGGAAAAATGGGGAATTTTGCATGGATTGATATTTGCACAAAATGTTCATTTATAGGAAAGAGAAAGCCAGATCATCCTCTTTCTTCCACCACTATTTCACAGCATTAGGCATACTTACCATCAAACCTATAGTAAAATTTAATTATTTAGCAATATCAGCTGAAACTGGCTCCAGGGGTAAGCCCTGAGCAGAGCTGGAAGTAAACACTGAGCACCACCAGATGTGGCCCAGTGCCTACCCACCAAGAGTTTAAAGAAAAAAATGATTAAAAACAATCTAAAGAAACATTTTGAGCTTGAAAGATACGAATTCGGGAACAAACCAGGAAAGTCATATTAAAAACAAACATGAAAGCACTTGCTGCCTTCTGAGCAGGTGAATCATGTGGAGCACTGGTGTGATGTGAAAGCAGGGATACATGAGGACGTGTAGTAGGTCACACCTAAGCTTCAGAGGTGCAGAGCATCCAAAGTAATGGCCTGGAGAGGACTAAGAAATTGGAGCTCTGAGACAACCAGATCGGCATTCCGAGAGGGACTGAATGGACATAGGCTTGGGTTGGTTTTTTTTCATCTTTAAACACCTTGATTACAAACATGATTGTGGGTAGGTTTCAGTCATGTAAAGAACACCCCCTTCATCAGTGCAACATTCCCACCACCAATGTCCCAAATCTCCATCCATCCCACCCCACCCCCACCTGTACTCTAGATAGGCTTTCCAGTTCCCTCATTCATTTACATGGTTATGGTAGTTCTCAGTGTAGTTATTTCTCTAACTGCACTCAGCACTCTTTGTGGTGAGCTTCATGAAGTAAGCTGGAACTTCCAACCCTCCTCTCTTTGTCTCTGAGGATTGTTGCAAAAATGTCTTTCATTTTTCTTAAAACCCATAGACGAGTGAGACTATTCTGCATCTTTCTCTCTCCCTCTGACTTATTTCACTCAGCATAATAGATTCCATGTACATCCATGTATGGGAAAATTTCATGACTTCATCTCTCCTGACCACTGCACAATATTCCATTGTGTATATGTACCACAGTTTCTTTAGCCGTTCATCTGTTGAAGGGCTTCTTGGTTGTTTCCAGAGTCTGGCTATTGTAAATAGTGTTGCAATGAATACAGGTGTGAGGAAGGGATTTTTTTGTATTGTATTTTTGTGTTCCTAGGGCATATCCCTAGGAGTGGTATATCTGGATCGTATGGGACCTCAATTTCCAGTTTTTGGAGAAATCTCCATATCACTTTCCATAAGGTTGAACTAGATGGCATTCCCACCAGCAGTGGATGAGAGTTCCTTTCTCTCCACATATCTGCTAGCACTGCTTGTTCTCAGTCTTTGTGATGTGTGCCAATCTCTGTCGTGTGAGATGGTATCTTATTATTGTTTTGATTTGCATCTCCTTGATGATTAATCAGTGATGCGGAGCATTTTTTCATGTGCCTTTTGGCCATTTGTATTTCTTTTTTATTTGTCTTAAGGCCAGGAAAGAAACAGGCTCCAGCAGATACGTGCAGGGTCTCAATCAAGGGTGTTCAAGGGAAGGGATCCTCCAACTGCACACAGTGAGGACGGAAGAAAGGGAGACAATTTCAAAGGCCTTTTGAAGGAACTTGAGGCAAGCCACTTAGAACACCAGATCCCTCCCAATACTATGATGAGGATCTCCAGAAATGACCTCAGAATGCTAGATCCACCCCCCACCCCAGCCACAATCTCTAAGACAAAAGCAACTACACATAGGCATGGAGGCAAATGGAAGACAAAGGACAGAAGGAAGAAGAGCTCTATATTTCAGGAGTGCTGGTGGGCAGCTGTGTGCTTCCAAGATAAGGCCAGCATCAGAGATTTCTGCCATCAATCTTCCTGATACCCTTGATTAACTTCAGCCCTGATCCCAGCTCATGCCCACTCTTCGGGATGAGAAAAGCCACAGGCAGTCATGTTTTTCACTGAGACTCATTCTCAGATCAATACTTTGACCTCCTCGGAGACATCCAGCGTTTTTTCAACCACCGTGGCACACCAGTGTGCCATAAGATATTGTCTACTGTTTCGTGGGAAAAATTCCAATTTCATCCGTAACCTGCGGCTAAGCCTGATTGCTATAAAAACTAAAGACAGAGAGAGAGAGAGAGAGAGAGAGCTGTTGACGAAGAGCTATGTGTGTATCTTTCTTTAATTCCTACCAGAATATCAGCCTTGTGTTCAGCCAAACAGGCCCAGGTTTCGCACTGAGTAAGTAAACAAAAATATGAACAATTACAAAATACTTTATTTTTCATAATAAAGTAATTATAAAATATTTTTTTTGTTTGATTCCGATTCAAGAGAATTACTTATATATATATTTATATGATTATATAATTAACTCTGTGCCTATATTGACAATATATAAAGTAATTCTCTTGAATCGGAATCGAATAAACACAAAAAAATTATTTTATAATTACTTTATTATGAAAAATAGAGTTAATTTTTCTTTAATATTTTCTAATGGTGGTGTGCCTCGTGATTTTTCTTTTTTTCATGAAAAAAGTGTGCCTTTGCACAAAAAAGTTGAAAAACACTGGCATAAATGACACTAGAAAACTGTCCTGTTTTCCTTCTCTATTTTTTCCCCTTCTACGATTGTTTTTCCTTTTTCTGCCTCCACCTGATCTTAATTCCCTGTTTCTTACTGTTCTTTCCTGCTTCTAGTCATGATGATGGTCTTAAACAAGCCTCCCATAAAGGGTGCAAAGGGGAGACAATGTGCATTACTGTTCAGGTAAGTGGCCTGCATTGATATTACTTCATATAGTTTCCACACTGTACTTTACCAATCACATTGCCAATTCCTGCCCCCTTGGCACAGACAAGCAAACCTGTTGGGCAAGTTTTCCTCTCTCCAGCCTGCTCCAAGATAGGAGAGCCACAGAGGCTCAACTGCTGTCCAGGTAAAGTCACACAAGCAAATACTAGGCAAAGCATTTGGTTTTTCATAGCCTGCAGAGACCAGGACCTTGAGCCCAAAGAATTACCCACCCCCTTAAAAGCTTCCCAGTGGGGAAGGTCAGGCAACAAAAAAGGAATCGGTGAGTTATTCTTATTATACAGTGAGAACATTCCTGATCCATGCTTTGTTTTCTGAGTTGGGGATATTAAGATGAAAATGAGGTGTATTTAGTCATTAGCTTAAGTTTCAACATTTAAAAGATTGGCAGAAGTGCCAGGTTCAGAATGAGGTTCAGAGATGGGGGTCAAGTTTTTATAGTGGCTGGTCCCAATGTTTCTTTAAGGCTGTTGAGAGAATTTGATTTTGTAAAATACATGATCCAAATAGAATTATTTTATAGATTTACTTAGATATGGTTTTTGACTAACAGCTGGCTTAGCACACTTTAAAACCAACAGGCTCAAAAATCATTGTCACATGATTTTATTTTTTGTAATTTAATGATTTTACTGACAAAGATTTTTGAATATGCAAAAAATGTATCAAGAAATATATCTTGGGGGCTGGAGAGATAGCATGGAGGTAAGGCGTTTGCCTTTCACGCAGAAGGTCATTGGTTCAAATCCTGGCATCCCATATGGTCCTCCGAGCCTGCCAGGAGCGATTTCTGAGCGTGTGGCCAGGAGTAACCCCTGAGCACTGCCGGGTATGACCAAAAAACAAAAACAAAAATAAAAACAAAAACAAAGAAATATATCTTTTTATTTATCATTTATGTGCAAGAAATTTATCATATTTCTTTCATATATTTGGAAAAATTAAAACGTAATTGAAAATTATGATTCAATTAACAAAAGCTGAACTGTCATAAAACTTTAGGAATAGTCTCTAGAGTGATGGAAGAGCAAGTAAGGCATTTTCCTTGCATGTGTCCAATAGGATTCCATCCTTGGTACACCATATAGGCCATTGCAGGTAGAGCCAGGAGTAATTCCTCAACATTGTCTCTTGTAGCCCCAAAGCAAATAAACAAACAAATTATCCTTTTCAGGAACATATTACAAAATATAACTTATTTGTGCATAAGAGTCTCCTTTCCTTTCCTTTTTAATATTCTTTTTTATATCCTTGGGAACATATGATATAAATATGACATGGTTAGATGAAAATTTGCCATCAGATATTATTTATTAAAGCTAATTACAGCCCATATAATATATATTAATTATATATTTACATAATATGTAATAGCTAATATATTACTTGGAGATATGTTTAAGCATTAAAATTGTTCAAATTAGAATGTAAACACACAAAATAATCTTACAGATATTTTGAATTAATAAAAAATCATTTACCAAATTGGTTAGGATATAAATGGGTTTATATATTACATATTTAGCTAAGCAAAACATATACAGACAAACTTCTCCTATCTAACTCAAGCCAATGGGGATTAGTAATAACTTCAAAATAAAACCAATATAGTAATTATTTCAGCTATTAACAATTATGACAAATGACAATAAGTAAATCACTGGTCATCTCTGAAATGTTCTTCTCAACTTTCCAGAAGTCTCCAGACTCAAGAATTCAGTATGTGAACTCACTGAACTGGTCTCAATACTTGGTCATTCATCAATCTAAAGGCACTGTTTGGGTGTTGGCTCTGACCCATGCTAGTGACTGGGATCTAAGTCAGTCTCACTATGGTATGTGTCACTTGTCATGTCTGTGAGGGGACACTAAGTAACCAGTCTAACACTGCTGATGAGGACACAGATGGAACTGTCAGAAGACCTCCTGGGAAAATCACCTAAAATAACCTCTTCTTGTTGTTTACAAGCAAAGCCCATACACTGCCAGGGTCTCTGCACAGGGAGGAGGGCTGTAAGGTCCAGCTCATGGCATAAAGCTCACCACAAAAAGTGCTGAGTGCAGTTAGAGAAATAACTACACTGAGAACTATCATAACAATGTGAATGAATGAGAAAAGTAGATAGCCTATCTAGAGTACAGGTGAGGGTGGAGTGGGGAGGAGGGAGATTTGGGACATTGGTGATGGGAATGTTGCACTGGTGAAGGGCAGTATTCTTTACATGACAGAAACCCAACTACAATCATATTTGTAATCACGGTGTTTAAATAGATATTAAAAAAAAAAGAAATTTGCTTCTCATGTGTGAAGTTCTGAGTTTAATCCCTGGCACAAATGAGTAAAAAACTGGCATGAAAGCTATGTATATATAAAAGACTACAATGCATCTTAAAAATATCAAACATTAGGGCCAGAGGGATGGCATGGAGGCAGGGCATTTGCCTTGCATGCATAAGGATGGTGGTTCGAATCCCGACATCCCATATGGTCCCCCATGCCTGCCAGGAGTGATTTCTGAGCATTGAGCCTAGAGTGACCTCTGAGCGCTGCCAGATACGACCCAAAAACCAAAAACCAAAAAAAAAAAAAAACATTAAAAATAATTTAATAAGTACAAAGCTTTATCAGCCTTTTATACTGCTGACCTCAGTTCAAATTCCTGGTATCACACATTGTCCCCCAAGTACCTCCAGGAATCATTCCTGACCACAGAGCCAGGAAGAACTCATCAGCACCACTGGGCATTGCACAAATGAATTTAAAAAATATTGATCAGGGCCAAAGCAAAAGCACAACAAGTAGGGTCTTTGCCTTGCACAAAACTGACCAGATTCAATCCCTGGCATCCAACATGATCCTCCAAGCCTGCCAGGACTGATTCCGTGTTCAGTGTCAGGAGTGACCCCTGAGCACAACCAGGTATGATCAAAAACAAAAACAAAAAACAAAAATACTGACCATCAGAACACAGTACATGGGCTGGAGCGCATAGTTAGCTCCTATATCCAACAGTACTCCTTAGTACAGGGATATAAGCACTTTCTGAGGGTAGCCCAAAGTACCCACCACCACTACCAAATTCAATGTAATCCTGAGCATCTGCTTTATTTGGCTCTCCAAACACTTATTTGGGTACCCTAAAAACTAAATATTGGTGTTATACATACACCAATGTCAAGTGATAAAGTATTTAGTAAAACAAGCATCCACCTGAAAGCACTGATCTCTCGAGATATCCTGATCCCAGATCCAAGTTCTACTTCTCATAAAGCTGAATTTAACAAACACAATCCATCAACTTTCCAGGCACCCAGCTTGCAGACATGATCTCATGTGCAGATCATGATCTCATGATCTCAGTCACCTAAGCAGTAGGTGTTTTGAGTCTCATTTTGCAGATGATCAAAGAGAACTCAATTCTGACTCCACACATCCAGATTCACTCAGAGCAAAACCAGGATTGCCGGAGGTGTGGGTGTTCCCCTATAACTATGGACAAGCAGTTCTCCACATTCTTTCCTTCTCCTTTGGCTATTGGGAAGTTCTCTCCTAAATATTGCTCACTCTATACCGCTCTCTCATTCTTTTTTGCTCTCTCTCACACACACATACTTTTGCTCAGTCCATATTTCTACTCAACTCAGATTTTACTATCTTCTTCAGCTCCTAAATTTTCCTCTTGCTCTGTGAACTTGCCTTATAAGCAACTTCCTTTGTATAGAAACACTTTGGGGATGAAAACTTCTAGATCACATCATCTAAGCAGGCATATATGCATCCATTCATCCAGGCATCCACCCACTTATCAACCTACCTATCTAGCCTACCCATTTTACTCAGAACTCTGGGCAGTACGTAGATGAACAATGGCTTCCACTTGGGTTTTATAAGCACTTCTTATTCTCCAAGTACAAAATTATACTGTGCCACTCCTGCTTCTCCTCACCCACACACCTCACCCACCCAATGCTGCTCTCCATCAGCCACAGAACCCCAGGGATTCCATAACCTGAACATCTGGGTGGCAAAGTCTCTGCCTTTATTCGATGGCAGGATCCTGCCATCAACATCACATCAAGAACCCCCACACTTTCCAAAAAGGTTGTTCCTGTCTGACATTCTCATCTCCATCCTTCTATATTGTCTTCTCTTATCATCCCCTCACTAAACTCAACCTCCAACAGAAAACGTCTATACTCCTAAGAATGTCTACACTGACTCAGTATGGGTAGACCTGTATAAAATGGTGATTTACAACACTGTTCTTGGGTACAATGTCCCGACACCAAACCCTTCACCAGCATGGTTCCAGTTGCCCACACATCCATCTACTCTTCTTTCCACAGTTCAGTTCAGTTCCCTAGAATGGTTCTCAGGGTCTGCTCTCTATGGGAGTTCTTAATGCACATGTTTCTTTATATCTCACATATGAAGAAGACTATTTTGTATATGTCCCTCTCCTTCTGGCTAAATTCACTCAGATCCATACTCTCTACATCCATCCATGTTGCAGCAAATTGCATGAGTCCAAGCCATGCTTAGAGCCAAGTAGGATTTCATTCTATATGTGCATCAAAGTTCCTTTCTCCAGTCATCTGTTCTTGGACTTTCCCTACTGTGAATAGTGCTCCTAGGAACATAACGCAAATTCTGTTGCCAAATGTGGGGGCCTTTGAAGTAGAGAATAAGAAGTAGAACTTTCCGATCATTTGGAAGCTCATTTCTTAGTATTTTTGAGACGCGTCCGTAAAGGTGTGACTGTCAGTTGGTTCAATCTTTTGGAAAACTGATTCAATTTTTATGTCTCCTCTGTGAAGCTCTCCAGATCTCTCACATCCATGCGGAATTGGCCACTTTCAAATGCCTACCCCCAAGTACTCTATACATTTCTCATTTAGGGCTTAGAGCACTCCCAAATTACAGTGTATTTCATAAAACTACTTCAATTTCTTTATCCCTTCTTAAAATTGGAACCCTGAAGGGTCTTACATGCCTGCATATCCAAAGCCCAGAGATAATGTCTGACAGATGTTAAGATAGTAGATTTTTAGTAAATATTGGTTGAATTAAAGCATGTTCATTGGAAAATATGATTGCTACCATTTTCAAGATTGCTTTAAACTACTTTGTTCAAAAACATTTGATTTGAAGAAAGTCTTTGGAAAAGGGGAACAGAAACTGGGAAGAAACAGCAGTGACTGAACTAGATGACAGAAATGACTGAATTAGATGCTGGTATGGTCATGAGGATTATCAAATCACACTTAATCCTGATTCAGAATAAGGAAAGATTACCAACATTACAGAAGTCTAAGAGTTCCTGGGACAGAAGGAGAAATATAAAATAGCATAGCATCATATTCCTGAACAAAAACATTCTAGACAGACCATAAAAAAAGTCAACTTTTTCTAAGTACTATTTCACTAGTAGTATTTCAGAACAGCAAAGATTCTCCACAACCTGTTTGCAATGAAGATGGCCTTCCAAAGAGATCATACCAAATTTTTTATTTAAAATATAGTTTCATATTCTGCATTTAATATTGGTATCTCTTTCTAGAGACCTCATCCATTCAGCTCATAATCCCACCTCCATAAAAATTATAAAAAGAACAAGTAAATGTTGCACTACACAGACTCTATACTCGGGTAACATTATTTCACAGGAGAGAAAAAAAAAAAAGGACAACATATAATATAGCAGAAGGCCTAAACACAGCCTGACAGCAAGAGAACTTGATAGCTGATCACAGAGAACCCAGAAAAACCATAAGAAGAAGAATGGTACGTCTGTCTTCATTCTAGGATTTCAACTGGGAAGGCTGAGGCCATTTGCTGCAAACAAAAACAGCTCTATATACCTCATGGAACAATAGTACTCAATTCTTGACGAACTCATGGTAAGACCATCCAGCAAAAATATTAATTTACATTCAAGGCAACAGGAAAACTGTAAGACAGCATTTTTTAAGCAGCTAATATTTTTTTAAAGTCACAGTAATTAATGATAGAAGCCTAGAAAACATGCTCATGTAAATAAATTCCATCCTAGATGGTGTTTTGATTATATACTTACATATTATATATACTGCATAAACAACCCAAAAAGTTTTTTTGGTTTGGGGGCTCACCCATCAGTGCTCAGGGTTACACCTGGCTCTACACTGAGGGGTCATTCTTGGCATTGCTAGATGGACCACCATAGGTATATATGGAATAGAGGTGATAAAAGGCAAATGCCCTACCGGCTGTGCTATCACTCCAGGCCTCCATCCAATTTCATAATTCTCCTGGAACACCTTGAAATTCACGGTGACTTACAAGGCATCAACTATTATTTGGCAAACAGGCACATACTTTCCAAGAGGAGATTCAGAAATGAAGGTGATTTGCTCCTCTGCCTGCCATATTTAAACAGCAACTCAGCTGCTGATGGTCTGAATAAGGTATAAATGAAATGTTTTAAGTAATTTTAATTCGATCTGAGCTATCAAACCCTTTATACATGCACCAATTTTTACTAAAAAATACTTTGTTATTAATATCCTTAATTATCTTTTTCTCCTTGTACTTGTGCACCAGGCATGAACATAAGTGTACCGGTCTGCGAATGTTAGGCTTGAAAGCATGCAACTTCTGTTCTACAAGAAGCCAGAACTACAGCTTTTTGCTCAGTTTTGCCTTAAAACCCTATTTTCCCCTTTCTTCCTTTCTGCCCCTTCCAAATACTCTCCCCTATCCCCTTTCCAGTAATCTGACTACCCCTTCACCCCTCAATCCCATCCAGATTTTCCAATTTATTAAAACTCTTCACTCTCAGTTCTTAATCTATTAGGCATCGACTGACCTCCTACCCCAACGAACCAGTACCCAGCACCCAAGCGAAGGGACATCCACTCAAACCCACACCTCATCCCCGGCAGGAAAAGACAACCAACACCCCTGCTGACTCATGCTGTGTAGCCCTCCCTACCAACTTATCCTAACGTGGACTGTTGCTGGATACCGGACTTAGCCCTAAAAGGACTCCCAATGCAAGAACTTTACACAAGACCCCCCTCCCTCAAATCTTTTACCAATCTCAAGAAGGGCAGGGTGTGCAATGAAAAGGCACCTGGGAACCCACCCCACATGAAAATCTCAAAAGGCAATGGGGAAATCTATACTTCCATCATAAGTATAAGACCTGTATAACACTACCTCTTTATTTTTATTTCATTTTACTTAAAATCATTTTTCACTATATATATATATATGTGTGTGTGTGTGTGTGTGTGTGTGTGTGTGTGTGTGTGAGAGAGCAAATATATATTTTTATTTCTAGTTTTATGTTTTTTGGGTGTGTGACTTGTTTCTCTGTTCTTTTCACCCCCAAATGCACCGGCAATATAATGAAGCACCATTTCTTCCTGCAAAGGCACACTAAAAAAGGGGAAATCTCACATATATAAACAAGCTCTTATCTACTAGGGATAAGAACTCACACTTATTTACAATACAGGGGAATCTCCCACCTTGAAAATATGTCATGTGGATCCATCTTAGACTCCAGGAGATTAGACACTGACAGTCCAGACTTGAATCCTGAACCCCAGACATAGAAACGCCACAGTTCTTCACAACAGCTACAGGAACCAAAGCCCATTTGGGACATCCTGAATACTACTCGAACTCCAACATGTGTCAGTTCTAATATGATATCCTGACAACGAGGAAATTGGGAACAAATGGACATAAGAACAGGTTATCCTACCTTACCAACTAATGCTAAAACAAAATCAGAAGACTTATGACACTATGGGCCGTGCAAAAGCCAAGAACGTGATCTACAGATGACTGGCTGATAGAACCATGACCGGGCAGTATGTATTCTGGGACCAACAAGAAAGCCCTAGTCTAGGGTTTGGTCTACGTCCTGCACAACAATCATGACCTCTAATTCCAGAGACCTGACTGAGGCAATTGCAACTGAATGGGTCTTCTGGAAACATAATGAAAGACACTATCCCAGGCTCCATCCGAGTTTCAGCGCAAGGGCCAAGACCACTAACCACAGAAGACAAATTAAAATGACATCGAGGAAACAGAACTTCTAAAATCACAAAGAAAGTCTTCATCATAAGTTCCACTCCTTGACCTACCTGTGCACAGACTGAGACCTCTAGATTTAGAGGTCTGTTTTTATCATCCAGATTGGAGCATAAGTCTTCCATATAGCACAAAAACACCAAGGGGAGAGTAAATGAACGTGAAAGGAGTGTATAGATAATTCCATGACAATATATTTCAAGGGTAGAGAAACCCTGTATCTCTTAGGCCAAGGGGATTCCTGTTTCGGATGACCCCAATATTTACTGTGCCTATGCGGGGTGGGGGGGACAAAAAACACTAAATAATCCTTTATTTTTTAATCTAGTTTTTGTCGATTTCTTTGTTATGGGGTGGATATTGAAGTAATTGTCCATTTTTTATTTATATATTTACTTTTTCTTTCTTCTTTTCTTTTCTTCCTTTTGCGTCTTGTCATATTTCCTATCTCCAAACCATGGCAACTATGTGGTGCATATTTTTATTTCTGCAGTGCTCACTGGATATCTTATTTGATTCCTCTTTTTGAACAGTTGTGGTGTTTCAATTTTTTTCCCCTTCGTCCCTCAAACCAAGGATGAGAGCCTCTAGAATGACTCTGCTCATAGTCGGCGTAGTCGATTTTTACCCCATTATATTACCTTTCTCTTCCTCAAACAAAACCACATAACTTGAACTTTCTAGTCCCACCTCCCAATTAGAGGGGACAGTAATGGAGGCACCAAGACCAAACAGTTATAAGACCACTAAGTAATAAACTAGACACAGAAGGGACCACGCATTCTAGCAGCCCCTAGGGGGAGAGTGGAGGATATGGGAGGCAGGATGGGAGCGGATGTGGGAGGACAATTCCGTGGTGGGAATTCCCCTGATTCAATGTAAATATGTACCTGGAATATTACTGTGAATGATATGTAAGCCACTATAATTAAAATAAAAATTATATTTAAAAAAACGCACCATTAGGCTTTTCCTAAGTATCATACATAGCACTATGCTGGAACATAGTTTTACAAAACGAAACAAAACAGTTCTGTCCCAGGTCAGACAATACTGGATGTCAACAGAGTATTGTGGCTGGTAAGCAAGTCAGTAATTTTCCAGCAATTGGAAAGGAGAACAGAGTCCTCTGTCCAGAAGCAAAACTCGAAGTTCAGGAGCCGTTTTTTGTAGGAAGGAAGGAAGGAAGGAAGGAAGGAAGGAAGGAAGGAAGGAAGGAAGGAAGGAAGGAAGGAAGGAAGGAAGGAAGGAAGGAAGGAAGGAAGGAAGGGAGGGAGGGAGGGAGGGAGGGAGGGAGGGAGGGAGGGAGGGAGGGAGGGAGGGAGGGAGGGAGGGAGGAAAGGAAGGGAGGGAGGGAGGGAGGGAGGAAAGGAAGGGAGGGAGGGAGGGAGGAGGGAGAGAGAAAGAGAAAGAAGAAAGAAAGAAAGAAAGAAAGAAAGAAAGAAAGAAAGAAAGAAAGAAAGAAAGAAAGAAAGAAAGAAAGAAAGAAAGAAAGAAAGAAAGAAAGAAAGAAAGAAAGAAAGAAAGAAAGAAAGAAAGAGGGAGGGAGGGAGGGAGGGAGGGAGGGAGGGAAGGAAGGAAGGAAGGAAGGAAGGAAGGAAGGAAGGAAGGAAGGAAGGAAGGAAGGAAGGAAGGAAGGAAGGAAGGAAGGAAGGAAGGAAGGAAGGAAAAGAAAGCCCTTGGGCTGAAGCAGATTCTCTTACTTTACAGATACGCTGAGGTGTGTGATTCAATTAATTTTAAAGTCCTCAGGGAGAAAAATGTCATTCCTCCTGATATTAAAATAGCAATTAGAAAAAAATTTCCTAGACTTTCCTACAAATTGCAGATTATCCACCCCAACGCCGTCTTCCCCCTGGGAAAACGTAGAAATAAAACACATCTGAGGGAAGACGTGTTTAAAAAAGAAAAAAAAAATTATGAGAAATAGAAACTCCCTGGGCATAGAGCGAACCTGACATGGCTTCCTGCCATTCATCTTGGGGAGGAAAAAAATCCTACAAGGTGAGCGAGCTCAGGTGAGTCATTTAGGGTGGAGGTTCAGAATGCAGAACTTGGTGTCTCCCTCCCCTTTACCCCTTTTGTGGCTGCCCTCTCTGTGGAGAAAGTCTCCTTAAGGGAGACCCGTTTTTGTTTTTGTTTTTCGCATTAGGGTGTTTTGGTCTTTTTTTTTTTTCCCACAATCCCCGAAATGCTCCACTTGCAGTCGCCTCTCCATTCCCCCACGCCTGGATGCTTTCGGGGCTTGAAAGCAAACCGGGCGCTCTCGGTCGCAAGAACCCAGACTTTTCTGTAAGAGGATCTTTTGCAGAGGGACGAGCTCACTGACCTCACTCAAGTGGAGGAACCCTGGGCGAAGCCAACGCGAACTGACGGGCAGACTTTGCGCGGCGTCTCCTCGCGCCACCTCTGCGCCTTGGGGTGGTGGGTGGGGAGCCCAGAAGACGCGACTCCGCGAGGACCCCCGGAACCCCCTCAGCAGGCAAGGCGCCCCCTCGGGGCCAGAGTCCTCTTCTCCAAATGCCGGGCTGAATCCCCGCAAGAACGCCAAGCGCGGGGCCGAGCACGACCCTGCGGCCACCGCGGCCTTCCAGAAGGGGGCGCGGGGTCCTGAGCCCCTTGGCGCTGGGGTGGGGGCGCTGCACGGTCCTGGAGCGCGCGCGTCTGCGTGGCCCGGGGCGGGCGGGGTGGTGGCGAGCAGCGCCCGAACCCTCCCCAGCTCTTCCCAAATGTGGGAGAGGACCAAGTCGAGGAAAACTGGAGAAGTCCGAAGCACCCCCAAGCCCCCGAACTCTCGGACCTTGGGGCTCCCCGTGGCCAGCGCCGCAGGTCAAGCAAGGGCCAGGTCTAGTCCCAGGTGCGCCCGCAGACCCCGTTCCCCAGTTCCCGCGTCCCTCGCCTCGCCTCGCCTCGCCCGAACGAGCACGCGGCAAAGGGTGCTTTTGCGAAGCGCTTGCAAAAGGTGCCAGGGCTGGGCCGAGGCGCCTGGGAGCGGCCCCCGGAGCGCCCGACACCTTCCGGCTGGTGCCCAGCGGTCGCCTCCCGCGCCCTGCTCCTTCTCCCAGCCCGCGCTCCCCTCCCGGTTACCTGGTTCGGGCGCTTCTCAGAGGCGGAGTCGTAGCCGGGACTCGAGCCCCGCAGGACCCGTGTGTGGGCCGACGTCGGGGTCCGGCGCTGCGCCCCTCTTCCTCCGGAGGGCCGCGGAGTCGGTGCGTCCGCTCAGGAGGGGCGCCGGGCTCGTGCTCCGGGACCGAGCTGCCACCTGCCCTCCCGCGGCATCCGCAGCGCGCTGCTCCTCCGAGGCTCCCCCGGCGCCCGGGCCCCCCAGTGGCGCCCCGCCCCTGCCCGAGCTCCCTCGCCCTCTCTCCCCTCCGGCGCCAGGCTCGGCGGGGCACGGCGCGGGACGCCCCCAGGCGCTCAGCTTCGCATCCTCCTCGGTCTCCGCCCGCGCCCCGGCTCGGGGCGTGCCGCGTGGGTTCTGGTCCGCTTTCGGGGCACCCCGCGCTCGAGCGTCCAGGGACGATGCTGGCCCGCTGCCGACTGAGCCCCCGGCGCTCGCTCTCAAGCTGGGAACCCTGGGACCCGCGCGTGGCCCCGCCCCGGCCCCCTCTGCCAGGCGCCCCCACCCGCCGTCTGGTCCCGGGCGCGCTCCCCGAATCCCCGGCCCGCTGCGCCCCGAGCTGTGTGCTCCGAGCGCTCCTCCCTGCAGACTCGCTCAACTCTCGGAGCTGGAAGAAAAGAGGTGCAGTGATAGAGAGCATCCGACACCTGCCTGTGGAATCGGGGCGTTTGTTTGGGAGAAATAAACGCCAGAAAAAGGCTTTTGGGTTTGCAGGGGTCAGTGGTATCCCTCTGCTTGCAGTCTGCTGCTGAAAGCACCGTTGAGGCTCTGTTTTCTCTTGCATGTGGCTACTTTTTCTTCCTCGAATCCATGTTTGGCAGCGGTAGGGTAGAGTCTTGCCAAATTGGCCTCCCCTAAGAAGCAGCCACTTGGGTGCGCAAGCTGCTTCAAAGTGGGGTGCAAACCTGCTGGGGACCCCTGCCATTTTAATGGCTGTTAAATGGTTGTTGGTTGTGAACCCACAGGGGACCCAGGCAAATCATAAATTGGTGTTCTGTTCGCCCTTCCTTTGAGCCCACTTGTCTTGTAAATACAGATACAACGTGACCATATTCCTTACTAACTTGAGTACTCCATTCTTCTTGGTATGGCTTGGGTAAAAGGCATTTGAAAGATTTTTAATTGGTATTAAGCATGACCGATAACATTCTAATATAAGCCAACTTATTCCAGAACTTAACGATTTTGTAAATTCTCGGTAGAAAAAAAAGTCATTAGAATTTATGCAAAAAGTGATTTTCTGTTGGGTGTGTACGTTTTTGTTTATGGTCTCTATCCCTTCCAGGATCTTAAATGATGATTGTTCAAATTTTCTCTCACAACTGTGCCCTAAAGGACATTGCAGAGCTTAAAACAAGCATTGTAGAAACAGTTGGCTTGTTGTGTTCCTTGGAGTTTGAAATTAGAAAAGAAATGTGCTAGTTCCTCTTTGTTTTAAATCTGCTGAGACCGAGTTCTTTGTGTTATTGGCGAAATAACTGTTTAGAAGGCGTTACTGAACAACCGACCTATCTGTATGTAGGAAGGAAGTTCTAGTCAAGGTGAAGTGCACTATTAAATGCCCCCTCATGTTTCTGTAAGCCTCCCATGTCAGCATATTTGTTAGTTGCTTTGTCAATGTCCTTTTAGTAATAATGGTGCTTCTTACTATTCTTGAGCCTCTTGGGCTTTTATTTTTATTGGAACAAAAGCACTCACCTAGGAGACATAGCTAGGTATCTTGGTAACTATTAATCAGGAACCGTGAACGCACACTTTATTGAATTGAACGTCAGACCGTTATAAACCACCATTTCTATCATTTGAATCTGTCAGGCAGACCATGTATTGGAGAAACGCAGCAGATTTAAATTCGACCTTGGAAGAAACAGGAATGGCTAATATTGGCCAACAACTCCTTGCTAATACGGCAAAATATATTCAGTGGGCCACTTTATTGTGGAAAACTTACCAGTGACCTCATAGAGTCCTTTGAGCTTGACTAAGTTCCTCTGCTCTGTGCTCTATTTTCCACCCTAAAAAGTATGGAACATCTAAATATATCAGAGATTCATTTTGTTCAATTTGAGTTTCTTTTTATAAGAATCATTTTGAGGGATTCCACTGGATTTCTCTCATTGGGAATGGGAGAACTCACATTTTCTTAGCTGGAAGATTTCTCCCAAAGAGTTCGCAAAAAGGATCTTATTTCATTTTCATAATTGTTTCTGGAGGTTTGTTTTGGATTTGGAGACCATCCTCAGATGTGCTCAGGACTTAGACTTGGGTTCTCTCCTGGTGAACATGAGGGGTCCTATGAGGTGCTGGGTAGAGAGGGTTATAAAATCAAACCAGGTCATCAACTTGTAAAGTAAGTGTCTTAACCTCTATGCTGCCTTTCTGGCCCCATTTAGAATTTTAAAGGAAAGGGAAGATGGAGCCAAGCAATAGTACAGCGATGGGGGAAGGGCACTTGCCATGCAAACAGTTGCCCTGGATTTGACCCCAATATCCCATAAGGTCCCCTGAGCCTTCCTAGGACTGATTTCTGGCTTGCAAAGTCAGGAATAACCCTTGGGTACCACTGGGCCCAGATCCCCCAAAAAATAAAGGAAAGGAAAATGATAGTTACTATATGACTAAGTCAAAGTTAGAATTATATCCACTGCAGATCCTTGACAACCCATTCTAAGGATGTTACTTACTACAGCTTTTTCATGTGTTACCTGAAAGTCTCCTAGGTCTAAAGAATTTTATAATATACTAAAATTCTTCTATAATAAATAGTTTTCGCCTAAATATACTACCAGTGCCACTTAATAACAACTGGTTCTAATATCTTCACACTTAATGACCAAGTCTGGTTAGTTTATCCTTTTTAGTAAATGTTAATCTTTAGCTATATTTTTTTATACAAATTACCCTTCTAGTATGGCTCCCACATTTAGTGAACATAAATCTAAAGCATTAAAAACGTTGACATAGATGGCATGACTGGTAGCAGAAGCTGTGTGCTTCCCAACGTAAACATTAATTAATCTACATAGTCAACGCTTAGTCACTGCAAAGGGTAAAAAGGTTGGCCAAAATTTGTCCTTCTTTTTCACAATTCAACCCTCTGCCTTTCAATCAGGATGATGGTATCAGTGTTTGGTATTTCTTTTAAGGGGTTTGGGGCTGACAATGGCAGATTGGTAAAAAAAAAAAAACAATTTGTGGACTGGAGAAATAGTATAGAATTTAAATGCTTGCCTTGCATACTGCTGACCCTGGTTCAAATCCCAGGCTCTACATATGGCCCCTATTGCCAGGGGTCACTCTTGAGCACAGAGCCAGACAGAAGTAACCCCTAAGAACTGCCAGGTGTGACCCAAACCTTCCAAATTACTTGTTTGCTTTTTAATTTCTTTTTCTTGTTTGTTTTTTGTTTTGTTTGGGGGGACACACCTGGTGATGCTCAGGGTTCACTCTGAAATCGCCCCTAGCTTGGGAGAACATATGGGATGCTGGGGGAATCAAACTGCAGTCTGCCCTGTGTTAGCACGTGCAAGGAAGATGCCCTACCACTCTGCCCCCTGATTTTTAATTTATTTTGAGCACTATCATTTACAGAATTGCTCATAAAATAGTTATTTCTGACAGTCAATATTCCAACACCAATCCTATCATCAGTGTAACGTTCCCTCCACCCTGGTCATCAATTTCCCAATCTCCCTGATTAATTAATCAATTAATATTGATTGGCACAACTAAATAGCAATGAAATTATGGAAACAAACTTCATTAAAAGAAAATCTGTGAAAATGACTTTATCTTGCAATGGGCTCATTATGTCATTGTCTGGAGGTTTAATAGGCTGTATAATGTAGTTGAGCATTCTGTTGTTATTGGGTTTTGTTTGTTGAGTTTATGTAGCTTCTTTGATAAGTTCCCATTTCATTTGGTATAGTCCTAAGAAAGTCAATATTAAAAATAATTGGGTGTTGGGACCCGGAGAGATAGCACAGTGGCGTTTGCCTTGCAAGCAGCCAATCCAGGACCAAAGGTGGTTGGTTTGAATCCCGGGTCCCATATGGTCCCCCGTGCCTGCCAGGAGCTATTTCTGAGCAGACAGCCAGGAGTAACCCCTGAGCACCGCCGGGTGTGGCCCAAAAAACCAAAAACCAAAAAAAAAAAAAATAAATAAGTGGGTGCCAATAGTTTATGTTTCCGCAGCTTCACAGTTCAAGGCTTGGAGGATCCATGTAACTGGGCCAATGAGCTCATATGGTGATAGCATATTAGAACCAGCATGTTCGTGAGCATGGTGGCTGCTGGGGACTTCAGATGGGCTTCTTCTGGAAGTACAGAGGTTGGTACAGAGGTGGCAAACTCAGGCTCCAAATCATCCCTGGAGAGATCAATCAGAAAAGCGGCATACTTGGAGTTTGGGGGCATCTAAGAGTCTCGACTCTACACAGATAAATGTAAAATCAGTGAAGCTGATGAGCCTTTGGGTAGTGGCAGTTGTAAGTGGGCCCATATGTGCAGCTTTTGGGAACTCACTCTGCCTGCCCCTCTGCAGAGAGAACCCAGTGTGATCAGCTATGAGGCAGGCATGTCCATGATTTTTTGCAGTTCCTGTGTCTCTCTTTCAAGAGTTAGGTAAGTATGGTGCTGGCCTCTTGTGCTGACAATGGAGGATTGCTTTTCTGGATCATGGGTGTGGCTGCCTAACCTTCCAAAAGTATTGGGCAGGGAAAGGGAAAACAAAAACTTCCCAAGTTTTGTTGTTTATATCTCATTATATCTTCAAAATCATTGCACACGAATACATTTTAGTGAAGCTTTATCACACATTTAGTAGAAGATACTGAGAATATGTATAAATGTAAGCCTGAACCTCCTATGATTGGTTAAAAAATAAAGTAGGTCTTTATAAACCCAACTACACTTTGCCCTGTCAGATTTGTAAATTATGCTTATATTTCCTTTAGCACCTAAAATACTGTTTTGAGTATTTCTACTGATTTCTGATATATATTTTTATTTCTGGCTTTCCTTTCTTTTGTGTATTGAACTGTGAGATAAGAAAACTCTGAATATCCTATAAAAAGGTCAAATGAAGAAGGATAAACCTACCCAGTGGTGATTTACTACTGAATTGTGAGGATGTAAAGATTATGTAAATCTTCATAAAAGTTGAAGCTTTTTTTGGGAAGCTGATACAAACTCTTAAAACTTGGTGTGTGTCATCACAAAGAATGAGAATAAGCAGTGCTGGTGGGGATATGGAGAGAAGGGAACTCTTATCCACTGCTGGTCGGAATGCCGTCTAGTCAACCTTTATGGAAAGCAATATGGAGATTCCTCCAAAAACTGGAAATTGAGTTTCCATACGATCCAGGTATACCACTCCTAGGGAATATAACTGAGGAACACAAAACTACAATACAAAAATTTCTTCCTCACACTCATATTCATTGCAGCACTATTTACCATAGCCAGATTCTGGAAACAACCAAGATGCCCTTCAACAGATGAATGACTAAAGAAACTGTGGTACATATACACAATGGAATATTATGCAGCCATCAGGAGAGATGAATTCATGACATTTTCCTATACATGGATATATATGGAATCTATTATGCTGAGTGAATTAAGTTGGAGGGAGAGAGATAGATGCAGAATAGTCTCACTCATCTATGGGTTTTAAGAAAAATAAAAGACATTCTTGCAATTCTTTCAGCTCACTACATGAAGCTCACCACAAAGAGTGATGAGTACAGCTAGAGAAATAACTAAATTGAGAACTATCATAACAATGTGAATGAATGAGGGAACTGGAAAGCCTGTCTAGAGTACAGGCGGGGGTGGGGTGGGGTGGGGTGGGGAGGAGGGAGATTTGGGACATTGGTGATGGGAATGTTGCACTGGTGAAGGGGGGTGTTTTGTAAATGACAGAAACCCAACCACAATAATATTTGTAATCAAGGTGTTTAAATAAAAATATTAATTAAAAAAGTGGTGTATGTGTGTATGTGCGTAGTGTGTTTACTGTGCTAACTAATTGGAAACATTACCTATTCCCTAACCTTCTCTGCCCAAATCATCCTCTCTACCAGATCATCTTCCCCAAAACATTGGTTAAATATTTACCATTAAAAACATGCCTCATGCTCAGAAACCTCTCCTACCTCTAATCAGTGGAAATTTTTTGCAAAACGTATTAGCAGTAAGATGGCTTTTTTAAACTTCTCCTTTCACATAAGCTCTGTTTCCAACAAAAATGAGTGAATGTACTATATAATTATTGATTAATAACATAATTACTAATATATAATCATATAAATAATATGTAGCAAAAGGGAAAATGCATAGAAATTAAACATAGAGATATCAAGAGACAAGGTAAATATTTTATTGATGCAAATTTTTCTCTCTCTGTGTGTGTATGTGTGTGTGTAGGGCAGAGACCCTGGAGTGACCCTATATGGTGTGTGTACATGTGTATATTATTTATGTTCTTTGTGGTTATGTTTTGCTATGACTTGCTTCTGCCTGCTAGAATAAAGCAAAGCAGATAGAAGAGATTTTTTAAGTGTAATTGAGCCCCCAGCTCTGTGATTTATATCCTTTCATTATAAATAAAATATTATCATTTAACTGTTAAAGATAATTTACTTTTAGACTAAAGGAAATTATCCTGAATAAGTGAAACTTTGAGGGTCTTTTTGAGATGAAACTTTTGAGATGAAAAACCTTCAAAGAACAGGCCCTCTTGAAGAAGTGGTACCCTACAAGAGTAGGAGGGATTCTCTTGGCAAAGAAGTTGGGGCAGCTACTAGGACCAGAGACTCACTTTATACCAACAGTGAACACTGTTAAATCTTGTTCAGCTGACAAGGACAGGAAACCAATTCAACTCACATATAAATGAGCTTCATAGTTGGTTCTTCCCAGGACCAGGGAGAGAGTTTATGGGACTGAAGAATATGCTTTGCATACAGGATCCCCAAGAGCACTTCCACATGAGACCTCCAAGCAAACAGCATGCTATTCTTCCTCAATCAAAAGGCTGAACACTTTGGTTCTATGATAATCTTGAGATCCCTAGGTACAGGCCTTGCTAATCATTGCCCACACTCCTGGTTCCAAAAGCAGAAAATAGATTAATGTTATCTAGTACTTCTACTACATTTTAGTCTAATGTGCTGCTAGCAATTTGTTCTACAGCCACGAGCACTTAATTCAGTACCCAGCACAAGATAAGAATGCCACCAGGCTCACAGCTTGAAGCTTGTCTAGGTTCTTCCAAGGTGGAAAGAGTGAATGAAAATCATCTGTCTAGAAAACAGCAACATTGACTGGAAAGAAAGTCCAGGAGGAGAGAGCCTCGCATTTGGCTCACTCTGTTTAAATCTCTGACTCTGAATGAATCCTGAGTACAACCAGGAGGAGCCCTAAGCAACTCTAGGTGTGGCCCAACGACTGTCCACCAATGAACAAACTTGTGACCATGTAAATTGTGTGAACTCAAACTATGAATTAAGTTCCTAACCAATTCTAAGTGTTGTGCCTTTGTTATCTCTTAGCAGATAAAAATCGATTCAGAAATGGTGGTTTGGAAATTCCTGACAACTCTTAGGAAAGAAAGATAAGACCAATAGAAAACAAAATCTTCCTCTTTAACATTTAATGAGATGTGTACTAAAACCAAAAACTCATGATACTGATTTAAAGGCAAACAAAAAAATCATGGTGCTTCATATGGAAATTCTTTCAAGATGAAATTGATTGCATAGATTCATCATAAAAAGACTTCAAATATACTTAATGAAGGAATAGCATTAACTGGGAAGGATACTTACCCAGTAGTGTCAGGAACCATGAAGGTGGCCAACAAAGACATTTAGGTTTTCATGAGGTAGCAGGATTAAAAACTCAAACTCTAGACAAACAGACATATATCACAATCTTTTGATGTATTTCCCTCGCTCAACAAAATATCATCTATTAAAAGTCAAAACAAAATTTCCTTTTGAATATGTCATATGAAAATATAGGCCAAGTGAAATTCAACATCAAGAGGGGAATAGAAACCCTAAGGATCTAATTCTTCAACAGTCAGTACATCTGAAAATTGTTCTGAGAAATTTTTCGCAAAGTAGAGGAGAGATACACATAACAGTAAGGAGACAAGGAGAATGTGTGTACTCTAGATGCGTTCAGTGAGCCTGAAGTTTTCAGATGAAAGGAAGAAAACCCAAAGAAATTATCATATATACTCAAGTATAAGACGACTCAAGTATAAACCAACATCCCTAATTTTACCCTGAAAACTGGGAAAACTTAGTAGTATAAGCCAAGGTGGAAAATGCAGCAGCCACTGGTAAATTTCAAAAATAAAAATATATACCCAACACAATTACAGTAATTGAGAAATCAGTAGGTTAAATGTTTTTTTCAATATTTATTGCTAAAGAAAAACTGTAAAGTAGCAACAATTACTTTAAAACTTTAAAGTGCAGAAAACCGTAGCTTAACAGGTAATCAAACTAAATCACAAAGGTTAAAATCCTTCAAAACTGGATTCCTCCTCCTCATTATCTATATGTCCAAAAAGAGCTTCAGCTGCATCTGATGTGAGGTATCAGCATAGACATTGTCATCATCACTGAATTCGCAGATATCATCATCACTGTTGTCAGTCTCATACAAAGCGCAGAATAATGTGGGTTAAATAGTTCAGTGGCATATAGTTCAGTTCAGCCGCCTTCCTC
The DNA here is from genome assembly GCF_024139225.1 of Suncus etruscus. Classification (NCBI taxonomy): domain Eukaryota; kingdom Metazoa; phylum Chordata; class Mammalia; order Eulipotyphla; family Soricidae; genus Suncus; species Suncus etruscus. The sequence continues at coordinate 10,881,010 of NC_064861.1, read as the reverse complement.
TTCAGCTAAGCCGCCACTTGTGGACTGAGCTGAAGCACTGCCCCCTCCAGCAGACAGCAGAAGACGCCTGGAGACTATGTGTATTTGATTCTGTGTGAGCACCAAATAACCTGTATGACCTGAGGATAAGCCGAGTTCGGGGGTTTGGGCACAAATTTTGTGCAGAAAAATTTGGCGTATAATTGAGTATATACAGTAATAATAGCTAAGAGTTTCCCATAATTGAAGACAGAGCCTTAAATCGTCATCCTGAATTGGTAACTGCTTGCTAAAGAGCAAAAAATGATAAAAATGCCATTCATTATCCCATAGGAGTGTGTACTTTAACTTCTCAGAATCTCCTCCACAGCTATCAAATTAGAAAAAAAATAAAGAAATATGTAGTTTATAAAATCTTCCCTCTTCTCTATTAAACTCAGATAAAGCCTCAATCTAATAATGAAGGGGAAAAAAGTATTAGGGCCAAAGCAATAGCTCAGCAGCTAGGATGTTGGCCTTGCACCTAGACTACCTGTGTTTGATTCCTGGAATCCCATATGGTCCCCTGAGTTCTTCAGGAGAAGTCCTGAGCACAGAGCTAGGAGTAACCCCTAAGAGCTGTTGGGTGTGCTCCCTAAAATACAAAGCATTAGATAATTCTCAATAATGAACCATTCAACACAATGCCAGATAGTATTTCTCAAAACTGTAAAGGTTAAGCAAAATCTTCAGGGCCAGCGAAACAGTATACAGTAGTTTCTCATTGTAAGTGAAGCTAGTGAAGTCAGATCCTGGGTAAGTAAAGAACTTGCACATTCAAAAACCATTCATGAGCCACTTCTGGGGGAATAAATCCCAAAATCTTTTATTTTAGGTGGGGAAGAGATATTTATAATCTCGTCCAATCAGATTAGGAGGAAATCAAGAAAAGTAGAAAAACTAGGATCTAATCAGGTTAATTAGGATTAGGATCTAATCGGGTTATGGATAAACACTCCCTTTAAGGGTAAAACAAGGTTTGTACTGTTTAAAGGAAAAATAGGACATGAGTTATATCTAGGAAAAAAACAAATAAACAAGATGTTTGCTCTGTCTAGGGAGAAAAAAATGGTTTTCTGCCTAAGGAGATAAACAAGATGTTCGGCTCTGTGTGTTCAACTACACTTGTCTTCTATGAAGCCAACCTTGACTTGGTCTCAGCATACTGAGCACTTCTAAAAGTGATCTCTGAGAAGAGAATTAAAAGTAAGACCTTGGCACCAGCCAGGGCGACCCAATCATTCCTCTTCTCCAAATTAGAGAAAAATCTTAGAAATGAAGAGGATCTAAGAAACTTGGCTAATTATAATATATTCTGGATCAGGTCCTGGAGCAGTGAAAAATGCATTAAACAAAAACTAAAATAAAGCAAAAAGTGGGATTTAGCTAATCACCATGAATTCTAATAAATGTGCCTTATTATTTTTGTTGTGTCCAAGATCAAACTTAAAACTCTGATGTGCAAGGCAAATGTTCTACCCCTTTGCCACATTCCTTGTTTCAAGTGTATCATATTAATGTGAGCTATTAATAAAAGGAAATAGATGCAAGATATATGAGATCTCTCCATACAAGTAGTCTTAACAAGTATACAGGGCACCTTAGCAAGTTTTCTTTAGAGCTAAGTCCTCATAATTTAAAAAATTATTCAACATAAGATTTCCAAGTTTTATTTTTGTCATCTGCCAAAGTTCATTGTTTGGATCATCGTTTATTTTACTCTCTGTATTACAAATAACAAAACTGAGGGACTTTGTAAGCAGCTTTCTAGTTGGTGTAATTGCGATGAAAGAGGATGGTAATTGGTTGTTATCTATTGTAATGACATATTTTTTGAAATATCTTGAGATAAATTCTGATTCATGTTCTGAAGTTAGAAGTGAATCATTACATTATACAATTGTAATTAAACTCCAACAGATTCTTATTTTTCAAACTGTTCATAGTTGTAATAAGAAGTTGAGTTTGGATTGCAAACACCTCTTCATTAATACTAAATAGGATTAAAATGTTTTGCAAAAGTTTATTTTATTTTACTTTATTGAAACCATGTGACTTATAAAGTCCTTCATAGTTAGGTTTCAGATGCACAAAAAAGCAGGGCCAGTTCCATTACCAATGTCTACCTCCCTCCATCATGTTCCCAAAGTTTATACTAAACCACCACCTTTTGCCCCCAGCCTGCCAGCATAGCAGACCCATTTAAAGGTTAGATTGTTAGAGATTAGGTCTCTTGATTCCAATGTTGTTGACTTTGCTTTGGATATTTAGTTCTGTCCCTTTTTAAAACCACCAATGTTCCTGAAATCACTTGGCCCCTGGCCCCATCCTTTCATTTTTGTGTTTCTCCTCATCCACTCAGTTTCTTTCCTTCTCCTTGCTATACTCTGGGACCAAAGATCTTTGAGACAATTCCCATTTAGACCATTGCATTTTTATGCAGTTGTTCTGAATACCACATATAAATGATATCATTCTGTGTTTATTCTTATTCTTTTGGCTTTTAACATTTAATAGATCTTCCAGTTTCTTTCATAATGTGGCAAATTGTATGATTGCATCATTACTTACATCTATGCAGTATGTCATTATATATATGTATATATATATATATATATATATATATATATATATATATATATGTACCATATTTTCATGATCCATTTGTCTGTTGTTGAACATCTAGGTTGATTCCAAGTTTTGTACTGAAGACAGCAATGAATAGCGGTCTGTATACATACTTTTGGATATTTTTCTGTCCTGAGGATAAATACTGAAAAGGATTGCTGTGTCATATAACAGCTCAATTTTGAGTTTATTGAGAATGCTCAAGCTGTTTTTCGTAGGGGTTGAACCAGGCAGAATTCCCACCAGCAGTGGATGAGATTTCCTTTCTCACCCAGTCCTACCAACAGATATTTTTGATATGTCTGTCCATCCTCACTGGTATAAGATTTTATCTAATTGTTATCTTGATTAGATTTTCCTCATGATAAGTGATGATGAGTATTTTTTCATGTGTCTGTTGGCCATCAGTTGGTCTTCCTTAGAGAGGTGTCTTTTTTTCCTCTCCCCCTTTATGATGTGGTTTTCAGTGAAATTAACCTTTATGAGTATTTTGTATATCCTAGATATCCAACTTTTATCTAATATGTTGAGTGCAAAAATTTTCTCCCATTTAGTTAGCTCTCATAATTTTATCCCATATTTTTGTACCCATGCAGAAAATTTTTGGCTTGATGTAACCCTGTTATTTAGATTTGATGCTACAGCCCTTGCCATTAGCATCCTATCATAGAGGACTTCTTTGAGGTCTAAGTGTTGGAGTGTTCATCCTATGTTTTCCTCAGTGAACTTCATGGATTCTGCTCTTTAATCCACTTTGTATTGACTTTTGTATAAGGTGTGAGATATGGATAAATCTTTAATTTTTTTATTTGTGGATATTCAATTGTTTCAACAATATTTATTGAAGAGTCTGTCTTTATTTCATTTCAATTTATTGGTGCATTTGTCAAATATTAATTGACTGTGTAGATGAGGGTGTGTCAGTGGATATTCTATTTTATTCCATTAATCTGAAAATCTGTCTTTGTTCCAATTTTATGTTGTTTTGATCACTTTGACTTTGTAATAGAGCTTCAAGTTAGATAATGAGGAGCCTCTCAGTTTTTTGTTTATCAATATGGATTTGCTTACCCTAGGTTGTTTATGATTCCACAAAAACTTAATAATTGATTGTTCTAAGTTCCTGAAGAAAGTTTTCTGAATTTCAATTCAATGTCTGCATTGAATCTATATTGTAACAACATATGTAAATCAATCAACATCATACACACATCAGTAAAGGGAAGGTTAAAAATCATAGAATCATATCAATCAATGTAGAAAAAGAATTTGATGAGATACAACACCCTTTCATGATTAAAACCCTCAGAAAAATAGGTGTGGAAGGAACCTTCCTCAAGATAGTAACAGCTATCTGTAAAAAAAAAAAAAAAAAAAAAAAGCCCTTAGCCAACATTATTCTTTTTTTTTTTTTTTTTTTTTTTTTTGGTTTTTGGTTTTTGGGCCACACCCTGTGACGCTCAGGGGTTACTCCTGGCTATGCGCTCAGAATTTGCTTCTGGCTTCTTGGGGGACCATATGGGACGCCGGGGGATCGAACCACGGTCCGTCCTAGGCTAGCGCAGGCAAGGCAGGCACCTTACCTCCAGCGCCACCGCCCGGCCCCTGCCAACATTATTCTTTTTTTTTTTTTTTTTTTTTTTTTTGCTTTAAAATTAGCAAGTTTACACATCTCTTTATTGCCGTTTTGCAGGGTCAATCTCAAGACCACCTTTTTAAAATAGCCTTTGTAAGATCAGTAACAGTCCTCCAGTCCTCCTCTTTTTGAAATAAAATGTAAATAGAACCAATCTTTATAGTTGTAAGAAAACCTGAGTCCCTTCCAAAACAAAGGTGATTGTAGTGAAGTAATTTATCTCTTAAAACATTCCATAGATTTTATTTATTAATAAGCACACTGTGAAAATCTACATTTCTAGTTTTCAAGTTTACAGAAGAGCTTTTCACCACAGTGCTAGGACTTCCCACAAATACCCTCTGAGTTCTATGAACAGTGAGTGAAGTAGGGAATCTGGCTCATGTGACTATTCATAGCTTCCTTCTGGCTCAGATGATGAGCTAAAATTTCCCTGCAATTAAAACAAGATATATCCTTGAGAGACTTCTGTTGTTAATCTACTCCTGGATTCTATCCTGGGAATTGCAGGAAAAACTCATTGTATGGTTTTTAAATCATAATTCCAGGTTTCTTTACATATAAGATGGAATGGTCCAGCAGCTATGTCCACTGTCACAGACTTTAGTTCCATTCAATGATATGGCACATCCTGCAAAATTAACCATGGTACATGAACAACTGTGGGGTCTGGGGATCTTTTGACAGCAAATGCCAACTTAAAGGGCACGGGGTCTCTTCGGGTTGATCTGCTTGCTAGCTTGCTCTTCTTCTTGTAGAGCTGCTCGGAAAGACTTCACTTTATCCCGTAGCTCAGTTAAAATATCTATTTTTTGCTCAAGAATAGCTTCAAGTTGTGTAGCATATGAATCGACATCATAGTCTACTTCTTCAGTCATCTCTAGGAGTGCTTTTTCATCTTCTAACCATCGAATGGATTCCTGGAACACGGCCCTGTGATCTTCTACAACTTGTTCTTCCATTTCTACCATTTGTGACACAGCTTCATGGAAAGTAAACAATTGTGGAGAAACTTCTTCTTCATTTTGTTCACAAAGAAGTTTTAGATCATCTCTCTGAGGGGAACTGCCAACACCCCATTGTGCCTCTAAGTCATCAATTTGACTTGGTGGATGGTGCATTATTGGACGAACATCGCCAGCAGCTGATGGATCCACAGTCAATTCTTTCACCCTATTTGCATATCTTAATGTATTAAGAGTATTTTCACAGGATGCCATTCCTGGAGAGATTGTGGCAATCATGCAGGTACGAGAGTTTTCACCTATGAATGAATCTCTTAACACCTGAGTGAGTTTACTCGCTCGAAAAGGAGTATGAGGTTTTGTAGCATATGAAAAAGTTTCCATAAGATGATTCTTGGAATTGTATTTAAAAGTGTTTCCTTAGGATTGTTCTGTGACTTTTGCCCCACCTAACCCTTCCAGGTGGGGCGCTGTGGAGTTGGCAATAAATAGCTTGAGGGACAGGAGTGAGGGGTCCTTCTGTGAAAAGCTGCTGGCTGCAGGAGGATTCTCTGGCTCTCCTTGCCCGATCTTTTAAACCCTATCGTTCTTGTCTGTGTGGATTATTACTTGCTGCGGATAAATATTACCAAGGTCTTCCCCCGAAAGGGGACCAGGGGATGGGAAGTAATTTCTCATTCTGGGGACTGTTCTTGGATTCACAAATACCCAGCCAAGATAACGGCGAAGATATCTTGCAGATGGCGCCCGAACAGGGACATTTAATGCAACATCTGGCGCTCCGAACTTTGACCTGAATCCTGAACCCAACAAAACAGCGAAAATGGTGAGATTTCTGCTCTTCTGTTTCATTTTGGCTCTTTTCGGGTGCACTGAGCCCAAAACACTGGGCCACGTGCAGCCATGTTCAAACATGGCCGTGACCCCTTCTAGGGAAACAAGGGCAATTAAAACAAAAGAGGTGGAAGCTTGCATCACCTCCAGCCCAGGCCCAGGCCTAAAACTGAAACTTTGTTACAAGAAACAAAAACCTGGGCCTCTTCAAAGACTTATTAAAAGTCTAAATTGGAAACGGAGGAGAAAAAAGACTGTATTTAAAGTGGACTGATTTTCTGAAAATGACCTTTGGCTTGAATTTGGATTTCGACTTTGGAAATTTCGAACTGAACTTTTAGTTTAAATCACTTGGAACTCTGAACATCCAAAGTGCTCCCAGAGGGGAAAAAAGGCAGCGGTGAAGCCCCTGCGGCAAAAAGCTCCAAGCGGCAAGCTCCAAGCGGCTGGGCTCGGCTCGGCTGGGATCGGCTTGGCTGGGCTCAGCTTTGCCCGGAAAAGCGAAAAACCTGGAATCCTCGCTCCAGATCACAAACCGGCAGCGGAGCCTGGAACTACGGAAGAAAGCCACGTGGTAAGATCAGCGTGGGACAAACCAACATCTGAACTTTGAAAGTTTACAAAAGCCACATGGTGAGATCAGCGTGGGACAAATTAATCTAAACTATGGTTTTAGGTGTAGAAAATTAGTGGGTAGTAATATTTTACTCATAGTTGGTAATGGGATAAGTTTTAATCAGTTAGTGGTTAAAAAATAAAAATATAAGGGAGGTAATACAGATTAGCCCATTTTAACATCTAATTTCTAACCACCTGCATCTTTGTCTTAGTCATTTTCTTTATAATTTAAATGTGTTTTGTCTTTCAAAGTTAATATTTTCAATTGCAAAATGTTTTACTGTGTATTTTAATGTACTTAGCCTGTTTTTAAAATGTATGTTATGCATGTATGCTGAAGTACTTGTGTATAGAAAAGTTATAGGAACAATGAAGTTCCCCCAATATAGTTTAAAAGTATAGGAACATGAAAGTTCCAAAATAGTGCTTGGTAAAAAAGCATTAATAGAGTTTTAGGTTACAGGTGTAAAGTATATTTTGCAAAAATATGTTTTTGAAAAGGGCTGGTATATTAATTTTCACTCTATTACGTTGGTGCATAAAATATTAAGAAAAGGAGGAAATGTGGGTGTACCCTTTTGAGACCCTAGACCCTCCCATTTCTGGGAGGGGTCTTGGGAACCGGATAGTAGGTGTAACTTTACCTGCAAGCCCCTCCCATTCCTGGGAGGGGTTTGGAAAAAGGTAGATAAGGCTGGGACCAAGGGAATTCGGGCCTTTTGGCTCTTGGGCCCTTTTGCCGTTTCTCTCTTGGCCCGGCTTGGCTTCCTGGCTTTTGGATCTTTGGGCCGCATGGAGCCCAAAGGGAAGATGGCTAACAGGAGATAAGATGCAGGGCTAGCAAAATATTGCTGAATGCTTGAAAGGTTGACATAGGCCACACACCTGTGGTGGCAAGGGCATAAATAAAGATGATTCTTCCTGAAGCCTGCGTGTGAGTGATTTCACCTGGGCCTGGAACTCGCCGGCTGCATGGAGGTTGCAGAGCCATGTGGGCTGGATGGCATCATCCACCATCCAGCCCCATCGTTAATTATTTAACACAACAAGGTTTGTTTCTACCTAAGGCTCTGATGCACTCCTTGAGTGCTAAAAGGCTTTTATTAATTTCAGCACCTTCAAGTCTAGTTTGCCTGTCTGCACTGGAAGTATCAGCTCCTCTTTCATTTCCAGCCAAGTCAATGAGAGAAAATTTGCCATGTAGTTTTCCTTTCCTCCTGAGAATAATTTGAAAAACTGCATGGCTCCGAGATGAATGTGCATTTGCAGATGTTTGACCAGATGTTCTGCAACTGTTGCCTATGTCAATGAGTTTGAGGACATCTTCAACACATTTAACTTCCCGTTCCTGCAATCCCACCACTTGAACCTGCTGTTTTCCATCTTCAAGGACTCTTAATTTTGTTTTTCTGTTTAGTAAGTCAAACACCTTTCCACTATAAATTTCAAAAAAGGTTGCATATACTTGAAGTTCTAACTTCTTATAGTTTGGCTTCTTTAGCATTAAAAAAACATCTCGAGCTGCTAATGCATAAATTCCTTTAGAGCAATCTTGGTTCTTTCCTGAAAAGTCGCCTCCCATAGTATGAGTTTTTCCACTTCCAGTCTGCCCATAAGCAAAGCAAGTAGCCATTCCCCTTTCAAATATAGTTTCCACTAGAGGTCTAGCTGTAAACCTGTAAACCATTTCATTAGGAGCTGAGTCATCGAAGGCATAATCAAAACGAAATGTTTGGTTTTCTAGGTACCTTGTTAAATCTACTTTTTGTTTAGGTTCGTGTACCATCACAACATCTTTACTAGGAATTGTGATTACGTCAAGATCTTTCATTTGAGTTTCTTTTTTATTGAGTGGCCATTTTCTTACACAAACACATATCCTATGTTCATCAATCGGATCTGCTGTTGTTAATGGCCTATAATCCAAACTTCCTCTAAAGTCTCTGATCATACACATAATTTCATAATTTGGGTTTGTAGCATCAACATCCTCGATTATCTCTTGGAGGAGGGTCATTTTTAACAGTAGCCACAGTCCGTCGATTCTTAACGATTTTGTTTACTTTGGCTGAGGATGCTGGAGGTGGAGGTGTTTCTGGACTGGGTTCAATTTCTTCTTCTGGTACAAGGTCAGGGTTAAGTGAAAAGATACTCTCCAAGTCAATCTCTTTGCCTTTCGTATCTCCATTTTCTATCCACTCAACAGTTACACTTTCATTATCTTCATTCAAAGATGTTACCATAGCTTGATGTATTCGGCCATCGCTGCGCGTGATCTCCACGTAGATGCCGATCTGGATCTTGCCGAAGCTGGCCGCGGCCATGCCGTCCTGCGCGGCGTGGGGCCGCGGGCCGGGGCCGGGCGGGCGGCCCGGGCGCGCGGCGGGCAGGGGCAGGGGCAGGGGCAGGGGCGGGGGCGGGGAAGGTGCGGGGGGCCCGCGGTGAAGGCTGAGCCGCAGCCGCGGCGAGCAGCGGCTTCTAGGCGGGAGGAGAAATCCAGCGCAGGCTCTCGCAAGGCCTGCGATGCGGGCGGGCGGGCGGGCGCGGATGCGGACGCGCTCCCGGGCGGCGGGGCGAAGCGAGCGAGCGAGCGAGCGAGCGACGGAGGGAGGGCCGGGGCTCTGAGCTGAGGCGGCGCGGGGGACAGGGGGAGGGAGACAGGCGAGGGAGAGAGGGAGGGCCCGCGCCGCCAGCCCTCTCGCCTGCCTCCGACCGAGGCGGGGCGCCCCTCCCTCGCGCGCCTGCGCACTCCAACATTATTCTTAATGTTGAAAAATTGAAAGCATTTCACTAAGGTCAGACATTAGCAATAATGTCCATTGTCTCTACTCTTATTAAACATAGTATTAAAATCAAAGGAATCCAAATTGAATAATAGGAAGTCAAACTATCTCTATCTGCAGGTGACATGATGATATACATATAAGACATAAAGAGTCCCTCAAAAAGCTTAACCCTAAAAAGCTCCTAGAAACAATAAACCAAGACAGCAAAGTAGGTAGCCACAAAATCAGTACACAAAAGATAGTTTCATTCCTTTATACAAATGGCTATTTCTAGAAGAAAGAGATCAACAAATCTACCCATTTAAAATAGTGTCTGAAACTTTCAAATACCTAAAGAGGGAGGTGAGAGACCTATATCACAAAAACTTCAAAACACTTAAAAAAGCAATTGAAGATCTAAGGAAATGGGAAAACATCCCATGCTTAGGGGTTGGAAGAATCAATAGTTTCAGAATGATCATCTTACTTAAGTTACTGTAAAGATGCAATGCAGGAAGATTTTTTCCTGCACTCTTTTGGCACTCATTCAATGGACCAAAAGTTAATGATAAGCTGACATTTGTTTGTTTGTTTATTATATTTGCTTTGGTTTTTGAGAAATACCTAGTGATCCTCTGGAGCTACAGCCAGTGGTCACGGGTCACTATTGGGCTATTTAGGAGAGTAGGTGTGCTAAGTATTGAGTTTGGGACTCCTCTACTTAAAGCATACTCTCCAGTCCTTTGAGTTATCTTCCAGTCCAGAAGCATGAACTCTTGTATGTTTATTTTTGTGCCAAAACCAGCAGTGTGTAGGCTTTATTCCTGGCTCTGTACTCAGGGCTCACTCCAGACAGTGATCACAGAACCTTGTAAAATGCTGGGGATTACACCCAGATCGACCATATGCACAGCAAGTACTTTACCTGCTATACCATCTCTGGCCCAGAAGCATGCATTCTTAAAAACCAGAAAATTCGAAAAACTAAAAACAAAACAAAACAAAAAGGGGCTGGGGAGGTGGCTCTAGAGGTAAGGTGTCTGCCTTGCAAGCACTAACCAAGGAAGGACCACGGTTCAATCCTCCAGCATCCCATATGGTCCCCTCAAGCCAGGGGCAATTTCTGAGTGCTTAGCCAGGAGTAACCCCTGAGCATCAAACGGGTGTGACCGAAAAAACAAAACAAACAAACAAACAAAAAACAGAAAATTCACTGCCAGAGAGATAGCATGGACGTAAGGTGTTTGCCTTGCATGCAGAAGGTCGGTGATTCGAATGCTGGCATCCTATATGGTCCCCCGAGCCTGCCAGGAGTGATTTCTGAGCGTAGAGCCAGGAGTAACCCTTGAGCGCAGCCGGGTGTGAACCAAAAACCAAAAAAACTCAGAAAATTCTTTCTTCCTCTTTGTTAATCCTCTCCTAAGTATTTCCCTCAAATATTCTATACTTCTGCTCATTCAGTTTCTGTTGGTTTTTTAGAATAAACTCAAGGGATCCCTAGAGTTATAGTACAGCTATTAGGGCATTTGTCTTGCACCTGACCAATCTGGGTTTTATTCCCAGAATTCCATATGGTCCCCCAAGCACTGCAGGAGTGTAGAGATAGAAGTAAGCCTGGGCCATTGCTGAGTGTGGCCCAAAAAGAAAAAAAGTAAAAGAGAATCAATTCTACAACAATTATAGTCCCACTTATTGGCATGTTATGTTAACAAGCTGATTATTATTTGTTCTCTCTTCTAAAATGCCCTAAATAAAATGACCCATTGAGAGAGTTGTCTTTAAGAAAATGAACTTTGGAATTCTTGTACTGTCTTTTACAGAGTGCATGTATATTTGAATAAAACACACCACAGATTGATTCCTCAGTTATCCAATTTGTAAAATGCAATAGGATTACTAATTTACAGTGTCATATATATCAAATCATGTAACACATTAGATGATTTTCTATGGACTGATATTTAATAGATAGATGTCAAATGTTACTTACGGAAATATTTTTTATTTTCCATACTCATAAACTAAGTGGTAGAAAACTCCCTATATACTTTAGTTATCTTCACTCATAAAATCCATTTTTCCTAGATTAAGCCATGATGCCTTTAGCTTGCAAACAAAGCTAACATAGGTGTCACTACTAAAGGTGTATCATTCTTCTCCATCTCAGATATGTTTAACTATAAAGTCAACCACTCAGCTCACTTTGTAACTCGAGTTTACCTTTAGTCCTATGAATAGTTTCCTTAGATGCCTTTTCCAGACACCCTGGAGCCAAGGTAGAATGAGAGAAATATGCTTCATGATCACTGTCAAAACAACACTACCACCCAGTTGTGCCAACATTGCATTTGGGAAATTTCCAGTTGGCGAGCAGGTATTCTGAATCATTCACAGTCACCCTCTATATTTCTCATTAATTCTTTCAAAGGCTTTGTAATTTGTAGCTAAGGTACTTTAAAGAGATAATTGGTGAGTGGGTGTGTGGCTGAGAAATAGTAGTGTAGATAAGGCACTTGCCTTGCATGCAGCTAACCCCAGTTCTGTCCTTGGCACCACAGTTAGTCCTCTAGGACATACTAGGAGTAATCCCTGAGTGCAGTGCCAGATTAGCACTACTGGTATAGTTAAAACCAACAACAAGAACAATGTTTAGTTGCTGAATTTTAATAAAAACTTGTTATTAAAATCCATGCATGGTATATTATGGATTTTCAAGTCTTATTTATATTCTTGGAACTTCACATATATTGTATTGCCATATCACAGTGAAAAAGATAGGAACCCCTACTTTTTTTTATTAAATATAGTTTTTATTTTAATCATAGTGGCTTACATATCATTGACAATAATATTTTAGATACTGTATTTGCCGGTGTGTAAGACGACTTTTGAAACAAAAAAAAGTCAACCGAAAATCCAGGGTCATCTTATACGCCGAGATATCCCGAAAAATATTTCAATATGCCGCTAAAAGAAACAAAAAAAAAATCAGGCCGCTGTTTCCATATCTCTTTCTTGGGGGCTCCCAAACAGTACTCAGGAGATCTAGGGGCCACTTCTGGCAAAACCCAGCTAACTGTGTTGGTGGTTCAGTGCTAGGGTCTGAGGGTGCGGTGTTGTTTGGTTCATGTAGTGGGGGAGATTAACTGATGCCACCAGGGAATTGCCAGAAAAGGTGCCTATGATAAGGGACCAATCACTGCAAGGCTGTTCAGACCGCCTCTTTAACACAGCCAATCCAAGCAGGCTTTTTATGCATGCAAATTAGACAATGTTTTGGACCCGAATCTATACTGTAAAAAGCCTGCTCAGATTGGCCAGAGTCAGAGAGGAAGTCTATTACAGTATAGAACCTTTGAATCTTTGTTGTGATTGGCTTACTGTGGTACATACAGTTGCAGCACAGGAAAGTTCTGTCTGATACAGCGAATATAGGCCTAAACCTATGTTTTAACTGCAAAATTAGGGGGTCGTCTTATATGCCCAGCCATCTTATACACCAACAAATATGGTACATATTAATATAAAATCAGGGGAATTCCCATTACTGAATCTGTCCACCTCCGTTCAGATCCTACCTCCCATATCCTTTTCCCTCGCCCCGGGGCTGCTAGAATAAGTGGTCCACTCTGTGCCTAACTTACTACTTAGTGGTCTTACACCTGTTTGGTCTTATTCCCCCCTCTAACTGGGAGGCAGGACTAAATAGTTCAAGTTAAGTGGTTTTGTTTGAAGAAGAGAAAAGTAATAAACTGAGGGAAAAAAATAAAATACGCCGAAAATGGGTGGAGTCCTTTTAGAGGCTCTCATCCTAGGTTTGAGAGATGAAGGGGGAAAAGAAGGTGAAACACCACAACACTACAAAAAGAAGTGTCAAATAAAATATCCAGTGAGCACTAAAAAAAAAAAAAAAGATAAGCACCACATAAAAGCCATGGTCTTGAGATAAAAAATGTAGCAGAGCACATAAAGGAAGAAAAGAAAAGAAGAAAATAAATAAATAAATAAATAAATAAATATAAATGGAAACAACGACTTCAATAACCACACCAAAACAAAGAAATTGACAAAAACTGATAAATAAATAAATAAATTGTTTTGTGCTTTTTGTCCTTTTTCCCCCCATTTTCTTCCCACCTGCACATGCACAGTAAATATTGGGGTCATTCGAAAAAGAATTCCCTTGGCCTAAGAGATACAGGGTTTCTCTACCCTTGAAGTATATTGTCATGAGATTAACTATAAACTCCTTTCAGGTTCATTTACTCTCCCCTTGGTGCTTTTGTGGTGTATGGAAGACTTCTGCTCCGTCTCTGTATCTAGAGATCTCGGTATCTGCACAGGTCAAGGAGTGGAACTTATGATGAAGTCTTTCTTTGTGGTTCTAGAAGTTCTGTTCCCTCAGTGTCATTTTAGTCTGTCTTCTGTGGCTGGTGGTCTTGGTCTTTGCGCTGATCCTAGGATGAGGCCTGGGATAGCGTCTTTTGTTAATGTTTCCAGAAGACCCATTCCGTACTTTTTTATTAAATAGATTGGATTCCGAATACCACCTATATTCTTCATATATATATAAATATATATATATATACACACATTATATATATAGTATTCTTTTTTAAAATTAAGTTGATCAGATAATTGACTTTGTGATCACAAAGTCCATGAGTAACTTTTAGTTTATTGAATACAGGAAAGAGAAGTATTAGGGAAAAGGGGAAGAAAGAGAAAAGAACAAATCATTGTCCCAAACATGTGGTACAAAAATATTTTTTGAGGATCTGGAGTAATAGTATAGTGGATAAGACATATAGCCAATCTGGGCTCAGTCCCTAGCGCCACACATGGCCCCCTGAGTTCTTCCAGGGGTGATTCCTGAGTATTGAGCCAGGAGTAAGTCCTGAGAATTGTCAAGTGCCAAAAACTGAACCAACCAACCAACAAATATATATATATATATATATATATATATATATATATATATATACACACACACACACAAAGGTGTATACATATACAAACATATATACATATATATACATATATATTTATATGTGTATATACCTTTTAAATAGAATTCTCCATTTCTTTATTTATTTGTTGGTTTTGAGGCAACACCTGCAATGCTCGAGGATCACTTCTAACTCTGCATTCAGAACCTACTCCTGATAGTGCTTGGGAACCATATGGGATGCCAGGGATTGAATCTGCTCATCTGTGAGCAAGACAAATGCCCTACCTGTTTTACTATCACTCTGGCCCCAGATTTTCAATTTCTAAGGATATTTATGCTTTAGGATACAGTAGGCAGTTGATAACTGTAGGTGGATAACTATTTGCATTAAACTAAAATGCTAGACTAAAAAACATTTGATTGAAAATGGTCACCTTAACTTATGAATTTTTTAATTATCAGTAATAAATTTAATCTCCTAGTGGAAGAGATTTGGAACTTAGCTGATAAACAGCTATATAAGTGAATCAAAATGAAGTTTATATGCTTGCTAACTCATATTTAGAAGTGATTTTGTATGAAATAAACTATATAATATATATATTGTATTATATTACCCATTCTTATAGAAGCATAATAAATTAAATAGATCTATGATTGTACATCTGGATTTGACCTGCAACATCAACCAAAACATTATAGAATAATCAATAATAGTTGGCACAACCCTTATGTTTTAAATACATTACTCTCCTCTGTAAATTTATTTACTAAGATAAGCAATCAGAAAAATCACTGTCACTTAGAACTTCAGGAGTCTAATTTTAAGTTGAATCAGTACTATTAATAGAAATTGTACTGGGGCCAGAGAGATAGCACAGCAGTAGGACATTTGCCTTGCATGTGGCCAACCCAGGAGGACAGAAGGTGGTTTGATTCACAGCATCCCATATGGTCCCCCGAGCCTGCCAGGAACGATTTTTGAGTGCAGATCCAGGAGTAATCCCTGAGCACCGCCGGTGTCACCCAACAGATAGAAAAGAAAGAAAGAAAGAAAGAAAGAAAGAAAGAAAGAAAGAAAGAAAGAAAGAAAGAAAGAAAGAAAGAAAGAAAGAAAGAAAGAGAGAGAGAGAGAGAGAGAAAGAAAGAAAGAAAGAAAAGAAAGAAGAAAGAAAGAAAGAAAGAAAGAAAGAAAGAGAAAGAAAGAAAGAAAGAGAGGAAAGAAAAGAAGAAAGAAAGAAAAGAAAGAAAGAAAAGAAAGAAAAGAAAGAAAAAAGAGAAAAAGAAAGAAAGAAAGAAAGAAAAAGAAGAAAGAAAGAAAGAAAGAAAGAGAGAGAGAGAGAGAGAGAGAGAGAGGGAGGGAGGGAGGGAGGGAGGGAAGAAGGAAGGAAGAGAAAGAAGGAAGGAAGAAGAAAGAAGGAAGGAAGGAAGAAGAGAGAAGAAAGGAAGGAAGGAGGAAGAAGGAAGGAAGGAGAGAAGAAGAAGAAGGAAGGAAAGAAAGAAAGAAAGAAGAAAGAAGAGAAAGAAAGAAAAAAGAAAGAAAGGAAAGAAAGAAAGAAAAGAAAGAAAGAAAGAAAGAAGAAAGAAAGAAAGAAAGAGAAAAAAGAAAGAAAGAAAGAAAGAAAGAAAGAAGAAAGAAAGAAAGAAAGAAGAAAGAAAGAAAGAAAGAAGAAAAGAAAGAAAGAAAGAAGGAAGGAGAAAGAAAAAGAAGAAAAGAAGAAAGAGAAATTATACTGATGTATAAATAGCATAGTTTACCCAGCAAGATTATATGGCTCATGGAGCAGGAGAAATAGCACAGTGGAAGGTTGTTTGCTTTGCACACAGCCGACCCTGGATGGATGGTGGTTCAAATCCTGGCATCCCATATAGTCCCCCGAGCCTGCCAGGAATAATTTCTGAGTGCAGAGCCCAGGAGTAACCCCTGAGTACCACTGGGTACCCAAAAAGAAACCAGTGAAAAAAGATTATGGCTTCTACACCCTTAAGAAGGTTGGGGCGGGGCCGGAGAGACAGCATGGAAGTAAGGCGTTTGTCTTTCATGCAGGAAGTCATCGGTTCGAATCCCGGCGCCCCATATGGTCCCCCGTGCCTGCCAGGAGCAATTTCTGAGCCTGGAGCCAGGAATAACCCCTGAGCACTGCCGGGTGTGACCCAAAAAAAACAAAAACAAAAACAAACAAAAAAAGAAGGTTGGGGCTGGCGAGGTGGCGCTAGAGGGAAGGTGTCTGCCTTGCAAGCGCTAGCCAAGGAAGGACTGTGGTTCGATCCCCCGGTGTCCCATATGGTCCCCCCAAGCCAGGGCAATTTCTGAGCTCTTAGCCAGGAGTAACCCCTGAGCATCAAATGGGTGTGGCCCGAAAAACAAACCAAAAAAAAAAAAAAAAAAAAAAGAAGGAAGGTAAAGGAGTTCACAAAGTGACAAATTAATATATATAACTGTTTCTTCTGCTTGCAAAGTGACTTCTCTATTTCATGCTTCATAAGAATCAGCAAATATATAAATAGTGATAAATAATATGGCACTTTAAGTATAACTAATATAGTATCTTGACAAATTGTGCCCGTTTTAATTCAATAAATAGTTCCTCTTAGTTTAGAAATTGTTACAAATATTTGATTTTCCTTTGACCTATTACATTTGTGTACTTTATTTTCTCAAAAGTTCTTTTAACTTACCCATTTATAAAGAAATGGAAAATATCTATGTATATAGCATCACACATCACCTGGTATCACAGAAAGATGGATTTTTTATGAGGAGGTCTGAGTTTATGACTTCAGGTTGCTTCTCTACCTGTTACAGAGATGTATGAAGTTGCAATTAGATTATGTATTTTGAAGAAATGTCCCTATCACTTGTAATTCTCAATGAAGATGATTAATACACACTTTTTATTTGTTGATTAAGTCTGGACAGAGTCTAAATATTTTCTCTTGATCTGGTATCTACTTTTATGATTTTGGGACAGGGGAATTTTTTACTTTTTTACTTTTTTCTCTCATTTTATTACTGAACAATTTATATTATCTGTGTATGCTATGATTAGTCTATTTGGCATACATATGCTATCTGCTAAAATTAAGGTTTTAAGAATTTGCATTTTTTAATTATTTAGCTTCTTGTTAGTTTCTTCTCTGTTTATTTGTTTTTGAGGACCACACCCTGTGATACTTAGGGGTTACTTTTGACTCTACACACAAGAATCAATCCTGGCCTTCTCAAGAAACTATATAAGATGCTGGAAGCAAACCAGTGTTGTCCTCTTGCAAGGCAGACACCTGACCAACTGTACTATCACTCTAGCCACCCACTTTAGTTTCTGCTCAATATTGACACACAAGTATGTAGAGACATTTATATCATACATTCCCTCTTGATGAAGAATATTATAATATGCTCTCTCTCTTTCTTTTAAAATTTTCTTGCCTTTTTTCCAGCCACACCTACCAGCTCTGTTTTCAGGAATCACTTCTGGCAAGGCTCAGGTGACCATATCTTTTGGTGAGGATTGGACCCAGGTCAGAGTGCATGCACAATACCCACTCTACCTGTGTGCTATCTTGCCAGTCACTAAAGGCAAGTATTGAACTTGTGCTAAGGGATATATGATATTACATAACAAATAACACATGTATTAAAAATTAAATACAAAAGAAGTGAAACTATTCTTTTTGTGCAGAGTGGTGTAGAGGCTAGTCCTGGCTCTGTGCTCAGGAATGACCACTAGCAGTACTCAGAAAACCCTATATGATGCATGGGACCACATGTGGTCAGTAGGATGCAAGGAAATATCTTAACCCCTTTATAATCTTTTGGGCCTAACTTATCTTTTATAGGGACATTGTTATCCTGATTGTGAAAAATAAATTAGTATTATCTAGAAAAATTATTTCCCATGGAAGTAACTCTGCCAGATATTCACAGCAACAGTTTTTTCTTCTCAAGAGCATAATGTCCAATCCACATCAAGAAGGAAAAATATGTGTATAATATATTATATACATAAGTATGGATCCTAAAATAATTTTACACATAATATATTGTTAATTGGTTTCATGGGATATACTTCAATTTTCTATTTCAATAAGTCACTGTACTCAGTTGATGAGGTAAAAGCTCTTGAATTAGAAACAAATCACATGTGCGATAAGATACTACTTTCAGCAGAAGCATCCTATGACACAATCGTATCAAACTACAGAATGTACCTTCCAACAAGAATGTAGTGAGTCTTAATTATTAACTCAACACTCTGTTGAGTCCCCTAAAAGGATGAAGAGTAAAGATCTGAAAATCCTGAACCTTTATAATAATAATAATAATAATAATAATAATAATAATAATAATAATAGTCATTACTTTTGTTGTTGTTATTGGTTTGGAAGATACCTGGCCATGATCAGAGCTTACTCCTGGCTCTGCACTCAAGGATCACTTTTGGCAGGCTAGAGGACGATCAGGGATGATGCCAGGGATCAGCCAGGTCAGATGTATGTAAAGCAAGTGCTATCTCTCCAGCCAGAGAATTCTGAATCTTTAAGAGACAGAACTTAACCTTTCATCTTCTTCACTTAGTAAGATCTCTAGTAGATCCCATAAATGCTGCTATTCCATTGTCAATGATGGTGCAAAACCTTCTTATTGTGATTTATTTCTTTTCAATTTCATAAAATATGGAGTCCCTTTCTTTCCTGAAACTTGCCTGGTAGGACTTTCTCTTCAGATCTCAAACTGAAGTTTCTCATTCTTGGAAAACTTCCTTCCAAGTTACTGCAAAATGTCAGTAACTTCATTTCCCCACAATTATTGCTGAGAGCTCCTGCCAAAATCTACAAACATTGAATTCAATTAAACTAGAATTAGAGCTTATTTACATAAAAAACATTAGAGGTAGGTCACATGCAGGCTTCTGATGGCTTCACTCCTGGCAGGAGCTGGCACCATCCATGATGATTCCTACAGCTTTTGAGTGAAAGGATCCAAAGCTGGCTTTGCTCCCAGTCACCCACTGAGCCCCTGTAAATAGCTCATCTCACCCTGCTGTGATATGTGAAGGAGCATCATTTTCCAAATAATTATCATCATAAAAGAAAATGCAGCCAGGATAGCACAGCTGGTAGGGTGTTTGCCTTGCATGAGGCTGACCTGGGTTTGATCCCTAGCATCTTATATGATCTCCCGAACCTGCCAGGAGTAATTTCTGAGTGTAGAGCCAGGAGTAACTCTTGAGCACTGCTGGTTGTGGCCCCAAAGTAAAACAAAACAAAAAAGCAGCCAAAAACTAAACAAAACAAAACAAAAAAACTAAAATACCTGGAAAGCTTGAATACTGTCTATTGAACCAGTCTGACTCTTGTATACTTGAACCTCTAGTCCGATCAACTTTATAAATTATGGTGTCTTTATTTAAAAATACATTAAAATCTCTCTCTCTTGGTTCCTACCATTCATGCTTCATTTATTTCTCTTTCAGGTGAGTTACATGCTGTAGTCTGTAGTGTGGCTGAAGCCATGAAGCTCAGTAGAAAGGAAAGTTTCTTAACTCCAAAGATTTCTCAGCAATTTTGCTTCATTAATTTGGGAATGAGCTTCACAAAGCTGCATTTTTAAAAATACCAGCAGGTTGGGATGTTCAAATACACTAAAATTTTTGCTTTAAATTGTAGGTGTACAAAGTGAGAGTTAACCAATAAACACATGTGATGTGGGGTTAGAATTCAGGCATAATAATTTAGGTATATAATCTAAATGAAACCCAGAGGGGTTGTAAAACTAGCTTAGGAAAGGCTGGAGATAGTACATACTTTGCACAGGTTGCTTACTTTGCACATGGCCAGCCCAAATTTGATACCCAGAATATCATATGGACCCCTGATCCCAGCCAGGAGTCATCCCTGAGTACACAGCCAGGATTACACCATGAGCACCACCAAAAATTAAACTAAACTAAAACCAAGTTGGGAATCATGGTTGTTCAAAATAATCATCATCTGAAGAATTTTATTTTCTAAATTTGACTGATGAATAGCTTAAAGAAAAAATTTACAAATCGAGCAAGCCAGACTACAGACTTATAAATCTCTAAAGCAGAACCCTGTCAAGAGCATTTAATTTTAATTTTTAAAAATTAAGATAGAGGGACCAGAGCAATGGTGCAAGTGGTAGGGCATTTGCCTTGCATGCACTAACCTAGAACAGACCGTAGTTCAATTCCCTGGCATCCCATATGGTCCCCTAAGCCAGGAACGATTTCTGAGCACAGAGCCAAAAGTAACCCCTGAGCGTCACCGGGTATGGCCCTAAAAGAGAAAAAGAATTAAGATAGAATCAGGGGCAGGAGAAATGCACATTAGGAGGGCATTTGTCTTGCAAGTGGCAGACCCAGGACCAACTGTGGTTCGAATCCTGGCATTCTATATGGCTCCTCATGCCTGCCAGAAGCAATTTCGGCTCAGTTGCAGTTGTCTCAGTTAGACCTCTGAAGTTAGAGATCTTGGTTGTTGCACAGATCATAGGTCAAAGTCTAGGCTAGGGACCCTTTTATTGGTCCCGGGATAAGTTCTGCCTAGTCATGGTTGTCAAAATCAGTCTTCTGTAGATAGTGATCTTGGCTTTTGCACATATCAAAGGATGACATGTCTTCTGATTTCATCTTGTTTTTAGGTGGCGAGGTAAGACAACCTGCTCTTAGATGAAGTTGCTGTCATTTCCTCATTGTCAGGATGTCACATCAATACTGGCACATGTTGGTGTCAGAACAGTATTAATAATGTCCTAGAAGGAATTTGCTTCCTGTAGCTGTTGTGGAGAACTGTGTCAGTTCTATGTCTAGGATTTAGGGTTCAGGGTTGGACAGTCACTGTCCATTCTGCTGGAGTCTAAGTTGGGTTCACATGACATATGTTCAAGGTGGGAGATGCCCCTGTATTGTAAAGTGTATGAGTTCTTATCCCTAGTAGATAAAAGATTTTTCTATACATAAAATTTCCCCCTTTTTTAGTATGCCTTTGCAAGAAGAAATGGTGCTATCTTATATTGCTGGTGCATTTGGGGGTGAGAGTGTCAGGCTCCATCATCTCTGTTCTGGTTTTGACATGAGCTATCATCCCAGGCAAGAATTTTTGTTGTAGGTTTTTCTACCAAGCAGAACCAAAACAGGTGAAGTTAAGGAAGAGAAGAAAACAAAAACAAGACAAAAATATAAAATATATAAATATATATACTCACATATATAAAGGAATAAATAAATAAATAAGAGTTTTTAAAAAGTAATTAAGGGAACAAAGTGATGCAATTGGGGATAAACAGGTTAAGAGGTAGAATTATATAGTCTTAAACTTATAAAGGAAATAGAGAATTCCCATTGTCTTTTGAGATATTTTTATTGGGGGTGGAATCCAGGGCACATTTTCATTACACACCCTGGTCTTGTTGAGTCTGAGAAATGATTTGTGGCAGAAAGGGCTCAGGTAGAGTTCTAGCACTGGGATCCTTCTGGTGCTGAGTCCAGTCTCACGCCACAGTTCACATTTGTGGGGAAGTGAGAAGGAGGACCATAGAGAATGAGTCACCAGGGGTGTTAGTTTTAGTTTCTTGTAGGGGGACAAGATGAGGGGCTGAGTGGGTGTCCCTTTGCTTGGGAGCTGGGTGATGGCTTATTGGGACAGGAGGTCAGTTTTGATACCTAATGGGTTAAAAACCGAGGGTAAAGAGTGTTAATAAGGTGGGATATCATATTGGAAATGGGGGGTGAAGCGATAGTAGGATTTCTGAAGGGGGTAAAAGGGATAACATATGGGAGGGGCTATATACACTATAGGCATGGATTGTTTACTATTTAGATTTGGCTCTCATAGAGGAATCCTCTTTTTATGTACAAATGCCCACATAAAGACATACATTAGTGATCTATTCTTAGATGTTCTTAGAGGTCTGACCCTGATAGGATGGGTCTGAGCTCTTAAGAACTGGTTGAATTAAGATAAATAATTAGTTTAGGGGCTGGCGAGGTGGCGCTAGAGGTAAGGTGTCTGCCTTGCAAGCGCTAGCCAAGGAAAGACCGCGGTTCGATCCCCCGGCGTCCCATATGGTCCCCCCCAAGCCAGGGGCAATTTCTGAGAGCTTAGCCAGGAGTAACCCCTGAGCATCAAATGGGTGTGGCCTGAAAAAAAAACAAAAAACAAACAAATAATTAGTTTAGGTATAGCTTAAGCAAAATAGAAAGGGGGAGCAAAAGATAAGAAAGGAGAACAAAAATAGGTAAATATAGTAAAAATAAAGTAAAAAAATTAGTAAGTCAAATAAAAGAGACTGGGTCAGTGCTTCGGAGTTGGGAGGTTTTCCCAGTTTCTAGCCATTTTGTCAGTGATGCGGTTGGGCCTTGATAAATGAAGGTTTCAGGGTTAGATAATGGCTGGAGCAGTTTAGGATACACATAATTTTATGTCTCAAGTACTAAGCAATGTGCTAATGAGGCCTACCTATGTAGGTGGCTACCCTATGTAGTATTGTCCGCTGCATCTTAAGTTCCTTTCCTAAAGAGAAAATAACAGTATGTGTTTTATTTCACATAGATTAAATTGATGAGAAGGAGGAAAAAGAGGAAGAAGAAAGAAGGAAAGATATAGGAAGAAGAGAAATAAAGGGAGAGCAAGCAAATGTTGATTTGTCCAATGTGTTCGATGAGTAGGTCCTGAAATATAAGTCTGTGGTTCTCAGTTGACTGATTCAGTGGTCTGAATGATCATATGCTTCAGGTCTTAATAGAGGCCATAAGTCAGAGAAAAAGGGTAAATCTTTATTTAAGAACCATGATTACAAGCATCTCTGTAGTTGGGTTTCAGTCATAAACAGAATACCCACCTTTACCAACCAGTGCAACATTCCCAGCACCAATGCTCCCCTACTCTCCCACCCCTGCTGGTATTCGTGACAGGCATTCTACTTTCTTATTCTTTAACATTATCATGCTAGTTGTTAGTGTCATTATATCCCTAAAAGCATTCACCACTCTTTGTGGTGAGCTTCAAATTGTGAGCCAGTCCTTCCGGCTTTTCCAGGACTTAACTCTATTGTCTCTGGGTCTTATTACGGTAATGTCTTTAATTTTTCTTAAAACTCATACGTGAGTGAAACTGTTCTGTGTCTCTCTCCCTCTGACTTACTTCACTCAACATAATTCCATGTACACAGTGTAGTTATTTTTCTAACTGTGCTTATCACTCTTTGTGGTAAGCTTTATATCATAGGCTGGTCCCTTCTGCCCTTATCTTTATTGTTTCTGGGTATTATTACCATACTTTTGTATTTCTTAAATCCCACATATGAGTGAGACTATTTTGAGTGTAGCCCACTCCTTCTGACTTCTTTCACTCAGCATAATATTTTCCATGTCCATCCATGTATAGACAAATTTCATGACTTCATTTTTTCTAACAGCTGTGTAGTATTATTCTGTATTATTACCACATATACACACATACCCTCATAGATCATATGCGATCTGATTGGCCCCCACAGCCATGCCCCACTCTCATCTGTATTTATGATCCAACTGGATGACATCATAGAGCAGAAACATTAGTCTCTTGGGCATTGGATGCGCATACATATGTTCTTTGACTAGTGAAGGATGGAGGCTTTTATTGGAATGCTCATATTACACCTGCCATGTTCACGGGATGCGGACCTGATATCAGTGAACTATAGAGGTACAATTCACTCCCCAGATTGTGCTCCAGAAAAAGAGCTGAGCACCAGGCCTTCTCCATCCTCCTGTCCAACCACCTGGAGAAGAGTCATAGGGAGGCTCTCACGACATCAGTGCTCAGCTCTGACCCTGGGAGGACAGTTGCTGTGGGCAGAGCTCTCTCCTGGGCCTTTCCTTATCAGGGAGTCCCACAGTCTCCCTCCCAGAGCATGGAGCCCTTTTAGAATCCTGTTTCCTTTCCTTGGCTCTGACTGGGCTGGAAGTGCTGGAGCTGAAAGAAGCCAGGGCAGTGAGAGAGGTCGTTTGGGAGACTTTTGGGCTTTCCTTCCCCTCTAGGTTCAACTACTGACATAGTCCCTAAAAGAATCAGGTAGAAATGCCTGGGATGTTTGGTAAGAAACTTCCCTTGCAGGGACTGGTGATAGAACAGTAAGTAGGGCACTTGTTTGCACAAAGCAGATCCTTGTTGCCTCCCAGAATCCCATATGGTCCCCTGAGCATGCCCCCCCACCTCACCGCCCACAGGATTCCCAGGCCACTCATTCACACCTTCTTGCTAGTGAGCTCTCTGGCCCTTGGCCAGGCCCTGTTATTCCTGGGCACCTCTACTCTGGGCACAATGTCTACACCCCAGCTTTCTTCCCTATTCCACTGGAACCAAGTGCTGGGCACTAGCAACTCCCCTTGAGCTCCTCAGGACTTCTTAAGCCCCATTCCACAGAGCTCAGCAGCGCCCATCACTGTCCTTGGGTTCCAAATGCAGTCCTACCTTCAGTCCTGAGGTGAGAGCGCCTAGGAGTGTGGCCCAGGCCCCTTGTCTGGCTAGCTGGCAGGTCCACACCAGGACAGCCATGCCAGGACTTGAGGCCAGTGGAGCTTGGCTGCATATTTGTTGCCCTGGGGATGGCCAAGTGACCATTCAAAGGGAACTAAAAGGCATGAGTCAAGGGCTTGTATGACCACTTGTATAACCAAAACCTGCCACTTTTCCCTGTCACTCCCTGATTCAGATACTGGCCATGACATGATGGTCTCTAGGGGACAACAGCAGCAAGGAGGAGGGCAGCATCAAAGACACAGTATCCAGGATTAGGGAGGCTGCAGTGGAATTGGCACCAGTGGTATCATCAGCACAACGCAGAGGCATCTTTATCTTAGAAGAAGTCACTTTGATAAAAAAAAAAAAAGAAATACAAATGGCCAAAAGGCACATGAAAAAATGCTCCTTGTCACTAATCATTAGGGAGATGCAAATCAAAACAATGATGAGATACCACCTCACACCACAGAGATTGGTGCACATCACAAAGAATGAGAGCAATCAGTGCTGGCGGGGATGTTGAGAGAAAGGAACTCTTATCCACTGCTGATGGGAATGCCATCTAGTCCAACCATGGAAAGCGATATGGAGATTCCTCCAAAATCTGGAAATTGAGCTCCCATTCGACCCAGCTATTTTACTCCTAGAAATATACCCTAAGAACACAAGAATACAATACAAAAACCCCTTCCTCACATCTATATTTATTGCAGCAGTATTCACAATAGGCAGGCTCTGGAAACAACCAAGATGCCCTTCAACAGACGAATGGCTAAAGAAACTATGGTACATATACACAATGGAATATTATGCAGCCATCAGGAGAGATGAAGTCATGAAATTTTCCTATACATGGATGTACATGGAATCTATCATGTTGAGTGAAATAAGTCAGAGGGAGAGAGAGGGACACAGAATAGTCTCATTCATCTATGGTTTTTATGAAAAATAAAAGTCATTTTTGTAACAATCCTCAGAGACAATGAGAGGAGGGCTGAAACACCAGCTCACTTCATGAAGCTCACCACAAAGAGTGGTGAATACGCTATAGAAATAACTACACAGAGAACTACCATAATCATGTGAATGAATGAGGTAACTGGAAAGCCTGCCTGGAGTACAGGTGGGGGTGGGGTGGGATGGAGGGAGATTTGGGACATTGGTGGTGGGAATGTTGCACTGGTGAAGGGGGTGTCTTTACATGACTGAAACCTAATCACAATCATTTATGTAATCAAGATGTTTAAATAAAGGGAAAAATGAAGAAGAAAAAAAAGTAGAAGTCAAATTTAAGGTGCCTGAAGACGTAGTGGCAACAATATATTTATTGGAAAGTTTTGATCAAGGACTGGGGATAGGTTCTCGAATAACTTTTGATTAATTTCAGTAATAAAAAGTTGTTTCCCTTTTGCCTCCTCATTTGGCTTTTTCCTCCCTTTGGGGGTGGACTTTGTTTATCCCAATAAAGGCTCCTCGGCTTCCTGAAGGAACGGCTGACATCTTGGCTCCTGGTTCCCATAGTGGAGAAACTGGCTTGAGGGTAAACAGATTGCAGTGTGAATTTCTGGCCTGCTATACCTTCCCAAATGTGTGTGTGGATTATTTCCTGCATTGGAGGTGCTACCGAACCTACCATGATAGGGGCATGGGAATCCCTGTCCCTTTCTGGGGATTGTGGAATGCATATCCCACCATTCAATAAGAAATGATTTGGTATTTATCTTTCTCTGACTTTTACGATTATCATGAATATTTTTTTCTAAAGGGAAACTCTGATTCACCCAGAAACTGGTTTATCTATAACCAAGAAGTTATGTTTTGTAAGAATTTTACTTTTATCAAGAAATCAGATGATTTTTATAAACACAAAATTTAGAAGTTATGAATTTTTATCTGTAAGTTATTAAATTGGTTTTATTAAATGTAATTAAACAATGTTAGATTCAAATAGCTTAATGAAAAATAAAATCACCAGTATTCTACTGTTAAGATGAAGCACAAAAGTAAATTCTTAGTTAGATCTCATGATTTTTGCATCCTTTTATTTTTTTAGTTCAGTTTACTTATGTTTAATGGTCATAGACAACTGCAAGGGATACGCGCATACTAACACAGCACAAACACATAGTATCGTTTGTTCTCATAATTATGAAAGATTGAGGTCATGATGTTTATCACCTTAATAGGAATTACTGCCACTGTACTGTTAATATAAGGTAAAAAATATATATTCCTTTGACAAATGTTGGCTTTGAAGATATGGTGATTAAGTGGAGCTTCTAGGGGGCTTTAAATATCAAAAATGATGCAACTTGTTTCCAAGAAGACAAAGTCATCTACTTTCCCAAAACACCAAAGTTGAAACATAATGTATGTCTTTTTAATTAATATGTTTATTTAAACACCTTGATTACAAATATGATTGTGGTTGGGTTTCAGTCATGTAAAGAACACCCCCTTCACCAGTGCAACATTCCCACCACCAATGTCCCAAATCTCCCTCCTCCCAACCCCACACCTGCCTGTACTCTAAACAAGCTTTCTACTTCCCTCATTCATTCACATTGTTATGATAGTTCTCAATGTAGTTATTTCTCTAACTGCACTCATTACTCTTTGTGGTGAGCTTCATGTAGTGAGCTGGAACTTCCAGCCCTCCTCTCTTTTGCAAGAATGTCTTTCATTTTTCTTAAAATCCATAAATGAGTGAGACTATTCTGCGTCTATCTCTCTCCCTCGGACTTATTTCACTCAGTATAATAGATTCCATGTACATCCATGTATAGGAAAATTTCATGACTTCATCTCTTCTGATGGCTGCATAATATTCCATTGTGTATAAGTACCACAGTTTCTTTAGATATTCATCTGTTGTAGGGCATCTTGGTTGTTTCCAGAATCTGGCTATTGTAAATAGTGCTGCAATGAATAATGGTGCAAGGAAGGTATTTTTGTATGTATTTTTGTGTTCCTAGGATATATCCTAAGGAGTGTTATAGCTGGATTGTATGGAAACTCAATTTCCAGTTTTTGGAGGAATCTCCATATTGCTTTCCATAAAGGTTGGACTAGACAGCATTTCCACCAGCAGTGGATAAGGGTTCATTTCTCTCCACATCCCTGCCAACACTGCTTGTTCTCGTTCTTTGTGATGTGTGCCAATCTCTGTAGTGTGAGAGGATACCTCATAGTTGTTTTGATTTGCATCTCCCTGATGATTAGTGATGTGGAGCATTTTATATGTGTCTTTTGGCCATTTGTATTTCTTTTTTTTGTCAATTTGTCCATTTCTTCTCCCCATTTTTTGATGTCTTACTGATACAACAGAACCCAGAAAGATGTTTTATATTAATCCCATCTAAAGGGGTAGATGATAAGACACTTAAATACTTTATGAGTATTTTATAACACAAATATCATATGACCCATGGTCTATACTAGGCAGAGATCACTGGTTTAATCCAACTTGTATTTGAAAGAAAAGGAAACTGGTAAACAAGAAAATGAATAGTTTGCTTCAAAATGTCCAAAATTCATGCTGGTTTTAATGATTGACTTTCCTGATTATTAGCCCAGGATTTACTCATTCCTCCATCCCACCCAACTCCACCACACACATACAAAACACAGTGTCTTTTCTTCCAACCCACTCACCTTGAAGTTATTTGTATTAAAGACTCTTGTGACTGACTAGTAAACACTCATTTCAAAATTGAAAAATGGCAGCACTGTGCCTTTGAAAATCTTTTTGGCTTTGTCCTTTGAACAGATTTATCACATTTTCTGGAATATAAGATGACTGGGAGTATAAGACAACCCCGTACTTTTCCTGTTAAACTATAGATTTTAAGTTATATTCGCCAAATAAGACTACCTTTCTTTTAATGCACACCAAATGGAAATTAAAGAACATAAGAGAAAAAAAGTAGAACCCTCAAAGGTCAACAGTATATGTTTAATAAAGCCAGACTTTGGAGTTTCAACAATCATTTTACGTATATGTCTTTTGTAGTGAGTGACTGTGATTTTTTTTTTATTCTACATGAGAGCAGGGAAGAGGGGGCTCCTCCAAAAGCAGCTGGCTGGGGTGCAATGATGAATAGGACAGCTAGAGGGAGTCCTCTGTGTCCCATAAAAACTGAACAGAGGACTGAGCAATGGAAAGCAGCATACCCAGCAGCTGGATGAGAAGCTGCACTTGGTAACTCAGCTCCTCTGTGTGCCCTGAAAGATGAATCAGGACAAGCAGAGGACTGAGTGATGATGCCTGGCAGCTGGATGAGATGCAGCGGTAAGAGGGGGGCAGATCAGTCGTCCCTGAAGCTGGAGTAAGTTTCAGCATGCTGTATACTGGACGTATAAGACAGCCCCTGGATTTTAAGAAGTTTTTTCATGGGTTAAAATGTTGTCTTGGGCCTGGAGAGGTAGCACAGTGGTGTTTGCCTTGCAAGCAGCAGACCCAGGACCTAAGGTGGTTGATTTGAATCCCGGTGTCCCGTGTGGTCCCCCGTGCCTGCCAGGAGCTGTTTCTGAGCAGATTGACAGGAGTAACCCCTGAGCACAGCCGGGTGTGGCCCCCAAAAGCAAAAACAAAAAACCAACAAAATAAAATGCCATCTTATATGCCTGAAAATACAGTATTTTGTTTGTTTTTTGTTTTTGTTTTTGGATCTCACCCTGCAGTGCTCAAGGGTAACTCCTGACTCTGAGCTCAGAAATCATCCCTGGCAGTCTCAGGTACCTTATAGGATGTGGGGGATTAAACCATTGTGATATCACTACAGTCTTTGGGCAGTTCTTTTTTTTTTTTTTCTTTTACCATCTCACTGGGCCTCACCATCTCGCTGGGCCTCATTTTGATTTTTTTTTTTTTTTTTTTTTGGTTTTTGGGCCACACCCGGTAACGCTCAGGGGTTACTCCTGGCTATGTGCTCAGAAGTTGCTCCTGGCTTGGGGGACCATATGGGACACCGGGGGATCGAAACGCGGTCCGTCCAAGGCTAGCACAGGCAAGGCAGGCACCTTACCTTTAGCGCCACCACCCGGGCCCCTCATTTTGATTTTATTTTAATTTATTTTTTAATACCCAATTCCATTTTATTTTATTTGCTTTAAAAATATATTTAAGGCAGAAGCCAGGTCCCTTGTTTGTGACGTCAGGCTGGGAAAATCCACGAAACTATGCCTGCCCAGTGGGGCCCGACTGTGAAAAATTGTGAGTGCTGCCTGTATGTGTCTGTATACTATCCTGTTGCGTGAACCTCTTGGGAGTGGGCCAAAAAGAGGCTCCAGCAGAGCAC
Source organism: Suncus etruscus (assembly GCF_024139225.1). Classification (NCBI taxonomy): domain Eukaryota; kingdom Metazoa; phylum Chordata; class Mammalia; order Eulipotyphla; family Soricidae; genus Suncus; species Suncus etruscus. The sequence continues at coordinate 10,850,762 of NC_064861.1, read as the reverse complement.
TTTGGCTCTGCTTCGCTACACAGCTGTGCACTCTTTCTAAGAAAAGAAGAACATCACAACAAGAAGAAAATATGACACTAAAAACTGTGCTGGATCACTGAAGCCCAGCATTTCTCTCCAGACTGTCTATCACTGCTGCATGCTCGGGCCTAAGATTTGATCCTGTGTGAGGCTTCATCCACAGAGGACTCCCCTCCCTTGGAGGCAAGTCGGCCCATCCAGAAAGGGCGGAGCCAGAGGAGTGTGCTGCCTGCGTCATTCAGCCAATGAATACCACCACAACAAGTAGAAAAACCCACAATACAAGTGTGACAATGGGGAAACAATGCAGGCCAGCATCAGACATAGAGAATGAAGATGACAATTCTGATGACCAGATAATGACCAACCAACTAATCAACCTCACAGATAAGGACCTTAGACTAGCAATATGGAAGATGCTCAACGAACTCAAAGAAACCATGGATCGAGTTGAACAGAACACTAATAAGAACCAAGAAAATATGAAGACAGAAATCGCAAAACTCCAAACTGAAATGAACATGTCAACTAACAGGCCTGAAAAACTCAGTAAACGAAGTAAATGACAAAATGGATAAGCTCTGGGACAGGGTATCAGAAGCTGAGAATAGACTTGGTGCTGTGGAAGATGAGATACATAACAATTCCATACAGCAGGAGAGATTGGAAAAAAAACTTAAAGCAAATGAACAGACAATGGAAAAATGAGTCAAAGAATGGGAACAGATGAAAATAGAAGTCTATGATAAGATCAACAGAAATAACTTAAGAATCATTGGAGTCCCAGAGACCCAGGAAAAAATTTCCAGGAAGAATCAATGGTTAAGAACATCATTAAAGAGAAACTTCCAGAGCTAAAGAATATATGTGATCAAATCCTGCATGCCCGAAGAGTACCAACCAAAAGAGACCCCAGAAAAACTACCCCAAGAAACATCCTAGTCACAATGACAAATCCCACAGATAGAGACAGAATTCTGAAAACAGCAAGATCAAAAGGGGAAATTACATTCAAGCAAGCATCCTTGAGATTTACAGCAGACCTGTCACCAGAAACATTCAAGGCCAGAAAGCAGTGGTGGGATATTGTGACAAGACTGAATGAAATGAATGCTTCACCTAGAATACTGTACCCAGCAAAACTCACTTTCCGGTTTGATGGAAGAATACATGGTTTCACAGACAAAAAACAGCTCAGAAACTTTACAGACACAAAACCAGTCTTAAGAGAAAAACTGAAAGACCTAATCTAAGACAAGACTAACCAAAAGACACACCAAATTTCGATAAAAAGATGGCATTAAATCCCAGGACAATTCTTTCTCTCAATGTCAATGGACTAAATGCACCAGTTAAGAGACACAGAGTGGCTAAATGGATCAAAAAACTCAATCCAACCTTCTGCTGCCTACAAGAAATGCACCTGAATAGTCAGAACAAATATAGACTCAAAATAAAAGGCTGGAGAAAAATTATCAAAGCAAAAAACACCCATAAAAAAGCTGGAGTTGCCATACTAATATCAGATAATGCAAACTTTATACTCAGGAAGGTTGTAAGGGACAAAGATGGACATTTTATATTAATCAAGAGGTATGTAGAGCAGGAAGAAATAACTCTCCTAAACATATATGCACCAAATGAGGGGCCAGCAAAATATTTAATACAATTTTTGACAAATCTGAAAAATCATATCAATAACACAATAATTGTGAGGGACCTCAACACGGCTTTGTCAACACTGGATAGGTCAACCAGACTGAAACCCAACAAGAATATACTAGACCTGAGGAGAGAAATGGAAGAAAGAGGCCTAGTGGATATATATAGGACACTTCATACCCAGAAACCTGGATACACATTCTTCTCCAATGTACATGTGATATTCTCCAGGATAGACTACATACTGGCACCTAAAACATACCTCCATAATATCAAGAAGATAAAAATTTTGCAGACTACCTTCGCTGACCACAAGGCTCTGAAATTATTTGTGAATTCCAAAGGGACACAGAAGAAAAACTTTAACACCTGGAAGTTAAACAGCCTCATACTCAATAACCAGTGAGTCCGAGATGAAATCAAGGAGAAAATCAAAAGGTTCCTGGAAACAAATGACAATAAAGACACAAACTATCAGAACTTATGGGACATAGCAAAAGCAGTACTGAGAGGAAAATTTATAGCTTTGCAAGCACACATCAGAAAGGAAGAAAGAGCTTACCAGAGCAGCTTAATGACACAGCTAATAGAACTAGAAAGTGCTCAACAAAAGGACCCAACATAGGGAGACAGAAGGAAATAACAAAGCTGTGAGCAGAAATCAACGAAGTGGAAACCCAAAAAACAATCCAAAAGATCAACGAAACCAGAAGTTGGTTCTTTGAAAAAATAAACAAGATTGGTAGACCACTGGCAAAACTAACAAAGAAAGAGAGAGCGAAACTTGATAACTCATATTAGGAATGAAAAAGGAGAGATCACTACTGATATGACAGAGATTCAAAGGCTAATCAGAAACTACTTTGAGAAACTCTACGCCACTAAAAATGAGAACCTGGAAGAAATGGAAAAATTCTTGGACTCTTATAATCTTCCACGGTTGAAGGAAGGGGATTTAGTATATCCAAACACCGCCATCACCATTGATGAAATTAAAAAGGTAATCAAGTGTCTGCCCAAAAACAAAAGCCCAGGCCCTGATGGATTCACTAATGAATTCTTTCAAAGTTTCCAAGAGGAACTACTACCAATCCTGGCAAGACTATTTCATGAAAATGAACAAACGGAAACACTTCCAAATAGCTTTTATGAAGCCAACATTACCTTGATACCCAAAACAGACAGAGATGCTACAAAAAAAGAAAATTAGAGACCAATATCGCTGATGAATACAGATGCAAAGATCCTCAACAAAATCCTGGCAAATAGGATTCAATGCCTCATTAAGAAGATCATCCACTACGATCAAGTAAGTTTCATCCCAGGAATGAAAGGATGATTTAACATCCATAAATCTATCAACATAATACACAACATCAACAACAAGAAAAATAAAAACCACATGATCATATCAATAGATGCAGAGAAAGCATTTGAGAAGGTCCAATACCCATTCTTGATCAAAACTCTCAGCAAGATGGGAATGGAAGGAACCTTTCTCAATATAGTTAAGGCCATCTACCACAAGCCAGTGGCAAATATTATACACAATGGAGATAAACTGAAAGCCTTCCCTCTAAATTCTGGCACAAGACAAGGCTGTCCTCTCTCACCACTCCTATTCAACATAGCACTGGAAGTACTTGCTATAGCGATTAGGCAAGAAAAAGATATCAAGGGAATCCAGATAGGAAAGGAAGAAGTCAAGCTCTCACTGTGTGCAGATGACATGATACTCTACTTAGAAAACCCTAAAAACTCAACCAAAAAGCTTCTAGAAACAATAGACTCATTTAACAAGGTGGCAGGCTACAAAATTAACACACAAAAATCAATGGCCTTTCTATACACCAATAGTAATAAGGAAGAAATTGACATTAAGAAAACAACCCCATTCACAATAGTGCCACACAAACTCAAATATCTTGGAATCAACTTGACTAAAAATGTGAAGGACCTATACAAAGAAAACTATAAAACTCTGCTCCAAGAAATAAGAGAGGACATGGAGAAATGGAAACACATACCCTGCTCATGGATTGGCAGGATTAACATCATCAAAATGGCAATACTCCCCAAGGCATTATACAGATTTAATGCGATCCCTCTAAAGATACCCATGACATTCTTCAAAGATGTGGATCAGGCACTTTTGAAATTCGTTTGGAACAATAAATACCCTAGAATAGCTAAGGCAATCATTGGGAAAAGAATATGGGAGAAATTACTTTCCCCAACTTTAAACTGTACTACAAAGTAATAGTTATCAAAACAGCATGGTATTGGAATAAGGACAGGCCCTCAGATCAGTGGAATAGGCTTGAATACTCAGAAAATGTTCCCCAGACATACAATCACCTAATTTTTGATAAAGGAGCAGGAAATCCTAAATGGATCAGGGAAATCCTCTGCAACAAGTGGTGTTGGCACAACTGCTTAGCCACTTGCAAAAAATTGAACTTAGACCCCCAGCTAACATCATGTACGAAGGTAAAGTCCAAATGGATTAAAGACCTCGATATCAGCCCCAAAACCATAAGATATATAGAACAACACATAGGCAAAACACTCCAGGACATTGAGACTACAGGCATCTTCAAGGAGGAAACTGCACTCTCCAAGCAAGTGAAAGCAGAGATTAACAGATGGGAATATATTAAGCTGAGAAGCTTCTGCACCTCAAAGGAAATAGTGCCCAGGATACAAGAGCCACCCACTGAGTGGGAGAAACTATTCACCCAATACCCATCAGATAAGGGGCTAATATCCACAATATACAAGGCACTGCCAGAACTTTACAAGAAAAAATCTAATCCCATCAAAAAATGGGAAGAAGAAATGAACAGACACTTTGACAAAGAAGAAATACAAATGGCCAAAAGAGACATGAAAAAATGCTCCACATCACTAATCATCAGGGAGATGCAAATCAAAACAGTAATGAGGTACCACCTCACACCACAGAGAATGGTACACATCACAAAGAATGGGAATAAATAGTGTTGGTGAGGATGTGGAGAGAAAGGAACTCTTATCCACTGCTGGTGGGAATGCCATCTAGTTTAACCTTTATGGAAAGCGATATGGAAATTCCTACAAAAACTGGAAATCGAGCTCCCATACGATCCAGCTATACCACTCCTAGGAATACACCCTAGGAACACAAAAATACAATACAAAGCCCCTTCATTACACCTATATTCATTGCTGCACTATTTACCATAGCAAGACTCTGGAAACAACCAAGATGCCCTTCAACAGATGAATGGCTAAAGAAACTGTGGGACATATACACAATGGAATATTATGCAGCTGTCAGGAGAGATGAAGTCATGAAATTTTCCTATACATGGATGTACACAGAATCTATTATGCTGAGTGAAATAAGTCAGAGAGAGAGAGAGAAAAACGCAGAATGGTCTCACTCATCTATGGGTTTTTAAAAAAACGAGAGACATTCTTGCAATAATAATTTTCAGACACAAAAGAGAAAAGAGCTGGAAGTTCCAGCTCACCTCAGGAAGCTCACCACAAAGAGTGATGAGTTCAGTTAGAGAAATAACTAATTTTGAACTGTCCTAATAATGAGAATGTATGAGGGAAATAGAAAACCTGTCTAGAGTACAGGCGTCGGTCGGGTGGGGAGGAGGGAGATTTGGGACATTGGTGATGGGAATGTTGCACTGGTGATGAATGGTGTTCTTTACATGACTGAAACCCAGACACAATCATGTATGTAATCAATGTGTTTAAATAAAATATAAAATATAAAAAAATAAAAAATAAAAATATATTTAAACACCATGATTACAAACACGTTTGTAGTTGGGTTTAAATCATAAAAAGAACACCCCCTTCACCATATTCTACCTCTTCAAGTCTTCTAGAGGTCAGAGCAGAACCATCAAAATTGGAAAAATTCATTCTATTGAGCTCTAGTCTTTCCAAAGATGATATTCACCTAATTTCTCTTTTATTTCTGTGAGGTGAAGATCTCTTCACAGAACATATGTGCCTGAAATTGGTCTGTTTCTCTGTGTATATGAGTATGTGTGTTTTAATTAGGTTAATTATTTTTCAACTAGTTATTATTTTTTTACTCCCTAAAGATTTTTCAATTAATATTAATGGATTTGGTTTCTTTGGGATAGAGGAGCCCTTTTATCCTAAGTTTTGTATTGTGTTTGAGTTCAGGCTTTATTCTCAAATGAAGGAGAAACCACAGGATGCTTTATGAAGACAATAAGCAGCAATTCAGATAAAGACAAAGGAATGGGTAACAATTATCACAGAATATTTGATAGGATAAGACTCCATAATGATCCTTGGAATTTTTCTATAGATTGTTACTGTCATTGTATATTTTAGTTTTCTGGAATCACTTACTTGGGTAAAGTAATTATAAGCAGTGTTCCTAAAAGTTTACCTAATCAATCATCTTGCAAGTCAACTAGATCAAAGAAATAGGCCAAAAAGAATCTTTATATTGTCTTTTAGAAATAGTTCAGCAGATTTTATCATGGTGATACTCTGTATTATTGAGTGACTTACCCTCTATGTATGATTATCAAAAATAGCTTAATAAGTTATCACTTATACTTTGCTTAAGGACTGTTTCATTATGTTTGAGATTATTTAGAAATTAGCAAATGGTGATTTAAGTTGGTCAAAAGTTGAGGATCTAAAGTGAGGCTGCCTAGTCCAAATCTTAGTTCTCTGATTCTAGGCCATTATATTAGATTTACCCATTATCTGCCTCTTGTTTCTGGTAAGAAAAGTTTAAATGTTGATAATATAATTTCTGCTTTGTAGAGTGGTTTAAAGATTAAATTATTGACTTATAATGTACACTTTGAGTAATGTGGGTATATACTTAATACTCAAAAAGGGGAAAAGGGATCTAACACTAATGCAATGGAAATACAGAGACATTTTTAAATTGGTGCAAAGTAAAATTATATGTAACATCAAAATATATATATACAGGTGGGCTAGAGAGATAGTACAGGTATAAGATGCTTTTTATGTACAGGACCAACCCAGTTTTCTGCTTATGGTCCCCTGAGCATTACAAGAAGTGGTCGCCCTGAGCACTGAGCCAAAGGTAAGTGTAGCCCATGAACAACCTATAATAAGTATATATGTGTTTTGTATGTATAGATTGTGTGTATATAATTGTATTTAATGAGTAAATAATGACTTGACTCCTTTAGAGTCAAGGAAACAAGTATAAGTATGGCCAATAAGAAGTGCATCATGGGAGTGCCCACAAAAGTCTCAAAAAAAAAAAAAAAGCTGTTTTCTGGTGTCTGTTTGCTGGTTTTGTGGATTAGAGCTTCTTCTCCAGTGGCACTTAGGCAGAAAAAGCATTTTCACATCAAAACACATTGAAGGAAGGTAGGTAGACTGGGCAAGAAGAAGAGATTTCTTGTCTGAGGATAAGAACCTTGAGAGGAATCCACTGCAGCCAGTTCCCAGGCTTAATCTGGAAGACAATGGCAGGGAGTGATTTTAAGTAAAGGAAAGACCCACAGGGGATGTATTCAGTGTTTAATACTGATTCAATAGATTATCAAATGTGTCTTTAGTACAGAGTCAACAGGAATGTTGAAGATTATGATGAGTAACTTGTCAGAGAAAGAAGGTAATTGGCAAGTAACTTGAAAAGTACCCAAAATATATTTCTTTTTGAGGATATCTTTTAAGGAATAGAGAACTGTCAGGGCTCAAGGAGAAGGGATCGATCACAATCTCATTCTCTCCACTCAGTTTGATTTGTAAAGGCTGCCACACAAATTAATAACTATATTATAAAATAAGGTCAAACTCACAGACAACAGTAGTCAGAATGGCTGCCTTTCACTAACATGACAAGTAATTACTTCCATGAATAGTGAAGTGAGAGTGTGGTGTTAAAAGCCTCTGTCTGGTTTACACTTACCTCACATCACATTCAGCCTATTTAAAAATCAAAGCAGAGCAACTTATTTCCAAAAAGAAAACATTCCTCACCTCTATTCCCTTCCAAAAAAATAATAATAACCAAGTACCACAGAAGAGACCGTTGAACAGAATATTTCTCTTCCCAGCTCTCGAGGCAAACTAGGGCTCTCTTCTCATCTTATATGTAGCCAGTCTTTTAGCTAAATGCTCATAAGGCTTTCCTTGTGTGGTGTGAAGTGGAGAAGAGAAAATCAAAAGACAGAATGAGAAAGGTGAAGAGAGAAGCTTAAGGGAGAGAATAAGGAAAGCGAGAGAAGGTGATGGCAAAGAAGAGGATGAAGGTGAAAGAACAAAGAAGGTGAGATTAGAGGAAAAGGGTGAAGATACAGGAGAGAAAGGAGAAGAGAGGAGGAAAATGAGTACTAAGTGAGATGAAGGAGCATGTGAGGGAGAAGTGGAAGATGAAGGTGAAGGAGAGGGAAAGAGCATTTCTCTCAATTTATAAGGATGCAAATTCTGTTGGATTATAAAAAAAAAAAACACAAGCACCTGACCTCATTTAACCCTGATTGTGTCTTGTTCGTTCATATCTTATCCTTGAATTCATACCTGGTGCAATGTCAGGACTTGAACTAGGGTCAGCAGTATATACAAGCTACACACCTATCTCTTGTACTTTCTTTTTTTTTTTTTTTTTTTTGGTTTTTGGGTCACACCCATTTGACGCTCAGGGGTTACTCCTGGCTATGTGCTCAGAAATCGCCCCTGGCTTGGGGGGACCATATGGGACTCCGGGGGATCGAACCACGGTCCGTTTCTTGGCTAGCGCTTGTAAGGCAGACAACTTACCTCTAGCGCCACCTTCCCGGCCCCCTCTTGTACTTTCTTAATTACTTTTAAGAAACTCTATCCAAATACAATTATGCTGCAGTTTAGGTTTTGAACATCTGAGTAGGAGAAGAAATAAATATTACATCCACAGTAGATAGATAAGAGAGGAAGGGAAAACAGGCAAAGGAGTGTGATGAGAAAAATAAAGAATAATGTGTGTTTCCTGCACACAGGTTCCTAAACTTATTTGACCTATGACTCCCCTTTTCAGGAACAAGAGTATTCAGTGTCTCCCTAGAAATCTACCTTCTTAAAATAAACAGAAATGTTCCCCCCTTATACTCAGGCCTACTACTGACACTTTTTTCCCAGGGTTTTCCCTTTTTTTAAGAACCAGTTTTGGGAAATCCAATGACAGGGTTAAGGGGTGTACTTCCTCTTTAACACTGTGAGATAGATTCAGAGGCAACGTTGTTGGGACATTCTGGAATTATCTGTGTGTTGTTTACAATGTTATCTTAAAATACTTTTTCCTTAGACATATATTTGTTGTTTCAGGGTTGGGGTTCTAAATTGTTGAACAAGTATCTTGGGAGTTTTTATAATGGTATTGAGATCCAGAGCTGCAAAGATGCAGAATGAACTAGACAATAGTGGAAAATTTGTACTCCAGCACTGATAACGCAATGGCATAGAATAGAAAGATAGTCCAATAATTATTATTTGGATAATAATAATTATTATACTATTATAATTATATTATTTATAATGTTATAGTTATAGTATTATAATCTTCATGTTTATGAAGATTGCTTATAGACCAGAGTGAAATGTACTTGATTAAATGTACCTTGAACAAAGGATTGGCAGAAAGGTTTGGCTCAAATCAAAGGGCAAAAGGAATGGGAAATGTTTGTGATAAGACAAGGAAGGCAGAGTAAATGGGCAAGAAATGGTTTGAGCAAGGAGGAAAGTGTAGAGTTGTCATATACAATATTTCTAAATCAGGATTCAGTAGTACCATGGATTCTGAATTTATGTATCCTTGAATCCTATGAAAAAAATGGCAGAATAATTCTTCTGACATGACCTTCAAATCCATGGTGGTCCATTATACTGCCCAAATGCTCTCTTTTTAATTATTATTTTTGCTTGTTTGGGACATCATGGTCCTCATGGGTACTAATTTGGAGTTTGTGAGAGAGTTACTCTCATGGTGCTCAGGAGCCACATTGTTCAGGAATCACCCAAGCCTCCCAAATGCAGAGATATTTTCACATTTTGAATTATCTCCCCAGCCCCAAGGTTTTCTTATTAAAATAAAATTCAGCTTATATTTTTTTCATGGCATCAAATACTTTACTAATTCTCCATTGTCTAATTCCAAAGCCATGCTATTTGCTATGGCTAAGTGTTTGTTTCCAATGACTCGAAATATCTCTCTGAAGAAGTAAATATTTTTCTTTCTCTCCCTTCCATTCTTTCTTCCTATTCCTTCCTTTTATCTTTCTTCCTTCCTTCCTTTCCTTCCTTCCTTTCGTGATGATGCTAGAGATCAAAACTAACCCCTCACATATGCAAGACAAGTATTCTAGCACTGAACTACACTCCCAGCCTTCAAGAAAATCTCATTATTTCCTGTAAATACTGCATTTCATTATTATCTTATTCCCTAATACATTATTCAAAACTATATATTCATTCATTCATTCATTCATTCATGTTTTTGCCTTTTATTATTTAGCTCCCTATAATGAAATCAGATCTATTGCAAAGATGCCAAAGATTTTGTTTCTAATCTCTTTAAAATATCTTGAGTAGGGTCCAGAGCCATAGCATAATGAGTAGGGCATTTGCCTTGCACTCAGACAACTAGGTTCGATCTCTATCATTCCATATGGTCCCCTGTGCACCACTAGAAGTAACCCCTGAGCTCTATTGGGTGTGAACAATAAAACAAACAAACAAATTCTTGATTAGGATGAAGGACGTGACTCGTTGAGAAAATCTTTGCAATGCTTCATATGTGTGAGGTCTTCAAGTTCCATTCCTGGTCCCTCTTGGTGCCCCAGTCACCACCATGATCCACCCTAAGAGCCAAGTTCCAAAGCAGAGCCCAGTGTGACTCCAAAACAACCATCATAAGATGATTATTACTAAGCACATATCTGTTTTTCTTCCTCTCTACTCTTCTTTTGATAATGTACTCAAATGTTGAACTCAAACAAAATAGAATAGGATTATAACCCCAATAGTTGCAGAGAGAGCCAGCATAAATGCCAGGAGCTATGAAACAAATTATGACTCCAATGAAACAATTTCTTTTTTTGCTCACAGTATGTTTGAAGTGAAAGTACACAAAGTGGAAAGTAATAAATAAGAAAATAATTTAGGACAAGTAAGATAGTATACCCAGTAAAGTGTTAACCTTACATGCAGCCAATCTGGATTCAATTCCGAGCATGGTCTTCTGAGCAATAACAGGAATGGCCCCTGTGCACAGAGCCAGGGGTTAAACCCTGCACATTGCCAGGTGTATGTCCCAAATAAAACAAGAAAAGTTGGTTAAATTTCAAGTGGAATGTGTGGTAAATAGTGGAACGCATGACCAGTTGTGAATTTTGGGGACACACACTCTGGACAAGAAATAAGTGCTGCAAGGAGATAAAGTGATATGCAGTAGACCCTTCAGTAATAATATTGCAAACCACAGTGTCTAAAAGAAAAAATATGTATGGGAGAAAGAAAGAGAGAAAGAAAGAGAGAGAGAGAGAGAGAGAGAGAGAGAGAGAGAGAGAGAGAGAGAGAGAAGAAAAATGACTGCCACTGAGGCAAGCAGGGAAGAGGAAAGGGAGTAGAGAAACTGGAGACATTGGTGATGGGAAATGTATACTAGTGAAGGGTGTTGTACATTGTATGACTAAAATTCAATCATGAACAAAGTGTATCTTAAGGTGATTTAATTAAAGAACCTATTTTAAAAAATAATGAAAAAGAATTTTTATCAGTAAACCCATTTGGGTGGGGTGAACTATAGTTTACCATCACTTTCCTCTTCTGTACTCCTGGCATTGAAAGCTGCTAAGGAGATATGCTTTCAGAGTTCTCAACCTCCTGCTCTGTCTTCCATGTCTCATCTTACAGACTGTTAGATGCCAACTAGAGAAAAGTCATTCATGTAATTTTGTTAGAAATTCTTTTTCAAGAGTTCTTTCCACTCCAGCAGCAAAATTTCATTGTAATCATTAGCTGTATTCTAAAGGCTTACAAGCCTCATATCCGCAACGGAGGTTTCACTTGTGAGCTCCAGAGATAAATACACAAACTCCCACACCAGAGAGATAATACAGGGGTTAAGATGTTAGATTTGCTTGCAGGTAACCCTGGCAATAGCAAATAGTGCCACAGATACTGCCAGAAGTGATCCTGAATGCAGAGCCTAGACTATGTCCTGAACAATCAAAGGCATGTTTCCAGATCCCCAAATAATCAAAATACCAAACTTCCTGTCATCAGGGATGATTCCTGGTTCTGTGCTCAGTAATCACTCACTCCTGGTGGGGCTCAGGGGACCTTATAGGGTGTTAACAATTGAACATGGATCACCCTTGGGTAAGGTAGCTTCTTACCCACTGTCATCCCTCTGGCATTTTTAATTCAAGAATTAATCATTTATTTCTCCTTTCATTTACCAAAAACAGACAAATTACTGCAATTTTTGTTATTGACTTAGTGATTCATTACAGATATTTATAGTTTGACTTGCAAAGCTTCATTATACATTTTCTTCATATCCACCTAATCAATAGTTATATCATTTTTCCCTAATAATCTCTTTTTTAAAAAAGAGCATCCTCTCTCTACTCCATCTCACATGGAATAATACCAATTTTCTCAAGTTACTCCCTGACCAACACCTGCACTTTTCCATATGTTCTTTATTTTGTAGTCAGAAGGGTTTTTCCAAAATACTAATTGGAGCTGAAGCTGTTTTATTCATCATGGTGAGACACAACTAATATTTATTAATTCAACAAATGACTGAGAGTTAAAAAGTGAAGAAATAGTAGACAAGATACTAGAAATATACTGAGGACATATATTTAAGCATAAGTTTCTTGAGATCATGTTGAGTAGGATTTTGTCTTGTTTGGTTTTGTTGTTTTTGTTTGGGGACCAAACAAAGGGACCATACGTGATTCTGGCTATTGAATCCAGGTCAGCTGTATATATGGCAAGTGTCTTAACCCCTCTACTATCTCCCTAGGCCCAAGGAAGTCTTATCTTTAATTAAAAAAATCTAAAATAAAGGGTTTGGGGAGTTATTCCTTCAGCAGTGGGTTGGGCATGGTTTTTTAATCTGTTTTTGAATCTACTTGCCTGGGATCTGACTTCACCAGTCTCATTTATAGAGATTAGTGTAAATGTGAAACTCATGGTGACTAAAAAATAAAAAAGATTTAAGGGGCCAGAGAGATAGCATGGAGGTAGGTGGTTCAAATTCTGGCATGCCATAAAATCCACCGAGCCTGTCAGGAGCAATTTCTGAGCATAGAGCCAGGAGTAACCCCTGAGCACTTCCAGGTGTGACCCAAAAACCAAAAAAAAAAATTTTTTTAAAGGAAAAGAAAATTTTAATGTAAACTTAAAAGGTAAGAAAAAAATAAATGGATTTCCTGATTAGGGACTATAGATTGTCATAATGAGTTAAAAGTTTTTTAGAAAATGGAGGCCAGAGCAGTGGCGCAAGCGGTAAAGCTCTTGCCTTGCATGCGGCTAACCTAGAACAGACTGCGGTTGAATTCCCCAGCTTCCCATATGGTCAAGCAATTTCTGAGCGCATAGTCAGGAGTAACTCCTGAGTGTCACTGGATATGGCCCAAAAACTGAAAGAAAAAAAGTTTCTAGAAAACACTGTTAAATCCTTGCCTTAGGAAGTGTAAGCATTCTGCTACATGAAATAAGGCTTCTAGTTTATAACTGATAACATGATTTTTTCATCATTGTTTTCTCCTCTCTCTTGTTTCTTAATCTATAGTCTTAAATAGTTCCAGTTTTTACTGACCCAGTTTGTTTCTGTCTGGCATGATCTGTAATTATTCCTTGAACTCAGAATTCTCTGCTCTCCATTTTTTTTCTTTATATATGGCATAAAGGTCATCATTCATGTTTCAGACTTGATCCCTCTCCCTTTAGAGAAAATTTATTCAACCCTCTACACCAAATTAGTCCAATAATTATCACCATACTCAATTTTCTTGATAATTTATCACTAACCCACATTACCTTTTCTATGAATTTATTTGCTGAATTATTTCCTTCCCTTTATTAGATTGAAACCTTCATGGAGCCATATTTTTGTGGTGGTTGTTGTTCTCCTGCCAGGTCTGGTGATAAGGAAATAACAGAAAATATGACAAATAATTGTTGAATGAATAAAGGCACGAAAGAACAGCTTCAAATAGAAGTGCTTTTAGGTACTTTTCAAGTGAAAAGAGACAAGATTCAAGTGGTTTTATTTATTTAACTTTCACTAGAGGAAGGTTCAGTTTAGGAACCCATCTCCTTTGGGAGTTGGTACAACCTGGAACACATTTTTTTAATATATATTAATTCCTTTACACCTAGCATAGGACATGGCATGGAATTAAGTGGAACAAATTAAGGGAAGGGTAGTTTGATTCTCAAAGTATGACTATTTTATTTACTTATATAATAATTTTTTATTTTAAATTGTGACCAATGTGAAATACAAATCTTTTACAGTTATATTTAAGGTACATAGTGATAGTGAAATAGGGCCATTCTTATCACCACTGTTGTTCTTCTGCCCCTGTTCCAGCATGTATCCCATACCTCTCCCCTGTGTCCCCTGGACTGCTAGTATAATGGATCCCCTTTGTATATAACTTGTTGTAGGTTGGGTATCTTGATTCTGTTATCGTTCACTTTGGGTTTGATATTTAGATCTGGTCATTTGTTATTTCCACTCAATGTTAATGCAACTATTCGCTCCCGGTACTTTCCACTCACCCCACCCCCTCAATATATGAGGCAGAACAAGGTGATTCAAGTTCTGTGGTTCTGTTAGAAAGAAAAAAGGGGGAGTCCATCTAGTAGCTATCAATTTCAATTTAAAAGAAGAAAGAGAAAAGAAAAAAAGAAAAACAAACAAACAAACAAACAATAAACAGCAACTATACAACAAGAGAAATAAAAAAGGAAGTAGGGTTGGTGTGGCAAGGTTAGGTGTTTGTTTGTTTGTTTGTTTTTGCATAGTCACAGGAAAAATTGGAGGCATTAGAAAGGGACTAAGCTTAGCCTAAGAGACACAGTGTTTCTCCACTCTTTTTTTTTCTAAAAAATATAGAATTCTTTATGAATTTGTGTACCATCCTTATGTGTCTCTACTTTGAAACATACACTCATGGGAAACAACTACAGGCTCCAGACATGCTCATTATCAAACCCAACAATCAAGTTTGGGGGCTCTAGAAAATGTGCTCATCAAAATAAATTAAAGATCTTGGTGTTTGCACAGGACATAGGATGAAGTCTAGAATAGTCTTTTTTATATATATATAAAATCTTTATTTAAGCACCATAATTAAAGCATGATTGTAATTGGGTTTTAGGTATAAACATAATTCCCCCCTTCACCAGTGCAACATTCCCACCTCCAATGACCCCCTCAAACTCCCCCAATAATGCCTGTATTCAAGACAGTCATTCTAATTCTCTCATTCATTAACATTGTCATGCTAGTTGTGAGTGTAGTTATTTTCTTAACAGCCCTTGCAGCCCTAAACTCTATGGTCTCTGGGTCTTATTAGAATAATATATTTAAATTTTCTTAAAACCTATCGATGAATTGGACTATTCTGTCTATCACTCTCCCTCTGACTAATTTCACTTAACAGAATAGATTCCATGTACATCACATATAGGAAAATTTCATGACTTCATCTCTACTGACAGCTGCATAATATTCCATTGTGTATATGTACCACAGTTTCTTTAGCCATTCATCTGTTGAAGGACATCTTGGTTGTTTCCAGTGTCTAGCTATTGTAAATAGTGCTACAATGAATATAGGTGTGAGGAAGAGATTTTTTTAATTGTATTGTTGTGTTTCTAGGGTATATCCCTAGTAGTGTAATAGCTGGATTATATGGGAGTTCAACTTCCAGTTTTTTTGAGGAATCTCGATAGTGTTCTCCATAAAAGCTGGACTAGACAGCATTTGTACCAGCAGTGAATAAGAGTTCCTTTGTCTCCACATCCCCCCAGCATTGATTGTTCTTGTTTTCTGTAATGTGTGCCAGTCTCTGTGGTGCGAGATGGTACCTCATTGAAGTATTGATTTGCATCTCCCTGATGATTAGTGACGTGGAGCATTTTTGTGTATTTTGGCACTGTATTACTTCCTTGACGAAGTGTCTGTTCAATTCTTCTCTCCATTTTTGATGGGGTTATATGTTTTTTTCTTACTAAGTTCTGTCAGTACCTCGTATATCTTAGATATTTACCCCTTGTCAGATGGTTATTGGATGAATAGTTTCTCCCATTCTGTAGGTAGCTTTTGTATCTTAGGCATTATTTCATTTGAGGTGCAGAAACTTCTCGGCTTAATATAGTCCCATCTGTTTATCTCTCTTTCCACTTATTTGGAGAGTGCTGTTTTCTCCTTGAAGATGTGTTTAGTCTCAGTGTCATATAGTGTATTACCTATTTTGTTGTTCTATATATCTATGGTTTCAGGCCTGATATCAAGGTCTTAAATCCATTTGAATTTTATCTTCGTGCATGGAGTTAGATGGGGGTCTGAGTTTGCTTTTTTGCAAGTATGTGACCAGTTGTGCCCACATCACTTGTTGAAGAGGCTTTCTTTGCTCCTTTTTGGATTTCTTGCCCCTTTATCAAATATTAGTTGATTGTATGTGTCTCGGGAATATTCTATAAATACTCAAGTCTACTCCACTGATCTTGAGATTTGTTTTTATTCCAATACCATGTTGATTGTATGTCTGGGGAATATTCTATGAATACTCAAATCTACTCCACTGATCTAGAGATCTGCTTTATTCTAATTCCATGCTGTTTTGATAACTATTGCTTTGTAATACAGTTTAAAATTGGGGAAAGTAATGCCTACCATATTCCTTTTCCCAAGGATTGCTTTAGCTATTTGTGGGTGTTTATTGTTGCAAATGAATTTCAGGAGTGTTTGATCCACTTCTTTGAAAATCATCCTGGGTATCTTTAGAGGGACTGCATTAAATCTGTACAAAGCTTTGGGGAATATCGCCTTTTTACTTATATTAATCCTGTGAATCCATAAGCAGGGTATATTTCTCCATTTCCTTTTGTGCTCTCTTATTTCTTGAAGCAGGCTTTTGTAGTTTTCTTTGTATAGGTCCTTCAACTCTTTAGTTAAGTTGACCCCAAGATACTTGAGTTTGTGGGGCACAGTGTGAATGGGATATTTTAATGTCCATGTCTTCCCTATAATTGTTAGTGTATAAGAAGGCCATTGACTTTTGCATGTTAATTTTGTAGCCTGACACTTTGCTATATGAATCTATAGTTTCTAGAAGCTTTTTGGCAGAGTCATTAGGGTTTTCTAAATATATTATCATGTCATCTGCAAACAGTGAGAGCTTGACTTCATCCTTACCTATCTGGATGCCCTTGATAACTTTTCCTTGCCTAATTGCTATGGCAAGTACTTTCAGTACTATATTTAATAGGAGTAGTGAGAGAGGGCAGCCTTGTCTTCTACCAGATTTTAGGGGAAGACTTTTAGTTTATCTCCATTAATAATATTTGCCATTGGCTTGTGGTAGGAGACCCTGACTATATTGAGAAAAGTTCCTTTTATTCCCATCTTGATGAGGATTTTTATCAAGAATGGGTGTTGAATCTTATCGAATATTTTCTGCATCTATTAATATGATTATATGATTTTTGTTTTTCTTTATTTTATATGGTGTTTTATGTGATTGTTTTACTGATGTTAAACCATCCTTGCATTCCTGGGATGAAACTTACATGGTAGTTGTGAATGACATTCTTGATGATGTATTGAATTCTATTTGCCATAATTTTGTTGAGGATCTTTGCATCTGTGTTCATCAGGGATTTGGTCTGTAATTTTCTTTTTTTGGCAGCATCTCTGTCTGGTTTTGATATCATGGTGAGGTTAGCTTCATAGAAACTATTTGGAAGTGTTCCTGTTTCTTCAATTTTATGAAAAAGCCTGAGAAGGATTAATAGAAGTTCCTCTTGAAAGGTTTGAAAGAATTCATTAGTGAATCCATTTGGGCCTGGTCTTTTGTTTTGGGGAAGATTTGTGATCACCATTTTAATTTCCTTAATAGTGATGGGGCTGTTCAGATATGGTATCTTATCCTTATTTAACCATGGGACGTTATAAAATCCAAGTATTTGTCCATTTGTGCCAGGTTCTTATGTTTTGTGGTATTGAGTTTCTCAAACTAGTCTCTGATTACCCTTTGAATCTCTGCACTATCCGTAGCTATTTCCACCTTTTCATTTCTAGTCTGGTTTATAAAGTTTCTCTCTCTATTTCTTTGTGAGTTTTGCCAGTGGTTTATCAATCTTGTTTATTTTTTCAAAGAACCAACTTTTGCTTTTGTTGATCTTTCTGATTGTTTTCTGAATTTCCACATTATTGATTTCTACTCTAAGCTTTGTTATTTCCTTCTGTCTACCTATATTTGGTTCCATTTGTTGATCATTTTCTAATTTTATAGACTGTGTCATTAAGCTATT
Source organism: Suncus etruscus (assembly GCF_024139225.1). Taxonomy (NCBI): domain Eukaryota; kingdom Metazoa; phylum Chordata; class Mammalia; order Eulipotyphla; family Soricidae; genus Suncus; species Suncus etruscus. Next base: position 10,832,510 of record NC_064861.1, on the reverse strand, counting down.
CATGTAGGTCCCTTCTTCCTTATATGTGCTTGCATAGCTATAAACTTTCCTCTCAGTAGTACTTTTTCTGTGTCCCACAAATTCTGATAATTTGTGACTTTATTTATCATTTGTTTCCAAGAATGTTTTTATTTCCTCTTTGATTTCATCTCTGACCCACTGGTTGTTCTGTAGGAAGCTGTTTAATTTCCATGTATTAAAGTTTTTATTCTGTGTTTCTTTGTAGTTCATGTCTAATTTCAGTGCCTTGTGATCAGCACTATCCTCTTGATTTTATGGAGATATGTTTTATGAGCCAGTATGTATTCTATCCTGGAGAATAACTCATATGAATTAGAGAAAAATGTGTATCCAGGTTTTTGAGGATGGAGTGCCCTATATATATATCTACTAGTCCACTTTCTTCCTTTTCTGTTTTCAGAGCTAGTATATTTTGGGGGATTTCAATTTCAGTCTGGTTGATCTATCAAGGGGTGACAGGGCAGTGTTGAGGACTTCCACAATTATTGTGTTGTTATTGATATCTTTTTTTAAGATTTGTCAACAATTGTATTAAATACTTTGCTGGAGTCTCATTGGGTGCATAAATGTTTAGTAGTGTTTTTCTTCCTATTGTACATATTCCTTGATTAGTACAAAATGTCCATCTTTGTCCCTTACTACTTTTCTGAGTCTAAAGTTTTTATCATCTGATATTAGTATGGCCACTTCAGCTTTCTTAAGTGTGTTGTTTACTTGGATATTTTTTCTCCAGTCTTTGATTTTTAGTCTATGTTTATTCTGAGGTGTGTTTCTTGTAAGCAGAAGGCTGAATTAATTTTTTATCCTTTTAGCCACTCTGTGTCTCCTAACTGGTGCATTTAGTCCATTAACATTGAGAGTGATAATTGTCATGGGATTTAATACCGTCTTTGTGTAGGAGTTTGGTGTGTCTGTTGGTTAGTCTTAAAGTACACCTTTCAGTTTTTTTAAGACTAGTTTTGAGTCTGCAAACTTTTTGAGTTGTTGTTTTTCCATGAAGCTGTGTATACTTCCTTCAAACCTGAAAGTGGGTCTGACTGGGTGCAGTATTCTAGGCAAAGCATTTATTTTATTGATTTTTGTCACTATGTTCCACCATTGCCTTCTGGTCTTGAGGGTTTCTTGTGACAGGTCTGCTCTATATCTGAAGGTATATAATTTCACTTTTGATCCTGCTGCTTCTAGTATTTTATTCCTATCTGTGGTATTTTTTATTATGACTAGGATATGTCCTGGAGTGCTTTTCATTGGCCTCTTTAAGCTGGTACTCTTCGAGCATGTAGGATTTGGTTGCATGTAGTCTTTAACTTTGATGTCCTTTGATGTCCTTTGATGTATTGATGTCCTTGACTATTGATTCTTCCTGGGGATTTTCTTCCTAGGCCTCTGGAACTCCAATAATCCTTAAGTTCTTTCTGTTGATCTTATTAAAGACATCTATTTTCATCTATTCATATTCTTTGAGTAATTTTCCCATTTTCTGATCATTTGCTTTAGACCTTTTTCCAATCACTTCTGCTGTATGGGGTTGTAGTATATCTCATCTTCCAGCTCACTAATTCTATCATCAGCTGCTGTTACCCTATTGGAGAGACTTTCATTGAGGCTTTTAATTTATCTACTGAGTTTTTCAGACCTGTTATTTCAATTTGGAGTTTTCTGATTTTTATCTTCATATCCTCTTGATTCTTATTAGTGTTCCATTCAACTTGATCTATGCTTTGAGTTCTGTAAACCTTGTGCATATTTCTTCTCTAACCTCCATATCTGAGAGACTAACTATTTTCTGGATATCAGAGTTGCCATCTTTATTCTCTATGCCTGGTGTTGGCCTGCATGTTTTTTCATTGTCAAGCTTTTATTGTGTATTTTTCTACTTGTTGTGGTGGTATTCATAAGCTAGGTGGAATGCTCAGCCACACTCCTCTGGCTCCACCCTTTGTGGGTGGGATGACTCACTTCAGGAGAAGGCAAGCCCTCAAGGATGTTGCTGGAGAGTATCTAAGTTCCCAGGCCAAAGCAAGCAGAGAGAAGGCCTAAGATGTCTGCCGTGCTTCAGAGACACAGCAGTCAGCTAGTTTCACAGTCTCTGGGCAGGGAAAAATTATCCAAGCAAACAACACCCATAAAAAAGCTGGAGTGGCCATACTAATATCAGATAATGCAAACTTTATACTCAGGAAGGTTGTAAGGGACAAAGATGGACATTTTATATTAATCAAGGGGTATGTAGAGCAGGACGAAATCACTCTACTAAACATATATGCACCAAATGAGGGGCCAGCAAAATATTTAATACAACTGTTCACAAATCTGAAAAATAATATCAGTAACAACACAATAATTGTGGGGGACCTCAACATGGCTTTGTCAGCAATGGATAGGTCAACCAGACTAAAACCCAACAAGAATATACTAGACCTGAGGAGAGACATGGAAGAAAGAGGCCTAGTGAATATATATAGGACACTCCATCCCCAGAAACCTGGATACACATTCTTCTCCAATGTACATGGGACATTCTCCAGGATAGACTACATGCTGGCACATAAAACATACCTCCATAATATCAAGCGGATAGATATTTTGCAGACTACCTTCAACTCAGAAGAAAAACTTAAACACCTGGAAGTTAAACAGCCTCATACTGAAAACCAGTGGGTCCGAGATAAAATCAAGGAGGAAATCAAAAGCTTTCTGGAAACAAATGACAATAAAGACACAAACTATCAGAACTTATGGGACACAGCAAAAGCAGTACTGAGAGTAAAATTTATAGCTTTGCAAGCACACATCAGAAAGGAAGGAGCTTACCTGAGTAGCTTAATGATACAGCTAATAGAACTAGAAAGTGCTCAACAAAAGAACCCAAAAATAGGGAGACAGAAGGAAATAACAAAGCTGAGAGCAGAAATCAACGAAGTGGAAACCCAAAAAACAATCCAAAAGATCAACGAAACCAGAAGTTGGTTCTTTGAAAAAATAAACAAGATTGATAGACCACTGGCAAAACTAACAAAGAAAGAGAGTGAGAGAAACTAGATAACTCGTATTAGGATTGAAAAAGGAGAGATCACTACTGATATGACAGAGATTCAAAGGGTAAACAAAAACTACTTTGAGAAACTCTACACCACTAAAAATGAGAACCTGGAAGAAATGGATAAATTCTTGGACTCTTATAATCTTCCACGGTTGAAGGAAGAGGCTGTAGCATATCTAAACACCCCCATCACCATTGATGAAATTAAAAAGGTAATCAAATGTCTGCCCAAAAACAAAAGGCCAGGCCCAAATGGATTCACTAATGAATTTTTTCAAACTTTCCAAGAGGAACTACTACCAATCCTGGCAAGACTATTTCATGAAAATGAACAAATGGAAACACTTTCAAATAGCTTTTATGAAGCTAACATCATCTTGATACCTAAACCACACAGAGATGCTACAAAAAAAAAGAAAATTAGAGACCAATATCACTGATGAATGCAGATGCAAAGATCCTCAACAAAATCCTGGCAAATAGGATTCAATGCCTCATTAAGAAGATCATCCACTATGATCAAGTAGGTTTCATCCCAGGAATGCAAGGACGGTTTTACATCCACAAATCTATCAACATAATACACAATATCAACAACAAGAAAAATAAAAACCACATGATCATATCAATAGATGCAGAGAAAGCATTTGAGAAGGTCCAATACCCATTCTTGATCAAAACTCTCAGCAAGATGGGAATGGAAGGAACCTTTCTCAATATAGTTAAGGCCATCTACCACAAGCCAGTGGCAAATATTATACACAATGGAGATAAACTGAAAGCCTTCCCTCTAAATTCTGGCACAAGACAAGGCTGTCCTCTCTCACCACTCCTATTCAACATAGCACTGGAAGTACTTGCTATAGCGATTAGGCAAGAAAAAGATATCAAGGGAATCCAGATAGGAAAGGAAGAAGTCAAGCTCTCACTGTGTGCAGATGACATGATACTCTACTTAGAAAACCCTAAAAACTCAACCAAAAAGCTTCTAGAAACAATAGACTCATTTAACAAGGTGGCAGGCTACAAAATTAACACACAAAAATCAATGGCCTTTCTATACACCAATAGTAATAAGGAAAATATGGACATTAAGAAAACAACCCCATTCACAATAGTGCCACACAAACTCAAATATCTTGGAATCAACTTGACTAAAAATGTGAAGGACCTATACAAAGAAAACTATAAAACTCTGCTCCAAGAAATAAGAGAGGACATGCAGAAATGGAAACACATACCCTGCTCATGGATTGGCAGAATTAACATCATCAAAATGGCAATACTCCCCAAGGCATTATACAGATTTAATGCGATCCCTCTAAAGATACCCATGACATTCTTCAAAGAAGTGGATCAGGCACTTTTGAAATTCATTTGGAACAATAAACACCCTAGAATAGCTAAAGCAATCATTGCTAAAAAGAATATGGGAGGAATTACTTTCCCCAACTTTAAACTGTACTACAAAGTAATAGTTATCTAAACAGCATGGTATTGGAATAAGGACAGGCCCTCAGATCAGTGGAATAGGCTTGAATACTCAGAAAATGTTCCCCAGACATACAATCACCTAATTTTTGATAAAGGAGCAGGAAATCCTAAATGGATCAGGGAAAGCTTCTTCAACAAGTGGTGTTGGCACAACTGCTTAGCCACTTGCAAAAAATTGAACTTAGACCCCCAGCTAACATCATGTACGAAGGTAAAGTCCAAATGGATTAAAGACCTCGATATCAGCCCCAAAACCATAAGATATATAGAACAGCACATAGGCAAAACACACCAGGACATTGAGACTACAGGCATCTTCAAGGAGGAAACTGCACTCTCCAAGCAAGTGAAAGCAGAGATTAACAGATGGGAATATATTAAGCTGAGAAGCTTCTGCACCTCAAAGGAAATAGTGCCCAGGATACAAGAGCCACCCACTGAGTGGGAGAAACTATTCACCCAATACCCGTCAGATAAGGGGCTAATCTCCGAAATATACAAGGCACTGACAGAACTTTACAAGAAAAAAACATCTAACCCCATCAAAAAATGGGGAGAAGAAATGAACAGACACTTTGACAAAGAAGAAATACAAATGGTCAAAAGACACATGAAAAAATGCTCCACATCACTAATCATCAGGGAGATGCAAATCAAAACAACGATGAGATATCACCTCACACCACAGAGAATGGCACACATCACAAAGAATGAGAATAAACAGTGCTGGCGGGGATGTGGAGAGAAAGGAACTCTTATCCACTGCTGGTGGGAATGCCGTCTAGTTCAACCTTTATGGAAAGCGATATGGAGATTCCTCCAAAAACTGGAAATCGAGCTCCCATACGATCCAGCTATACCACTCCTAGGAATATACCCTCAGAACACAAAAATATAATACAAAACCCCCTTCCTTACATCTATATTCATTGCAGCACTATTTACTATAGCAAGACTATGGAAACAACCAAGATGCCCTTCAACAGACGAATGGCTAAAGAAACTGTGGTACATATACACAATGGAATATTATGCAGCTGTCAGAGATGAAGTCATGAAATTTTCCTATACATGTATTTACAAGGAATCTATTTTGCTGAGTGAAATAAGTCAGAGAGAGAGAGAAAAACGCAGAATGGTCTCACTCATCTATGGGTTTTAAGAAAAATGAAAGACACCCTTGTAATAATAATTTTCAGACACAAAAGAGAAAAGAGCTGGAAGTTCCAGCTCACCTCAGGAAGCTCACCACAAAGAGTGATGAGTTCAGTTAGAGAAATAACTACATTTTGACCTGTCCTAATAATGATAATGTATGAGGGAAATGGAAAGCCTGTCTAGAGTACAGGCGGGGTTTGGGTGGGGAGGAGAGAGATTTGGGACATTGGTGATGGGAATGTTGCACTGGTGATGGGTGGTGTTCTTTACATGACTGAAACCCAAATACAATCATGTATGTAATCAAGGTTTTTAAATAAAATTTAAAAAAATTAAAAAAAGAAAAGTGAATTATGTGAATATTCAAGTACAGGCTGCCCTACCTCATGCTATCTTAGAGCAGGTCCATGAGGTAGCATGATGAGCTTGGGAAGTGATCCTTCCAGAAGTGATTTCTGAGACCAGAGCCAGGAGTAGCCCCTGAGCTCCACAGGCCATGACCTAAAAACCAAAAATATAATAAAATAAGTTATACTAGGATTTTCAGGATGTTTCTGAGCCATATGAAGAATTTCTGGGGAAACTGATGGTTGCTATCTAGAGACAAGTTAGAGGTAAGAAAACACAACAGCACTATAGCTTTTGAGAATGCCAATGAAGACTGCCTGGAAATCTTGTGCCCTATCAGAGAAAGAGAAGATAGTCATGGGATTTCTTAGAGCTTGTTGAAATTTTGGTTGTCATGTCAATGTTATGGAGGCCTATTCTATATGAAGACAAGCTCTGGAGAAACAGGATGGATCATGTTATCCCTCCAGAGAATACAGATCCTTCCCCAATAATTCCCTTTAAGGGACCACAAGGACCATGTTCAAGATGTGGTGAAGGAAACATTGAGCAAGAGACTGCTGTTAGGCTGGTAATCTTGTCTCAAGAAAGTGAACAAGAGGGGCCCAGAGAGATAGTGCAGCAGCGTTTGCCTTGCAAGCAGCCGATTCAGGACCAAAGGTGGTTGGTTCGAATCCTGGTGTCCCATATGGTCCCCTGTGCCTGCCAGGAGTTATTTCTGAGCAGACAGCTAGGAGTAACCCCTGAGCAACGCCGGGTGTGCCCCCCCCAAAAAAAAGAAAGTGGTCAAGAGGACAATCTCAGGCTTCACGAGTTTAGGGCAGATGTTTTAACTATGGTAAACATGAGCATTTTCAAAGAAACTTCAGGATTCCTCCTGGACTTGCCTTCTTGAGACCACAAACCAATCATCCTGTTTTGAGAAACTGAAAAAGAGGCCATCCCCAGACTCCACATACTCAAGGGATATTCTCATCTGTGCACCCCCTTCCCATCCCAGACAAACAGAGCTTCAATCAAAAGATCTGCTGTGACCTGCTATTGCAGGTAGTTGTACCTTGGCTATCTCCTGCCCTGAGACATTTACCATAACAGCAGCAAATTGCCCCTACAAATTATAATATAGAATAAAGTGGCTGATACTACCAGGCACTATAGGCCTGCTTCTTGGAAGAAACAGTCTAATTCCTAAGGAATCACTGTTCATGTGGGTATGCTATATTTTTTATCATGTTGAAGAAATAATAATTGTCATTTCCTTGTCAATTGTTTGGACTTTTGAGAAGGGAGAGCAAATCACCCAGTTTCTATTATTTTTTGTAATGCTTTGCCACTCTTTGATTGCCCTAGGATTGGAGGCTTTGATAGCACCAACCACCTAGCAGTCTCTACTGATCCTCTGGACTTCTCCTTAGAAAATCTTGACTTGTCACAGTATGTTACTGATTCTAAGAACAACTTGGAAAAAATATAACTTATTTTCTGCCTTGAATCATTATGGTGAAATAGACAGATGTCCATACACTGCCTATAGAGAAAATGCAGCGAGACAGCAGTGGTTGAATTTTGATGATCATGAAGTTTCTGATATCCCCTCCTCTTCTGTGAAATCTTTAGTTTATATTCTCATTGAATCATAAGATTCAATGGAACCTATAGCAACAGATACAGATGTATAAATTAAAGTAAATGACTATCTAATTGCCTTTTAAAAGATGTCTTCAATAATGTCTTAATGTTTTTGCCCACAAAAACACCCATTCCCTGGAGAAGAAATTTAGGTGCCACGGATTCCCATTAGAGTGCTCATCATAAGAATGTTTTAGTAACTTATTTTATATCTACTATGTCTACAATAATATTTTTTGCTCATAACAGTTTATGGATAAATAAATCAGAAACCCAGGATGTGCATTACAGTGCTCTATACTCTAAACTCTAGTTACAGTACTCATATAAGAATGTTTAGCGATCCGATTTCAATTTAAATACATCCACTTAAATTTTAATATTTTGTTTACATAAGTCAATGGGAAAGTACTCTGGACTTGCAATACAGTGCTCAGTGCTCTTAACTCTTATAAAAGTGCTCATTATAGGATGTTCATCAACTTATAAAAAAAGTTTTTGCAATATGCTTAAGATAGGATTTGAAAAAGCTTATTGGTTCAACTATGTGTATGCATAATCTAACCTATGACACTTTTAAAGTCATTTTCAAAATTTTCTCACCATCTTTTTTATAGTTTATTATTAATATATTTATTAATTATTATAATTTAATAATTAATAACCTTGATTACAAACATGATTGTAGTTGGGTTTCAGTCCTGTAAAGAACATCCCCCTTCACCAATGCAACATTCCCATCATCAATGTCCCAAATCTCCCTTCTCCCAACCCCACCCCTGCCTGTACTCTAGACAGGCTTTCTACTTCCTTCATTCATTCACAGAGTTATGATAGTTCTCAATATAGTTATTTCTCTAACTGCACTCATCACTCTTTGTGGTGAGCTTCATGTAGTGAGCTGGACTTTTCAGCCCTCCTCTATTTGTCTGAGTATTATTGCAAGAATATTTTTTATTTTTCTTAAAACCCATAGATGAGTGAGACTATTCTATGTCTATCTCTCTTCCTCTGACTTATTTCACTCAGCATAATAGATTCCATGTACATCCATGTATAGGAAAATTTCATGACTTCATCTCTCCTGATAGCTGCATAATATTCCATTGTGTATATGTACCACAGTTTGTTTAGCCATTCATCTGTTGAAGGGCATTTTGGTTGTTTCCAGAGTCTGGCTATTGTAAATAGTGCTGCATTGAATATAGGAAATTTTCCTCAACATCTTATTTGCCGGTTTTATATTTATAAAGTGCTTTGGCCTATTCCATTTATCATCCTAGATGACAAATCATTTTTATACCTGTAACATATTGATCAAACTACTAATTATGTGTCTGTGTGGTGCTCACCTTGATGTTAATTTTTGTCTCTCTGTGTTGTACAATCTTCTGTCTGTGTTGCACATAGTTCTACATTTCCCCTCTCCCCACATGCCACTATGCAAAATCTTTTCTATTGTTTTCCTATGCTCACTTATCCTGGATTTGTTCATTTCCCTATTCAACTCCATCACACCCACAGGTCTACACCCCTTATGCCCTGGAGCATTGCCCCCCCCCCCCCGCCCCTTTCCACTCATCACTGTGATCTGCTATCTGGAACCAGAATCCCAAGGCCAGAATTGACTTTTTTGAGAATTGACTCAAGGACTGATCTCGACCCAGGACTCCATCCAGCAACTGAGGAGTATTTCCATCACCTCCCTGACTGCAATCAACTGACAGATTATCTCATTGGCTGAAGCAGTATTCTAGATTCTAACCACCTCGAACTTATTTAACAGACAAAGTGGGGTGTGTGTTTATTTTTTTCATGTGTATTTCTTTATTAGGATGTATTATTGCTCCTTTTGACTTATTCAGTAGAAAATGTTTGGGGATATGTGTATTTTCTATATGTATTTCCTGAAAAACAGTGTTGTTACTATACCTATGTATCAGGAATTATAGTTCCCTGATGACCCAATAGTATGTTGTGGCATTATTCTTTTTTCTTTTTTGCATAAACCCAGTAAAATGGGTTTATTTTCAATAAAACAAAAATTTATTATTAAAAATAATATAATAAAATTTATTATTAAAATTATTTTAAAATAATTAAATTATTTTTTATTTTATTGAAAACTTTGTGATTTAAAAATCCTTCATAGTTGGATTTCACACATACAATGAATCAGGGCCAATCCCACCAGTGTTGACCTCTTTCCACCAATAGTCCCAGAGTGCATACTATACCACCACCGTTTGCCTCCTGGCTGACCAGTATAACAGGCCCATTTTAAGTTTAGATTGTTATAGTTTGGGTCTCTTGATTCTATTGTTAATTAACTTTGACTTGGATATTTAGTTCTGTCGTTTTTTTATCTCCACAAATGCACCTGAGACCACTTGTCTCCTAGCCCACATCCTTTCTTTTTTCTTTCATTCTTTTTTTATTTTTGTTTGTTCTGTGTTTTTTTGTTGTTGTTGTTGTTGTTGTTGTTGTTTTTGAGCCACACCCAGCAGTGCTCAGTGGTTATTCCTGGCTCTATGTTCAGAAATCGCTCCTGGCATGTTCAGGGGACCATATGAGATGCCAGAATTTGAACCACCAACCGTCTGCATGCAAGGCAAACACCTTCTTTCTATGCTATCTCTCCGGCCCTATTTCATTCTTAATTTTATAACAAAAATGCAGAACTTGTCTATTAGTGATAGGAGAATTACAGGAGTGATTCCTGAGTGCAGAGGCAAGAGTAAAAGCTGAGCACCATCAGGTATGGTGCGACCCCCTAGGACCCTGCCCGCAGGGTGGACTGAGGATCACGAAGTAATTCATGGGTCACGACAGGGATCCGACCTAAAAAGGAGGAAAGAGGCTGAGAAAGAAATGAGCTGAAGTCAAGCTGGCTGATCAAGCTGAATTTATTAAGGCAAGACAAGCTTATATAGTTCTACAGCATAAGGAAGTAGCTTTCAGTACTTTTCCATGGTATAGAAAAGTAGGGGGGTCGTGCAGGATGGACTTTCCAGTTTTACAACATACCCTTATATCACATAGACTTATATCGCACATTCTTTCACAATGGTGAAAGATAAGATGTGATCTTATCTTAGCAACTAGGGCGGTTTACTGGAGCATCTTGTGACTTGTTTGGTTAACATTTCTTTTAGGTTCAGGGGGTAAATGCCACAGTGGCCGCCTGTCAGGTACACAGGCCTTATGTATCAGGCATCAGAGACTCCATTTTGCTCTCTAGCTCTAACAGCCTCCAACAGTATGGTACCAACAACCCAAACCAAAACAATAAAAAAATCACCTCCCCAAAATCCAAACAGACGGAAAGATTTAAATTTCTGTTTCATTCTTTATAGTAACACTTAGTGCCTATAAAAGAACATATATTAGTTATTATAATTGCTATTAAACTGTACATGAAGCTAACTTGTAAGTGTAGATTTATGAACACATTTTGCAAATGTATTTATAAAAACTGAACTAGCCTTTCATTTCCATCCTATATTTGGAAATCCCAGAAGTGGTCAGGGGTTACTCCCAGATATCATTCAAGGTAGCACTTGAAGAGCCTTGTACTGCTGAAAATTCTACGTAAAACCAGGGGTACTACATGTCAAGCCTGTGTTCCTATCATTGAGATGCCTTTTTGCCTGAGTCCATTCCCAGATGAATGATCCTGAAGCAGAGATATCATGAAGATTAAGAAAGCAAGACATAAAAAAGAGAAAAATGGTAGTAGTAATGGTGGAAATTCCAACAGCAATTAGAATCTTGAAATATTCCAGGCATATATGGTACATATATAAAATATACATATATATTATCAATTTGTCTCCAAATGAATTGGGAGATCAAGTTATACTAAACTTATAGAATGAATAGTTAAATCTAAGAAATGTGATTATATAAAGGCTACAGAAATGAATTTTATGTAAGGCAGATGATGGGAGGAGATATTTGAAAAAAATATTTTAAAATAAAAAGGGTTTGTTTGTTTCTTTGTTTTTTGGTTTTTGGGTCACACCCGGAGGCGTTCAGGGGTTACTCCTTGCTCTATGCTCAAAAATTGCTCCTGGCAGGCACTGGGACCATATGGAATGCCGGGATTTGAATCACCATTCGTTCTGTATTGGCTGCTTGCCAGGCAAACACCCTACAGCTGTGTTATCTCTTCTGCCCCAATAAGTATTGTTTTGAAAAAAGTTACAGTACAAAATGAAAGTAAAAGAATGTATAGAAGGTTTGAGGATTATGTTGAAAGAAAGGAAAATATGGTCAAAATAAATTTCATCCCCAGGGTCCTTATGGTATCCAAAATACTTTACATAGTTAAATGCCTTCCCCTTGTTCACATGCCCTCTTGAATCCCTAGTAATTCATGTGGGAATTATCTCAATCTATGGGGAAAAAAAAACAGAGGTCATATAAATCACCAGCATTGTTACTCTATTAATTTCCCTTTCTTTACTGTGTAGATTCTATGTAAGTAATGATTCTTTTCCATCCTGTTGAAGATGTGAGCTCACCAAGAACATCACCAAATTACAATACATACTTAACATTTTATTGGTGCTCTATAAATGTTAAATATTAATAAGGAAGGAGGAAGTTCCAGAACAAGGAAGCAATTCAAACAGATTCCCAACTAGTTCTAACTGCAACAGAAACACTTCTCATTAGAATTGAAAACAAAGTCTATGGAAGGAAGCAAGACCTATTTGGAATTCTTAAAAATACACAAATAAGAAAGAAGTTTATGGATGTCTTTTACACTTTTACTCTTAAATTAAAATATATGCTTTATGAATAATTTTATGAATAATTTTTTAACTTGTCTCTATGATACTATGAAAATGTGATATTTTAGGGCTTGAATTATAGGACAGTGGGGAGGACAATTGACTTGCATGCAACAGATATAGATAGATTCAATCCCCGGCACCACATATGTCTCCCTAGAAACACTATCAGGAATAACCTCTGAGCACTGCCAGGTATGGCTTCGTCCCCCTAAAATGGAAATTTCTGTCCTCATTGCTTAAGATAATATTTTGTAAGTATATTAATATTATAAGTAATATTTATAATACACAGTGCAGGACATATATATCCTATATACATATGTATTTGTATATATACACAGTACATACAGTATATCTGTATATACAGATACATATTTATATACATAGGATACATATATTCCTCTATATAGGAAAATATATGCATATATATACACACATATCTATATCTTGCTATCTCTATCTATGTACACACATTTGAAATTGAGCTTTTCTGAAGCCTTTTTCTTCATTTCAGGCTGACTTACTGAGAGTCTGCACTAAACGCCTCTGGTCACATTCCATTCAAGACAAAGGCATATTTTAGGGATGTACCTCTCACAAAGAGGTATTGATGGACCAGGAACCAGAGTTTGGACAAATGAACATTTCATTATAACAAAGCCTAATTGTTGAAGCTCTTCTTAGTGAAAAGAATAAAAATTTCTTTAGTCATCACAGTAGCTCGGTACAAACTCCTTCTCCTTTTCTACACAAAGCACTAAAAGAATGGCCATTTTAAGCTGATTGTGGAACATTCAAGAAACTTTGTTTTTTTCTTTTATATTTTTTGGCTTAACTTCTATAGGAAGTACTTTAATAACCATTGGGAATTAATTAACTTTGGTAGTGAATATTTACCTAAATTTTGTAAATATAATTGCTTTTAAGGGGGAGGGGCAATCTCTGCAGGGAAAGACAAAGATAGTACTAGTTAAACAGGATTCCAGGATCAAGGAGTCTGTTCTCCCAAGATCAGAACCCCAGGATTATTTTAAGGAATTAATGTAGATTATGGGGCAGTAGTAGGGTGTTTGCCTTACACGTGGTTGACCCAGGACTGACCTGGATTTGATCCACTGTGTCCCATATGGTTCCCCAAGCCAGGAGAAATTTCTTATTTATTTCTTATTTTTGAATTTAATTAATTCATTAACTTTTACTTTTTGGGCCACATTGGATGACCCTCTGAGGTTACTCCTGGCTCTACACACATAAATCACTTCTGGCTCAGGGGACCATATGGGATGCCAGGGATCGAACTAAGATCCAGGATCAGCAGCATCGTACAAGGCAAACACCATACCGCTGTGCTATCACTCTGACCCCAAAGAGCAATTTCTAGGCACATAGGAGTCTAGCATCACTGGGTATGGCCCCAAGACAAAAATCAAACAAACAAAAAAGGAATTAATGCAGATTCCTATGGTCATTTCTAGGCTCCAATAAGAGAAGAATGAAAGTGCTATAGAAACTGCAAGATTATCTAAATATATAAGGAAATAAAATTAGCATTGATAACACTTTGTTGTACACAGCTTTAGGCTTTAAGAGCTTCTCATCTTAGATTCAAAACCTTCTCATAAAGATATTCCAAAAGCTGAAAGGGGGCAGGCAAGACCAAGTTATAGTACTGATCACCAATTCAGGAATCAGATGTCCTGTCATTAATTTTCGCAATAATGTTGACTAAATCAAGATGCCCACTGGAAGGGGAGTGGCTAGTGAAACTGAAGCTGAGATCAGAGAGGGGGAATTATAGCTATAGGGGTCTGGCCTGAGCAGATATTGCTAATATTTTTATTAATTTTTATATTTAATTATGAGAACAAAGATGCAAAGAAAGAGGACAAGGTAAAGTTACAACAGAAGGACAATCACCCATAAACAGAATTCTCAGTAGTCCCATTGCTGATATCTTAACTTTGAACTTTCAGCCAAAGAATATTAAGAAAAATAAAACAGAACCCATTTACAATTACTTTGTTCCTCAAGTCCCCAGATTGTAGTACATAATATTTCTTAGCAGCACACAAAGCAATCTAAAGACATAAAACTTGTGTAACTCCTTAAACATTGAAGGCAAAGTACTTTTTTACATTTCTATGCACATGCATATTAGTTTAAGTTAACCTCAAAAGTTTAAGTGGGTTATTTTTCTTAAGGATTAGAGTCAAAGGAGCACAGTAAAAACAGTGTTAGAGTGGCAATTACTATTTTCATAGGCCCACCAAAATATGAGGGACATGGAAAGGAAAAGCCTTGGCCTAAATACAAGGAGACCCTACCCCTGAAGTTTCCTGGCATAAGACCAACTCTAGGCTCCAGGCAAACTAGTTTGTCCAATCCAGGTCATTGTCTATAGTGCCAATACACTTTTATTTTTCACACAGTATCTGTTGTTGGTATCATGTTTTTGTATTAAAGATCCTGGAATCTGCATATCCTATATTGCAGTCAGGATAGTGCAGAGTGTCCTCTCGTTTCACCTCACAATTAAAGGGCAATGCAGAGAACCCTGTCCTGTAAGCAGGTCGTTGTTGTCGTCAAGTCTTCTTAGTGTAAAGGGAAGTCTCTTTTGAGCAGGTCAATGTCAGAGCCGTGGTAGGTTCTTCCCTGGTAGAAGATTGCTTCCAGGTATTGTTATAAAAAAACCTTGGATGTTTCGTAGATAGCTTCCCTGGTTCAGGGGTGAATGGAGGATGCCCATTCTTCTGAGGCCTGTGCCAGATCATTATATCAATGTTCAGGGTGTAAGGCCCCATTGCACTACAAGATCTGTGTGTTCCAATCTCATTTAGATAAGAGCTTATTTGTATGTATAGTATTTTCCCATTTTAATGTGCCTATGCAAACAAGGAACAATGCCACGTGGCATTATTGGGGCATATGGGGGCCATAAGAACAAGTCCAACAATCCCCATGACATGGTTCAATCATAAGCATTAAACTGAGGGTCTCTTCCACAAAATTCCTTATTGAACAGCTCACAAAGAGAAGACAAGATAAAAAGTGGGTAGAATCATCACGGTAGAAGAATACTTAGAGTTAAAGCTGTTAAAGAAAATGCACATAAAATATTCAAAAACATATGTGTCCATTTTATGTCTTTTGAAATAGTTGGGGGTTGTTAAATCCAATGCATGACTTTGGTCTGTTATTAGAACTGTGTAGTACTGAAGTTAAAAAGAGTAAATGTGAGGTACTGATGGTTGGGGGTGAGAGAGTTAAGGAGTAATAATGAGCTTTGTAGGGGTGTGCGAAAGGGCACAGGAGGTCGATCTTGGTGCCTAACAAATTAAAGAACTGAGGGTAAAGAGAGTTAATTAAGGGGAAGATAACGAATCCAGATTGGGAGATGAGGGAGTAGAAGGGGCTCTGGTGTGGAGGAGGTGAAATATATCAGAGGGGTTATATACATTGTATAGATGAATTGTTTATGGATTAGGCTTGGAAGTCAGAGAGGACCACTGTATAGGAAGTCACATCTACATATATATGATTTTAGAGACCTATTTGAATATTATCCTCCAAATCTAGAGAATTTCATTTTTTTCCTAGAATCAGTCGAGAATTAAGAATATTTTTGGGTGTTGTTAAAAAGTATATATGTCGAGTGGGTGTGCTTTTGAAAATGAATACTAGTAAGAAGAAAACTCCTGAATGGGGTCCAGTGTGTCTATAAAGAGGTGGCCTTGGATTTTTTTCATTACAAAACCACTCATTCCAGGTTGTGCTTCCTGAATTTAAATGTCTGAAGGGAGACAATCTTTAAATTTCTCTTCCTTGATTTTGCTGATAAATCATGTTACTCCACTACTCAATATTGCAGGCACTCATTTAATTTATTTATCTATTTTGAGTAGGCCACACTGAATGGTGCTTGGAGGATCATGTGGTGTTGGGGATCAAGCCTGGAATGTTTTGCTTGCAAAACATGTGCTCTAGCCTTTTGCTCTATCTTTCAGCCTCTATACTTCTTTAGAACAAAAGCCAAGGCCCTTAAGTGACCTCTCCCACTTACTACTTCTCTTTGCTCCTGTCTTCTCTTTTTCACACAACCTGCTCAATCCTTGGATTTTCTGTTTGTTTTTCAAACAGACCAGGTGTGCTACTACCTCAAGAACTTGGCAATGACTGGTCCTGCCTCCTACAAAGTTCTTTTTTATTTTTGGCCACCCCAGTAAAACTCAGAGGTTACTCCTGGCTATGTGCTCAGAAATCACTCCTGGCTTGGGGGAACATATGGGATGCCAGGGAATCGAACTGCAGTCCATTCTATGTCAGATGCATGCCTTATTGTTGCACCATCACTCCGGCCCCTAGAAAATTCTAATTCTACCAATCCATGTGTTTACTCCCATCCACACATCAAGTCTTCACTCAACTTGTCAATGATTTGCCTCAAAGTTGGAAAACTACAGCCTACCAGTTAAATCTGGACCACCTTCTGCTTCTGTAAGGTCCACAAGGTAGGAATACATTTACATTTTAATGGCAAAAAAAGAATCTCATCTGGGACACATAAAATGAGATGAAACTCAGATTTCAGTATTCATACATCAACTGTGAGTGAAATAGATGCTAGCTACATCTAGGCTCAAATGACAGGGTAGAATAGCTAAGACAGAGACCTATTGGTTCTCAAGTTGGAAATATTTATTAAGGGGGCCTTGGCAAGTAAGAGTTGTGGACCTTGGCTAAACCATACATTTTGTTAAAAATTGCTGGGACTCTGGCAGGGACATATATGGCTCAAATGCTAAAATACAAGTCTTGCATGATATTTGAAATCTGGATTTGACTACTGATACTGAAGGTCTCCCAAGAACTCTGAATGTGGCCCTGTGATCCAATGAGCACCAGTAGTATGACCGCCATGATAGTAAATACACACACACACACACACACACACACACATAGGAACCAATGGCACCTTCTGTAATTTGATCCCTGGGAAAAGGTGTCACTATCAATAAATGGAGAGATAGAAAAAAAAAAGAAAAAAGAAAAAATCACATTTAGTTTTCTGTTTGTTCTGTTTGAATAAATATGGAGCAATTGCCATTTGTCATAAATTCTAAAGATTTTATGCCATAGAGAAAGAATCTATAAGTCTAAACCTGGCATAATAAATTATCTAGACCAACTGGGTTTTATTAGAGGTAGATTAATTGAATTTCTTCAGAATATTATAATGTTTTACTCTGCTGCATTCTAAAAATCATTTGTGTCATTTTTATGTATTGAACCAAGATAATAGATTCAAAACATAGTATCATGCATTTTAGTAAATATAGTAGCAGACATACATAAGTATAAGAAATAAAAATATATGATGTTATTTTATTCCTTTGATGTAAAGTTTTATATGCATGTAAGTAGGGTTATAAGCTGCATTATTCTGTTTTCACGTTACCTGTGTTATTTGATTTTGTTTTTGTTTTTGTTTTGCTATGGCTATGTTAATTATTTTACAATCATATGAAGTTATAAACTATTTAATCTATAAGCTAAGAAAAATGGTAGGCTATAACAAATACATATTATATATAAAACAAAAGTATCATTTTAAAAATTATTTTATTGAAATTATAGTGTTTTATTTCGTTTGTTTTTCGGCCACATCCGGTGAGGCTCAGGGGTTACTCCTGGCTATGTGCTCAGAAATTGTTCTTGACTTGGGGGAACCATATGGGTTGCTTGGGGATCAAACCTCAGTCTGTCCTAGGCTAGCGCAGGCCACCGCTCTGACCCCAGAAATCATTGTGTTTTATAATCCAATAGTTGTATTTCACACATACAATGAATCAGGACCAATCCCACCACATTTTCGACCTCCCTCTACCAATGTTCTCATAGTGCATCTTATTAGCACCACCTTTTGCCCCCTAGCCTGCCAATATAACAGACCCATTTTAAGTTTAGATTGCTATAGTTTGGGTCTCAATTCTATTATTGATTATGTTGATGCCATTATTTTTCTTGCTGCTTGCATTAATTTTAAAAATGGGAATAGCAAATACTTTCCGAAGGATGCTTTCATGGAATTACTATGATAAATAACATAAAACAGCAGTCTAGTAAATTTCACAACAGTAAATATCATTGTTAAGAATTATAATTCTTAGAATTCTCCTTTGCCTCTGCAAAGGTAAGCTGGGCACAACTCTCCATAAGCATTCACCACCCCAATTTTGCAGGCCCTAACTTTTTCGAGTATGATTAAGAAACAGGAGGGGAAAAAAACAGCTTTTATAATCTAAATCCAACCACGTGTTAACGGCCCTTCCCCAGCTCCCTTGGAGAAGCCTTGCCACACAATTCCCTTTCCTCTCTGCAAAGGTACGCTGGGCATGACTCACCCATAAGCACTAGTCACCCCAATTTTGCTGACCCTAACTTTTCAAGTGTGATTGAGAAAAGGGGAAAAAACAGCTTTTAAAATCTAACCACATGTGAACAACCCCTCACCCCAGCAGCACTGACAACTGTTCAGTAGAGCTCAGATGGATCTACATATACGCTCTCTGGCAATAGTCCCACAAACCTCGCTGACACTTCAGGCTATTCCTAGCCAGACTAGGCCCAACTTCTTTCACCCTTAGAAAACATATAGAACCAAACGAACAGGAAAACCCAACAAACTAAAGTGCAACATCCATACCATACGTGGGTAACTCCTGTACCTAGAATAAACAAACCCCAACCCAAAAACAGACCTTCCTCCAATCACCCCCTACACAATCAAATAGACCACTTAAAAACACTCTGAAACCCCAACACCCCAAAATACCCTATGCAAAGAACATTGGGAAAATGTGAAAGACTCCAGCACCTGGGGGTTTGAAGGAAATTTCAGCAGATTTCCAAGTCCTCCAAAATGCACAAACTTGATAGATAAAGACCTAAAATCAGCAGTTAATGTCTTACAATGGAATTCAAAGAATCACTAATCAAAGAAATTAAGAAATCCACAGACAAACAATTCATCCAACTCAAAAAAGAACTATCAGAAGATGAGAGTTCATACAAATGGAACTAAGGGAACTAAAAAAATATGCTAGCAAGGCACAGTAGCAGAATTACACACATAGAGAATCACAATTCATCTTCCAGATGAACTGGAAGACAAAATGTGAGCCAGCAACAACAAGGAAATCAATAAAAAAAAAAAAGAGAGAGAGAAAAAGCATTGGCAGAAAGTGTAAGGTACTTAATGAACAAAGGCAAAATAAATAATCTACGGGATCCAGAGAGATATCATGGAGGTAAGGCGTTTGCATGCAGAAGGTCAGTGGTTTGAATCCCGGCATCCCATATGGTCCCCTGAGTCTGCCACGGGCAATTTCTGAGTACTGCTGGGTGTGAGCCCCCCAAAAATCTATGACTAGTAGGAATACCAGAAGGGAAGGAAAAGGGGAAAGAGGTAGAACAAGTAGTGATAAAATAATAGCAGAGAACTTTCCCAAAACCTGATCAAATCCAAGAGGTGAAAAGAGTTCCAAATAAAATAAACCCTAAGACACATAATAATCCAAATGGCAAAAAATAAAGAGACAAATTCTTCAAAGCAATATGGGAAAAAAAGATCCTCAAGTACAAAGGAAAGAACATAAGAATCAAACCAGACCTTCCAATTGAAACAAGTCAGGCAAGAAGACAGTGGAATATATTTAAACCAGTGAATAAAAGAAACTTCACACCTAGAGTCCACTACCTAGCAAAACTCTCATTTACCTTGGAGAGAAGAATAAAAATATTCTCAGAAAGAAAAGAATTTACAACATTTGTGCTACCCAAATGTAAATGAACTACTCAGATGAATTACACAATCCAAACACCCAATTGTAACAACAACAACACTACACAATATAAAAGCACAACAACCCTCTCTGTCAATAATCTCCTTAAAAGTAAATGGACTAAATTACCCCATTAAAAGACACAGAGTAAATGGTTGGATCAGAAAACAATTATCTACTGCCTGCAAGAAACACACCTAAAAGAACAGGATAGACACAGATTTAGAAAAGGATGGATATCAATTATTCAAACAAATGAAAAACCAAAAAAAAAAAAAAAAACTGAGACAGCCACTTTATATCAGACCAAATTGCCTTCAACCTCAAGAAAGTGCTCAGAGACAAAGCAGGTCACTAACTGTAGATCAGGGGAACATTAGACCAAGAAGAACTAACCCTGGTCAACATTTATGCACCAAATATAAAGCCAGCAAAATATGTAAGGCATTTGCTTGCAAGCCTGAAACATATGAAAGGAAATGAGATAGTAGGAGGAGATTTAAACACACCATTATCATCACTACACAGATCCACTAGGCAGAAAATTAGCAAAAAGCCTTAAATGAGAAATTAGAAGAACTAGGACTAATAAAACTATATAGGGCCCTCCACCCTCAGAATACGTTCTCCAGTATACCACACCTTCGGATATAAATCTAACTTGCACAAAGTCACAAACATAAGGGTTATAAGAAGCACCCTATCAAATAACAATGAAACAGAGATCAATATTAACTATATAAAAGTGTGGAGAAAGTTTTGGAGATTAAACAGCATGCTGCTCAACAACAGCTAGATCAAAGAGGAAATCAAGAAGAAATAAAAAGAATCCTTGAGACAGATGTTAATGGGACACAGCAAAAGCATTAATTAGGAGGAAACACATAGCAGTACAGGCCTACATTAGGAAAGAGGATAATGACAAAATCAACAGCTTAGAGGGATACCTTAAGGATCTGGAAAAACGGCATCAAAGAAATCCAACACAGGTAGAAGACAAGAAATAGTAAAAACCAGAGCAGAAATAAACAACATTGAAACAAAAAAATGCAAAGAATAAATGAAAACAGGAGCTGGTTTTTCAAAAGAATAAACAAGATAGACAAACCCTGGCAAGACTCACAAAGAAATAAAGGGAGAACACCAAATAAATTGGATCACAAAGGAAAAGGGAAAGATTACAACAGAACCTCAAGAAATTCAAGACATCATGAGGGCTTATTATTAACAATTGTACTCAGTTAAGTTAGAGAACCAAGAAGAAATTGACAGATTTCTGAAAAAATATTATCATCCAAGACTAAATTGTGGATATCAATAACAAAAAAGATATCTATAACAACACAATAATTGTGGGAAACCTCAACACTGCCCTGTCACCCCTTGATAGGTCAACCAAACTGAACCCCCCCCCAAATATATTAGCTCTGAAAAGAGAAATGGAAGAAAGTGGACCAGTATATATCTATAAAATTAGAAAATGATCAACAAATGGAACCAAAACTAGGTAGGCAGAAGGAAATAATAAAGCTTAGAGCAGAAATCAATGATGTGGAAATCCAGAAAACAATTCGAAAGATCAATGAAAGCAAAAGTTGGTTCTTTGAAAAAATAAACAAGATTAATAAACCACTGGAAAAAATCACAAGAAATCAAGAGAGAGAAACCGGGTTAGAAATGAAAAGGGAGAAATCACTACTGATAGTGCAGAGATTCAAAGAGCAATCAGAGACTACTTTGAGAAACTCTATGCCACAAAACAAATATATTGGATGATTTTCATCCAAGCCATTGATTTGAGTCTGTTTGTTCTGAGTATTTAGATGTGTTTCTTTTAGGCAGCAGAAGGTTGGATTCATTTTTATTTTTTTGATCCTTTTAGCCATTCTGTGTCTCCTAACTGGTGCATTTAGTCCAATGACATTTAGAGATATAATTGTCATGGAATTGTCTCTCCATCCTCAGAAATATGGATACATATTCTTCTCCAATGCACATGGGCATTCTCCCAGATAGAGTACATGCTAGCCCATAAAACATATCTCAATAAAATCAAGAGGATAGAAATAGTGCAGGCCACCTTCGCTGATCACAAGGCACTGAAATTAGACATAACCTACAAAGGGACACAGAATAAAAACGTTAACACCTGGAAATTAAACAGCTTCCTACCGAATAACCAGTGGGTCAGACATGAAATCAAAGAAGAAATCAAAACATTCTTGAAAACAAATGAAAATAAAGACAGAAATTACCAGAATTAATGGGACACAGCAAAAGCAGTACTGAGAGGAAAATGTATAGCTTTGTGAGCACACATCAGGAAGAAGAGGCCTACATGAATAGCTTAATGACACAGCTTATAAAATTAGAAAATGATCAACTTAGAGAAGAAATCAATGATGTAGAAATCCAGAGAACAATCCAAAAGATCAATGAAAGCAAAAGTTGGTTCTTTGAAAAAATAAACAAGATTGATAAACTTCTGGCAAAACTCAAAAAAAAAAATTCAAGAGAGATAAACTTGATAAGCTGGGTTAGAAATGAAAAGGGGTAAATAACTACGGATTGTGCAGAGATTCAAAGAGCAATCAGAGACTACTTTGAGAAACTACTTTTGAGACTACTTTTGAGAAACTCTATGCCACAAAACATGAGAACCTGGCAGAAATGGAAAAATTCTTGGATTCTTATAATCTCCCATGGATAAATAAGGATGAGGTACCATATCTGAACAGCCCATTACTATTGAGGAAATTAAAATGGTGATCAAAAATCTTCCCCAAAATAAAAGCCCAGGCCCAGATGGACTCACTAATAAATTCTTTCAAACCTTTTAAAAGGAACTTCTACCAATCCTTTTCAGGCTCTTTCATAAAATTGAAGAAACAGGAACACTTCCAAATAGTTTCTATGAAGCTACCATCACCTTGACATCAAAACCAGACAGAGATGCTGCCAAAAAAGAAAATTAAGACCAATATCCCTGATGAAGACAGATACAAATATCCTCAAAAATTATGGCAAATAGAATTCAATGCCTCATCAAGAAGGTCATTCACAACTATCAAGAAGGTTTCATCCCAGGAATGCAAGGATAGTTTAACATCCATAAATCAATCAACATAATACATCATATCAAAACAAAGAAAAACAAAAGTTATATGATCATATCAATAAATGCAGAAAAAGCATTCTTAAAGTCCAACACTCATTCTTGATAAAAAAAAAAATAACCTTCATCAAGATGGGAATGAAAGGAACTTTTCTCACTATAGTCAAGGCCATCTAGCACAAACCAATGGCAAATATTTTTATTAATGGAGATAAACAAAAAGCATTTCCCCTAAAATCTGGGACAAGACAAGGCTGCCCTCTCTCACCACTCCTATTCAACATAGTACTGAAAGTACTTGCCATAGCGATTATGCAAGAAAAAGATATCAAGGGCATTCAGATAGGTAAGGAAGAAGTCAAGCTCTCACTGTTTGCAGATGACATGCTAAAAAAAGGCTTTTAGAAACCATAAATTTATATAGCAAAGGCTACAAAATTAACATGTGAAAATCAATGGCCTTCTTATACACTAATAATTATAGAGAAGAAATAGAAATTAAGAAAACAATTCCATTCACATTAATGCCCCACAAACTCAAATATCTTGGGGTCAAGTTAATTAAAGAGGTGAAGGACCTACACAAAGAAAACTACAAAACCCCACTCAAGAAATAAGAGAGGACACAAGGAAATGGAGACACATACACTGCTCATGGATTGGCAGTATTAATATCATTAAAATGCCAATAGTCTGCAAGGCATTATACAGATTTAATGCAGTCCCTTGAAAGATACCCAGGACATTTTTCAAAGAAGTGGATCAAACACTCCTGAAATTCATTTGGAACAATAAATACCCATGAATAGCTAAAACAATCCTTGGGAAAAGGAACATGGGAGGTGCTGCGGACATGTTTGCGTTCCTAAGCAAAACCTTAGTGGGTCAGATAATCCTCACTGGGAATAAGCAGGTACACAAGGTGGACAAATATGAAATATGAAATAATGATACCACACGCAGTATGTGTGGGTCAACACATCTCCGGCAGGAGTATGACAAATTTAATCTTAGGCAAGGGAGTATATAAAGGGAAAAAAGAGGCAGTCGTAACATGAAAGGAATGTAATGTACATTGTTTGATTTCAGAACAAATACACATAGCTTTTGGTGTTTTGTAACCTTAGAATAGAATAGGTTTCGGGGCCGGGTAGGTGGCGCTGGAGGTAAGGTGTCTGCCTTGCAAGCGCTAGCCAAGGAAGGACCGCGGTTCGATCCCCCAGCGTCCCATATGGTCCCCCCAAGCCAGGGGCGATTTCTGAGCACATAGCCAGGAGTAACCCCTGAGCGTCACCGGGTGTGGCCCAAAAACCAAAAAAAAAAAAAAAAAAGAATAGAATAGGTTTCAGTTAGGAGTTAGTGGTCCTCAAACTATGGCCCGTGGGCCGCATATTGTATTTGTATCTGTTTTGTTTCTTCATTGCAAAATAAGATATATGCAATGTGCATAAGAATTCGTTCATAAGTTTTGTTTTTACTATAGCCAGACCCTCCAATGGTCTGAGAGACAGTGAACTGACCCCCTGTTTAAAAAGTTTGAGGACCCCTGGAGGATAAAAAGAAGATAAAAGATAAAAAGAAGATAAAAAGAGGATAAAAATTCTTAAATATCAAAGAAGTTCCTGGCCCTAGGTGTCATTACTGATGTAAATTAAGGAATAGCAGAAATCCTGGTTTACTCCTGATAACAAATATTCTTAACCTGAGAGAAATAGTATTTTAGCTAGGCTAAGACCCACTTCCTATGATCTGGTAATAGAAAGAGAATAACACTAAATAAAGGGATACAATAATTATACCTAGTGAAATAATCTAATTCTACACTTGCCAAACTTGTTTGCAAGCAGGTAATCAAAGTGACAGGGAGAGTAGACCATTGTCTTGAAGATGCTGTTTTGACTTGGCCTTCAGGAGTAAAAGCCTGACAGAAAGAGAGGTAGCTGGTGAGCTTTGAGTTGCAAATATACTAAGCCAGCAGGGAACTTCTAGCAGCTTGCTTTTGAAATTCCTTTGTGAGTGTAGAAAAGCTAAAGCCAAATTTCTGTAGTAGAAAAGGAGACAAAAATCAAATAAATAAAATTAAAGAGAAAATGTAATGTCACAGCTATGTCAGAATTATAGCCAATAATCCACGCAAAGGGTCAATAATTGACTTATCTGAATGGGCCTTTTGGCAGATAATTCTTAAGAGGAAAATTAGGCACTGCACCAGGAAGGCAAAAGCCATGCCTGGTGCATGCTTCCTTATGCTAGTGGTAACAGGGAGGCATTACTTTCCCCAACTTTAAACTGTATTAAAAGCAATAGTTATCAAAACAGCATGGAATTGAAATAAAGACAGATCCTTAGATCAGTGAAATAGACTTCAGTATCAGAAAATATTTCCCAGATATACAATCAACTAATCTTTGATAAAGAGACAAGAAATCCAAAATGGAGCAAGGAAAGCCTCTTCAACAAGAGGTGCTGGCATAACTGGTTAGCCACTTGTAAAAAAATGCGAACTCAGACCCTCATCTAACACTATGCACAAAGATCAAATCCAAATGGATTAAAAACCTTGATATCAGGCCTGAAACCATAAGGAATTTAGAACAACACATAGGTAAACAGTATATGACATTGAGACTAAAAGTATCTTCAAGGAAGAAACAGCACGCTACAAACAAGAGGAAACAGAGAAACAGATGGGACTATATTAAGCTGAGAGGCTTCTGCAAAGGAAATAGTGCCTAAGATACAAAAGCCACCTACAGAATGGGAGAAGCTATTCACCCAATACCCATCAGACAAGGGGATAATATCTAAGATACTGACAGAACGTAATGAGAAAAAAACATATAACCCCATAAAAAATGGGGAGAAGGAGTGAACAAACACTTCCTCAAAGAAGAAATTCAGTGCCAAAAAACACATGAAAGAATGCTCCATGTCACTAATCATCAGGGAGATGCAAATCAAAACTGCAATGAGGTACCATCTCATATCACAGAGACTGGGCACACATTACAGAGAACAAGAAAAATCAGTGCTGGTGGGGATGTGGTGAGAAAGGAACTCTGATTCACTTCTTGTGTGAATACTATCTAGTCCAGCGTTTATGGAAAACAATATGAAGATTCCTCAAAAAACTGGAATTTAAACTCCCATATGATCCACTTGTAGGAATATACCCTAGGAACACAAAAATACAATTCCAAAATCCCTTCCTCTCATCTATATTCATTACAGCTCTATTTACAATAGCCAGACTCTGGAAACAACCAAGATGCCCTTCAACAGATGAATGGCTAAACAAACTGTGGTACATATACACAATGGAATATTTTGTAGCCATCAGGAGAGATGAAGTCATGAAATTTTCCTATACATGGATGTACATGGAATTTATTATGTTAAGTGAACTAAATCAGAGGGAGAGAGATAGACACAGAATAGTCTCACTCATTTATGGGTTTTAAGAAAAATTAAAGTGCCTGCCTTGCCTGCGCTAGCTTTGGACAGACCGCGGTTCGATCCCCCGGTGTCCCATATGGTCCCCCAAGCCAGGAGCGACTTCTGAGCACATAGCCAAGAGTAACCCCTGAGCGTTACCGGGTGTGGCCCAAAAACCAAAAAAAAAAAAAAGAAAAGAAAAATTAAAGACATTACTGTAATAATACCCAGAGACAATAGCATTAAGGGCTGGAAGGACCAGCTCATAATTTGAAGCTCACCACAAAGAATGGTGAATGCTATTAGGAAGATAATTACACTAACAACTAGCATGGCAATGTTAAATAATGAGAGAAGTAGATTGACTATCACGAATACAGACAGGATGCTGGAGGAGGGGGGCATTGGTGGTGGGAATGTTGCACTGTGATGGGAAGTGTTCTGCTTATAACTGAAACTCAACTATAAACATGCTTGTAATCATTGTGCTTAAATAAAGATTTATATTTAAATAAAAGAAGCATCTTTTTTATTTATCCCACAACTATCATCATCTATTTTACAGCTTTTTATTACTATAGAAAGGGTATTTTTATACTAAATATTTTTAAACTATTTCCCCCTGCATCCTAGAGTTCATTTTCAAATGTTATGTTTAGTGCATAATTTTTTGATGGTCACACCCAGTAGTGCTCAGGGTGTACTATTGCCTCTATACTGGAATTACTCATAGCAGTGCACAGAGGATCATGTGAGATGCGGGGGAACAAACTATGAGCATGAGCTCTACCCACTGCAGGGGCTCCAGCCCCAGTCATAAATGTTAAATTGTGTTCTTTTCAATATGAGTTTTATTCTAATTTTTACATAGTCAACTCCAGATTCCCTAGGATCTCAGAAATTTTTTGCCTTTTTTTAACTTCCTAATATTTTTCTAAGAAAAAAAATTTTCTAAGAAAAAATATATTTTTGTTTTTTAACTTCCTAATATTTTTTCTAAGAAAAACTTTTTGTTTGCCTGTTTTAACAACTGTCAAATAGTTGATAAAAAAAAATTCATGCTGGCCTCTATGATTGGCTATTTTAGTGGTCCGAATTCCTTTAATATTAGTAGAATAGAGTTCCTTTATTTTATTCTCTAAAATTTTTGTAAGTCTGAACACTTTGCTTAAGTTTGTTCTCATGTTCAGTTCTGTATTTTTAATTGTCTATGAATTTCATACTTATTTCTCCATCGAAGTTTGTCAAATGCCCCTTTTCTGATCTATAAAAGATGAAGGGATGGACCTCACACTATGATTTTGCTCAGACATACAAGTGCTCATTTCACAGGGATAATGTGAAGATCCTTCTTATGTATTTATTTAATAAGGAGAGAGCTGGCTTCTACTATAAGGTCTTTCAAATCAAAATAATGATACCAATCATTTGTGAGTCTCTTTTTCTAAATGCTTTGTTTACTGTTCCACCCTTAACCCTCACAGATCTTCTCTAATTTGGTAAGAAAATAAGATTTAAGTTTCCATTTTTGTACAGCTAGAATTCATCATAGACTAGCTACATAGATTCTGCTTTTTTTTTTTTTTTTTGCTGTTTGCTTTTCCTTGTAGTCTCTAAAAGGTGTATCTTGTGACAGATTTTACTCTGCCTAATTATGGCATTAACAGGATTCTTTTGGGAGAAACTTACTACCCTCTACTGCTTGCCCCATGTAGATTCATAAAAAGGAATGTGCAAAAATCCATTGCATTGTGAGAATGCAGCTCTCAATCTTTATTTCTTGAATATTATTTAAGGATCATTTTTTTAGTTACCAAGGAAGAGGGTCTATTCTTACCCTAGCTTGTTAGTCCTTTTTCTAAACTCTTCTGTTAACTCATCCATTATTTACCTTAATCAAGAATCTCATTTTTCAACTAAATTTTAGTCTCTCAGCTTCTTGCTTATGACTTTGATGAAAAAGTATAAATTGTAGAAAAGAATAGGGAAACCTCTATTAAAGAGAATTTCAATTACCTGTGTTAAGATGGTTAAGTAGATTTTATTCAGGACTATCACAGTGGTTTAGGGGGCCCCCTATTGTGGAATTTTATGCTGAAGGAGAGGTATTGAGCTTTCTCACTAAGTAGCTTGGGCAAAGGGGAATGTGTAGCCAATACACAGAGTAGGGATAAGTGGGTGGAAAATACTAAGGAATGCACTATGCATAATCCTCTTTAGCCCGATTCCCAGGTAAGAAGCCTCAGGAAATCTGGAGGCTGAAAAAGCTGAACAGGTAGATATAGAGAGACAGGGATTCTGATTGTGAACCCACTTTGAATCAAATATTCCATTCAATTTCTAACTGCTATGGTGAGACTTCTCAATGAAAACCAAGCAGTTTCGCCACAAAAAGACCCACTATCTGATTTCTTCTCATTGATGACTAAGAGAGCACAGCAATATCCTAGACTGACTTCATCAGCATATCAATGGTGATGAAAAAAGCAGGAAGGCCAGCTGCTGATTGTTACAAGAAACCCACACTGCAGCATCTGTCTAAAGATGTCTGTCTGCCAATTCAAAAGTTTTCAACAAATTCCCTAAAGTTTAGAGCACTCCCCTGCTCAATGCCTTTAAAAATCCCCTCGACCTGTACTGGTGGATACAATAGAAATGGCCCCTGCCATGAACCAAGGTCATGGCTTCTCCTCTTTTTTTTTTTTTAAATAATATCCTTATTTAAACACTGTGATGACAAACATAATTGTAGTTGGGTTTCAGTCATAAAAAGAACACCCCCCTTCATCAGTGCAACTCCTCTTGAAGAGATTTTTTTTGCCTCCTCCCTTCCATTTTTATTTTTTAAAGTTTAGGAATGATGTTTACACACATGTTAACATTTATGCCTTTGAAAGATACAGATATTGTGCACTTACACCAGCAGCAAAGTACCACTGTTCCTCCTCCACTTCTAATCTGCTTCTTCTTTGGACTGATATTCTTCGACTCATTCCCTAGTTATATGCAATCTGAAGAGAACCATAGTATTATCCCCCACTTATAGTACAGATTATTTTGGTTGACATGATTGAAGCAGATTTTTTCTAAATTAGACGTTATAAGCAAGTATAAAAACCAAGGACAAGGAGCCAGACTCAGAGAGTTATATATGAAGAGATTATATTCCCATTTGTTTTCTGGTATTTTAGGTATTTTACAAATATGTTACAAATTTGTTTTCTGGTATTTTAGGTATTTTACAAAGATGTTACAAATAGATACACCAAAAAAGCCTCTAGAAATATGGAAGGGTCTTCCTCCAGAACTCCAGGGCTTTCTTTGGCCTCATGCCTGGGCAAGCCAGCAAGGTGGGTCCCTTGGAGGAGTTTATTGGTTTCCCTAGGCTTTCCAGAGAGAGAGAGTCTGGGGTGGGGGCTTTGACCTTCTGGACTTCCAACTCTGGAAGGATCTCTTTTCTTCCTGGGAGCCAGGAGGTTCTGCCAGCATGGGGTTTGGCAGCCCTCCGCCATGCCAAAGGCCTCTTTAACCAGGCCTAGGAGGCGTGTGGGACATGGGTCACCCCAACACCCATCTACCTCCTTCCTCCGGAACTCCAGGGCTTCCCCTGGGCCACATGCGTGGGCAAGCCAGTGAGGTGGGAATAGCAGCACAATAGTTTCTGGCTTTAGGAATTACCAGGGAAGTTTCCTTACTAAACCTGTCTAGTATGAAATTGCGTGGGGGCGCCCCGCATAAAACATATTGACAAAAATTTAGATATTATTGTGTTTCATTTGTTTGTCATAATCTAAAAGCCCTTCAGGAGCTTTTGTTATTCCTTTACTTTCTCACTCCCATCTCCTCTTACCCCATAGTTTTTTTACCCCATTTTTCTGTACTAATGATTTTTGTTTGGGCCAGGGTGGATTACGTATCTTTCACAGTAATTTTTTGGGTGAAGTCTGAAGCTTCAGCAGGCAACACATCATGGCAAGGCTCCATGCTGTAGGCTTTTTGGCCAAGCTAAGGGGAAGATGCAGCCTCGGCTGCTCCCCACAGCCTTCTCTCTCCTTCCTCCCGGTCCCCAGGGTTATTCCTGGACACCTGCTCAGGGTTCCAGCAAGTGGGTTCCAGCGAGGTGCAATTTAAAAGAGACCCCAGGCTTCCTAGTTCCTGCAAGGGGCTGGGAGGGGACTGGTGAACTTCCAACTTCCAGCAATTAGGAAGCAAATGCCTCTCGAGGAGTTGGAAGCTTCAGCAGGCAACATGGGGAGGACATGGATCCATGTTCTCTTCACTTGTCCAAATCACAGATCAAAGTGGTGTCTCAGAAACACCCCCCTCCCTCTTGACTATTTCTAAAACATAAAAGGGACATGTGTATCTCCTTTGTATATCTCAGATGTATTCCCTTAACATCTATAACTCTTTTCGAACATCCTCATATAGTGACAATTTTGTCCACTGGTTTTGTTATTTGTTTGTTTGATTTTCCCCCTTGAGATCTGTTTTATAAGCAATACTGGTAGAAGAGTATCTCTGTATAGATTTTATGTTTGAACCAAGTTACAGAGAATGTTGAACTTTATTTGTCAGCCCCCAGATGCACCAACAATATCTTTTGGCATTGCTTCTCTTTTGCATAGTTACATTAAAATGGGAAAATAATACATATGCAAATAAGTTCTTACTAATAGAGATGGGAACACAAATTTGGTAATGCAATTAGGCCTTATACCTTGAACATTGGCATAATGATTTGGCTTAGGCCTCAGAAGAATGGGCATTGCCCACACACACCTAAACAATGGAAACCATCTATGGAAACAACCACAATTGTCTATAACATTACCAGGATTCAAGCCTCTACTGGGGAAGACCTACCCTACCACTGCTTTGGCATTAACTTACTCCAAAGAGTGCTCTCAACACCCAGACGACTCAGCAACAGCCTGCTTACAGGGCAGATCACTCTGCATTTAATGGTATGCTGAAACTAGAGGATGCTCCACATCAACCTGACATCAATGAAAAAAAAAATGCACAGAATCCAGAATCTTTAAATATAAGAATCTGACACCAACAATAGCTAAAGTGTGAAAAAGTTTCACCAGGACCACGGAGAATGACTCGGGTTGGACAGACTGGTATGCCTGGAACCCAGAGTCAGTCTTATGCCAATAAACTTCTGGGGTGAGGCCTTTTTGTAATCAGGTCAAGGATTTTTTTTCCATTTTCCCCATTTTTCTGGACCTATGCAAACAATGGCGATTGCCACTATCACAACTTTACTATATTTTTTTACTCTTATCCTTTAAGGAAAAAAATAAAATTTACTGAACTTAAAAACAAATAACTGTAGTAGAATGCCTGTCTCGAATACAGGCAGGGGATGGGGAGGGGGGAGGTGGGAATGTTACACTGATGAAGGGGGGTGTTCTGTTTGTGACTGTAACCCAACTATGATCATGTTACTTAAATAAAAAATATATTAGAAAAATATAAATAAACAAATAAAAAAAGAAATATGGAAGGGTGAGGTAAGGGTGTGTTGGGTGCTAGGGAATTGGGGGTGTTATGCTGGAACTCTAGATTTAGAATTAACTATGTTGATGCTAGAATGGTGTGTCTTTGCTTAGAAATTATATTAGAAATAACTTTGGCTTTCTGCATTCTGCTTACTTAAGAGAGTTAACTACTATACACCTGGTCTTGCTGTGGGCCTAAGTGCAGGCTGCAAATTCTAAGGTAAGAAAACTAAGCCCAGAGAGCAACTAGTCCCTAAGGAATTACAACCACTCCTGGCCCAACCTTGTGCTAAGGACAAATAATTTTAAAGATCAACTACCCAGAGGCTAAGTAGGTGAAGTCCTGGTAGGCAGAAGACTCAAGGTCACCTCTAACTAAGAGCACAGCAAGCAACTTAACCCCCAAGCCCATGATAGGGGTAGGTGCCCTCAAAACCTCTATGTGTTTATCAAGGGGGTGTCCTGAAATTTATCCTATCACACCACCAGGATCGATGGGGAAAGAACAGATTAAACTAACTGTATAGTTGTAGCAAATTCCCAAATGACTGAATAATCGGTTGAAATGTATAAAAGTCTTGAATACCTGACATACAGGCCCAGACTTGATCTCAGACCCCAGCATGTTGGCTCAATAAACCTCACTGTGTGACTTGCATTACTGTGTGCTCTCTGTTTCTTTTGGTTTGAAGCCAAGAACAGATTCTATCAATATCAGCAGACTTGGAGTTTTAGTTAGGCATTTCTGCAGAACAGTGGTACAGTGGTAAAGTTGGGCCATTGGCATGGTGGTGATAATAGGTTATGGGTGGAACTGATGAGACTTTTAATAGGGCTGGGAATTAGCCTACTTTTCTTTTTGAAAGTGCCCCAGGTTTTAGCTGAAAATATGGTGTACCCACGATTTTTTATGCCTCTGTTTAGAGCTCTTTCAAGACTAACATTGTTAGGGTCAGGGATCAGTCTCCCCTTCTCCCGAGTGGCGCCTCAAGCATTTCAAGGAGGGATGGAGCCATGCAAGTCGCACAGGTGATTTGATTTTCTGGTGCGTCGGGGTCAGAGCCAAAGCTGTGACCAACTCATTGCTTAAGCATAGTTTTTATAGAGTGCTTTTCAAAGGAGCAGCGTCATCATCCATTCAGTAACCAGAGAAACAATCAGTAAATTTTAACAGACCACTACCAGCATTACCTATTACTAAGAAAACAATATAACTCAGAAGAAAGAGATATTTAGCAAACAATTATTAAAACCTAACAGACCACTACCAGTTACATATTACACAAAGAAACAATTGCTAAAGCTTAACAGACTATCATTAAAAGTTACATAAAGGAACAATTGATAAAGCTTAAAAACCATCACTAAAAGTTACATTTTTATCCTACAGGAAAATATTAAACTTAAGGTTACATTTTATTTCAAAGGTGGGGAGGTAGCTATCTGACTGAAAGTTTTACAGGCAGAGATAACAGAGAGCATGAGCAAGTTGGGTGTATACTGCCCTCCAGGTTCCTATCTCTTTCTGTGGTTCTGAAGGTCAGGAAACAGGGGGTCTTAAGAAGTTTTAAACTATACACGCTTATAAAAAGAAAAAAATTCTTGTCCCTATCAACATGAGTCTATAGAGAAGACCAGTCAGAGGACATATGGCTCCTCATGTGGCCAGAGGCAGTGGTTGTGTATAGTTTGTGGCTGCCAGAAATTTGTATACTTTTAATTATTTATGTTTATAAATATGTTTGTTTAAATATTTTTTGTTTTTGTTTTGTTTTGTTTTTGTTTTTGGGTCACACCCGGTGGTGCTCAGGGGTTACTCCTGGCTGTCTGCTCAGAAATAGCTCCTGGCAGGCACGTGGGACCATGTGGGACACCGGGATTCGAATCAACCACCTTTGGTTCTGGATCGGCTGCTTGCAAGGCAAACGCCGCTGTGCTATCTCTTCGGGCCCTGTTTAAATATTTTTAAAGTGTCTACATGTTCTTCATTGTTGGAAATGAAGACATCCGAGAAATAAATAACTTTAACTAGAGAGTTCCAGAAGAGTTGTGGAAAGAGATGATTTAAGGACTCTTAATTTGAATTACCTGAATGTAGGCATCAGCAAATTTGCTGATGGGGGGAGTCCTGTTTTTTTCACTCTTTTGTTTGCTACATATTCCTGAGTAAGACATTCAGTCTTTACATTAGCATCCTTTTCCCTTCAAAATTCCTCTTTGAGATGTAAAGACCAATGTAGGCTTGATTAGCATTAGATAGGTATCTGCTCTTCCTCCCATGTTGACTGTCCCTGAACAATAAATGCTGTACATAAAGGATAGTCAAAGTGTTCAGTCCATGAGGCTGGTAACCCCCTCACACCATGTTTTTCTTTTCATGTTTGTCTTGTTTTCTTAATCCTCGTGGTAACTTTGCTTCAGGCCTGTTCACTGGGGCAGAACTCTGGCACTTTATCCTTACTCTATAATATTAGTAAATAGCTCTTGGTTTATTTAGTAACCATTCCATAGCTTTATGAAATACTTTGGAATACTCAAAGCTAAGTCAAAGCATTGATTTGGTCCTTATCAAATAGTTAGTGTATTAAAAAATAAGTATCAATATCCATATTGATCAGACTGAGGCCCTGAGAATCATTTATGAGAATTATGAAGTCATTGACCCAGGGAAGGAAGTCTAGTAAATATATTAATATATATATTATATATATATATATATTTAGGGGCCAGAGAGATAGCACAGCAGTAGGGCCTTTACCTTGCAAGTGGCTGATCCAGGATGGACAGTGGTTCGAATCCCAGCATTTCATATGGACCCTCATACCTGCCAGGAGTGATTTCTGAGCACAGAGCCAGGTGTAACCCTTGAGAGCTGCTGGGTGTGGTCCCCCCCCCCAAAAAAAACAAACAAAATTATATATATATATAAAATGCATACTTTGTCAAAAACATAAGCTAGCATACTACAAGTATGGAATAAGAGAATCAATTCCTTTAGATCCACCAGATGAAATTAATGTCTGCTTTGGTCTTATTCAGTTGAGTAATGCTAATAATCTTTTTTTTTTTTTTTTTTTTGTAGTTTTTGGGTCACACCTGGCAGTGCTCAGGGGTTATTCCTGGCTCCATGCTCAGAAATTGCTCCTGAAAGGCACAAGGGACCATATGGGATGCCAGGATTTGAACCGATGACCTCCTGCATGAAAGGCAAATGCCTTACCTCCATGCTATCTCTCCAGCCCCAATGCTAATAATCTTTTGACTTATGTTGAAAATCCAGTATGGCAAAATTCTATATGCTTTTTGCTTTGTAATGATTTTTTTCTTTCTTTTCTTTT
Organism: Suncus etruscus; assembly: GCF_024139225.1. Lineage (NCBI taxonomy): Eukaryota > Metazoa > Chordata > Mammalia > Eulipotyphla > Soricidae > Suncus > Suncus etruscus. The sequence goes on along the minus strand of NC_064861.1, from coordinate 10,796,776 downwards.
TTTAAATTTTTGGGTCTTGGGTTGTGTTCAAGGCTTATTCTCAATTCTGGGCTCCAGGATCACTTTAGGAAGTGTTCAGTGATCACAAGCAGTGCTGGGAATTAAATTGGAATGAATAGCAAGCAAGGCTTAACTCCTGTACTATCTCTCTGTGCCCCGTTACTTTTTCTTGAGCAAATTCAATCTCATCACAGAGTTCATCTATAAGCTCCCTTAATATATTTTATTTGTGGTCGTCCTACATTTATATTATATAATGTTGCCTTTTACTTGCACACATCAGACATGTTCAACCTTCCCCATACTCAATCAGGCTTTCTCTGTTACTCTGTGTATAAATGATTCCCAACCTATGCAAATATACATACACTCTAATACATCATCCTGTCAATTGCTTCTCTATGGTTTCCTCATTTCCCCGGACCTTACTTTGCTTATACTTTAGCTCAAGTCAGGGAAAACTTGCTGAAAGATAAATATGAGTCAAACATGTCTGCTTCCTCTTTTTTTTTTTTCCTCTTTGCTCTGTTTCTTGTTCCCTTCCAAAAACAACTCTTCATCATGGTGATTTTTCCCTTCTCTCTGAAAGTTTCCTTATTTTCTTCACTTTTACTTGTCACTGTAGGGTTCCAGAAGAGAAGGACAAGACCACACAACTGGAATAAAGTTTAACACTTTAATCCATCTGCCAACAAGATTCCCCAGCCTGGCCAGCCAGGGCCATCCCCCGAAGTAGATGAACCCTGCCCAAATTCAAGATGAAGACTATATAGGGAAGGGATATAGGGAAGGGATATAGGGAGGTTAAAGCTTTCTGATAATCCTTAAAAAGATTGGCTCTTGTCTAGGGGTACCTTCCTACTGCTCCCTTGTCCTTCCCTGAAAGGCTACTTGGTATGGCCAGGTAGACTGAGGCGAGGTCTATGAAAATAGGCTTCTGAAGCCCCTGCATGTGGCTCACAACATGTGGTCCTTACAAAATGGTGTTTCTCCCTGCTCAGAACCTAAGAATTTGCCATGTGGCTTTTACAAAATGGCATCCCTCATTCAGAATTCAGGTCCCAACAATCACTTAAGGACATTAGCCTGATCCTTGCCTATACTAGCCCCAAGTCAAAATGAATTTTGTGTAAGAAGGATTCAGTTCAGAGGTAAATCAGGGTCGAAGTGTCAGATCTTGTTTTTAGCCTATTATTTATGTCAAACATAAAGTAGTAATGATTATTACATATTTAAATTGTTGAAAAAATTGTGATAGGTATAAACCCTTGCTCATATATCAGATTTTACTGGAATCTAGTCTTGCCCAATCATTATAAAGCTTTTGCAGCACATTAGCAGAACTTACAGAATGCAGCAAGACAGAAAAAAAAATTGGCCTGTAAAGCCTGAGATATTTGCTATTATTTATGGAAAGAGTCCACTGACTTATTTTTTGTTTGCTTGTTTGTTTTTTGGTTTTTGGGCCACAGGTGGTGACACTCAAGGGTTACTCCTGGCTATGTGCTCAGAAATCATTCCTGGCTTGGGGTTTATATAGGACCCTGAGGATAGAACCCAGGTTCATCCTGCCCTGGGTCAGCCATTTGCAAGGCCAACACCCTATGGCTATGCTATTACTTTGGCTCCAATTGACTACTAACCTAGATTGGGAACCCAAATGTTAGGAAAATAAGACTTTTCAAAGAAGTTCAAAATGTTCCCAAAGGTCATAAAAATTATTGCAGAACACGTATACTTTGATTTAACACAAAAGAATAGGCAGTTATTATCTCAAGTAAAACCTGTTACTTAAATAGAGAAGTATCTGTGAAACTCAAATAAAGGGCAGGAACAGGAGTGTGTGTGTGTGTGTGTGTGTGTGTGTGTGTGTGTGTGTGTGTGTGTGTGTGTGTGTGTGTGAAAGAGACACCTCTCCCCAGGTCCTTGTTTTTCCTATGTCAAGCAATTACTATGTAGAGGTCAGAGATCAACATATGGACAGCCATAGAAATGGGGATTATCATGCAATGAATGATTCATTTGGTAGCACTGACTTTGCATTCCTATACTAACCTCTGGGGTAAAGAAAGTCTGGCTGGGTAGAGGTGCATGAATAATCAACACTATATGACTGCTCTATGCTCATGTCATTTTTTGATATACCTATATTCAAAAAAAAAGGAGAGAATGATTCTCTTGGATCATTTGTCACCTGGCTTGAAAATGAAGAAGTTCTGGCTGCCCAGACCTTTTGCACCTGCTCTGCTTTTGTCAGGATAAATAATTGTTTAATCATCATAGCAGCTGCCTCTTTCCTTGGCTGAGTTGATTAATGAATGCATATTAGCAGTTCTAATTGGGGAACCACCCCGGACTCCTTTCCACACAGGTGCGGGAGTACAGTTACAAAGAGAGAGAGGCCCCATTGGGAGAAGTTTCTTTTGTTTAGGGAAAATACAGAATAGAGCTCTTCCCCCTCACATGCTGCAGAAGATGCTTGGAAGAGATTCCATCCTAATTCTCAAGGCAAAGACTGAAGAAGGAGGCTGATGGTAGACCAGAAGCATCTTTTGAATCCTTCAATACTCTGAGCAGAATTAAAATCTATAACTAGTTTTTGCACATAATGCTGAAGCCGGCACATCTAATGGATTATAGGTTTTTTTTGTTTGTTTGCTTGTTTGTTTTTAAATGTAAACTCCGTTTTTTTCCCTTTTACTTAAACACCATGGTTAAAACTTCATTCATGAACACTGTCCTAGGTTCCCTCCCACTGTCCCCACTACTGCCTGCCTCTAGAACAGGCATTTTACTTTTCTCTCTTTTTCTCTCTCTTTCTCTCACTCTTTTCCTTTTTTCCTTTTAGGCACAGTGGTTTGCACTATTGTTAATGAAGAGGTAGCATGCATATCACTTTATATCAATTCAGTACCCAGTTCTTGTCCAGAGCAATCATTCCCAACTATCATTGTTATGCTGGACTATAAATTTCTGACATCTGCCTCTATCTGCTCCTCTTTCTCAACTGTCTAGATGTAAAATCAGAAAATGAATGCAGATAAAAGAGGAGATTTATAATGCTGTGACTTGACCCTAAAATGAAAGTTCTACCTGGGTTTAATTTGATCATCTTCAGTTTCAGATTCTGCTTTTGTTTGGCTGCCTAAGGAAACTCTCAGAAAAATAACTCCTTTCTCTTGGGGTTTGTTTCAAGGGTTTTCAACTGAAGATCTAAGAGGACTGTTAGTCCTTGCAGTTCACAAGTTTAATGATTTGACTATAAAGTGTAAAAGTTAATTAGCAACACTTTACTGACTCTTGAAAGGCATTTTCTGAAATTCTTATGCTCCCATAATAAAACTAAACAAGGTAGACTATTTTAGGATGAGTCTGTCTAGTTCACTTTCTCTTTGTTTTATGCTTTTCTCTTTCCATAACTTCTGTGTTTTTTTGAAAACGTTTTGTTCTTATTTATTTACTTTCAGGCTGGATGCCACACCTGGCATTGCTCAGGGTTTACTCCTAGCTCTGCACTCGGGGATCACGCCTTCAGTGCATAAGAGACCATAGGGATACTGGGGTGCAAAACCATGTCAGCAGCATACAAGGAAACACCCCATAAGGAAGCAGTATGTGCTACTGTTCTGGTTCTGGTTTCATTATTGAATAGCAGTTTAGCCTTCCATAAACTCAGGTCATGGAAACCAGCATTTTGAATATACCAAGAGAATGTTTTAAACACTAAACAAATTGGAATGGGGTAGGGTGCAGGACTCAAAAGGCAGGTGAGTGTCGCTGCCATGCAGTCTCAGGGTTTGATTACCCAGTACTGAATATGACCACCACCATCCCCAATACTGAGTACTATATATGCTCTTGGTTCATCCCTCACCTTACCTCACACTGCTAGACTTATGCAGTACCATATCAACAGGCCCAAGCACTAAATTATCTGACCCATACAACTGGGTTAAGTATCACTAAGAATGATCTTTGAGTACTGATTGAAAGCATCCTCATAGAAACCCAGGCCACCAACAAGCTCTTTAGCATTTAGTTGACATCTACGACAGAGCAATGGATAGTAGATCTCTTCCCTTCCTCATATAATATTGTACATTTGCTGGAGGCCAGAGGCATATCATATGTTGACATTTTGGTGTTCTCTGGAATTGTTCTCTAGAATTTTAGCTACTGACTTTGTGGATCTATTGTCCCCTTGAAATTACAGCCATTAAGAAACCTATTGTTGAGCATAGTGAGTGAAGGGTATATGAAAGACCTCCGTGAGAGAATTACAGATATAGGAAATTTCTTTTTGTTTTTGGGTCAAACTGGTGGCATTCAGGGGATACTCCTGGCTCTGTGCTCAGAAATCACTCCTGTCTGGCTTGGGTGACCATATGGGATGCTGGGATTCAAACCATCCTTTGGTCAACTGTGTGCAAGGCAAACTCACTACCACTGCACTATCTCTGACCCTAGAAAAATTTCTGAAGAAAAGAAATGCTTGTAAAGACTCTCAGGGGAGAGTCACTGAGTAAATGTAAGTGTTGGGTTTTTCCTGGTTTGATATGCATACTTACAAAGTCATGTTAGATAATTTAAGGCCAGGAGGGCAGGTCTGAAGCTCAGGCCTGATTTTTATAATTTAAGGCCAGGAGGGCAAGCCTGAGGCTCAAGCCTAATATGCAACTATGACATTAGACATTGTTAACATATTGATCCTGTTATTTTGGGTAGGGTCTGACCTGTAGATACATTCCTCAGTATCTAGGGCTTATTGCCTGGAAGTAGAAAGTTGCCTAGGTAGACTAGGAAGGGAATATAGGGCTTTTTTCCCCTCATTGTGGCTGCCTGAGATATCTGTAGTTTCTATCTTCAAACTGGCTTTGCGACCTCTTCAGGTCAAATGAGAGGTTTTATGCTATTCATTTTATATGTGATGTAACTATAAGACACACATGCATAGTCATGGTGTGTTAATAGAGAAATGTAAGTAAGGAAAGCCTCTTCAAGTGATGTTGGCACAACTTGTCAGCCACTTGCAAAAAAGAGAATTCAGATCTCCATCTAACACCATGCACAAAGGTCAAATCTAAATGAATCAAAGACCTTGATATCAGACCTAAAACCATATGGAATTTAGAACAATACATAGGTAAAACACTCCATGACATTGAGACTAAAGGTATCTACAAAGAGTAGATACTCCAAACAAGTGAAAGCAGAGATAAACAAATGAAACATATTAAGCTGAGAAGCTTCTGCACCTCAAAGGAAAAAGTGCCTAGGATACAAAAGCCATCTACAGAATGGCAGATATTATTCACCCAATACTCATCAGACAAGAGGCTGAACTTAACAAGAAAAATATCTAACCCCATCAAAAAATGGGGAGAAGAAATGAACAGACACTTCTTCAAAGAATAAATACAAATGGCCAAATGACACATGAAAAATGCTCCACATCACTAATCATCAGGGAAATGCAAATCAAAACAAAAATGAAGTACCATCTCATGCCAATAGAAACTGGCACACATCACACACCATAGAGACTATTCATGTGTGTCTTATAATTACATCACATATAAAGTAAATAGCATAAAACCTCTCATTTGACCTGAAGAGGTCACAAAGCCAGTGTGAAGATAGAAACTACAAATATCTCAGGCAGCCACAATGAGGGGAAAAAAACCTATATTCCCTTTCTAGTCGACCTAGGCAACTTTCTACTTTCAGGCAACAAGCTCTAGATACTGAGGTGTGTATCTGCAGGACAGACCCATCCCAAATAAAAACAAATTGTGCTGGTGGGGATGTGGAGAGAAAGGAACTCTTATTCATTGCTGGTGGGAATGTCATCTAGTCCAGCCTTTATTAAAAAAAAAACAATATAAAAAATGGAAATTGAGCTCCCATATGATCCAGCTGTACCACTTCTAGGAATATACCTTAGAAACACAAAAATACAATTTAAAAATCTCTTCCTCACACCTATATCATTGCAGCACTATTTACAATACCCAGACTCTGGAAACAACTGAGATGCCCTTCAACAGATGAATGGCTAAAGAAACCATGTTACATATACACAATGGAATATTATGCAGCCATCAGGAGAGATGAAGTCATGAAATTTTCCTGTACATGTACATACATGGAATATATTATGCTGAGTGAAATAAGTCAGAGGGAGAGAGATAGACACAGAACATTCTCACTTATCTATGGGTTTTAAGAAAAAATAAAAGACATTATTGTAATAATGCCTACAGACAATAGAGATAAAGGCTGGAAGGACTGACTCATGATATGAAGCTCACCACAAAGATTGGTGAGTTCAGTTAGAGAAATAACTACACTGACAACTATGGTGACAATGTCAATGAGTGAGAGAAGTAGAATGCCTGTCTCGAAATGGGGGGGGGAGGGTGGAGAAAGATTGGGGACATTAGTGATGGGAATGTTGCACTGGTGAAGGGGGGTGTTCTTTTTATGACTGAAACCCAACTATCTGGTATTCATAATTAAGGTGCTTAAATAAAAAATAATTCTCCCACCACAAATGGTCCCCAAAGCACAATTAGGAATTATTATTACTCCTGGCACAGAGCCAGGAGTAAGATCCAAATACTGACAGATGTGAACCTCCACCACCTACACAAAACAAACAACCTTTGTGCCCAAGGCTTAACAGAAGGGTGAGAGCATCTGCCTTGCATGCAGCTCACCCAGGTTCAATCTGAAGCATCTCATAAGATCCTGGAGTCTGCCACAGTGATTTCTGAGTCACTATGATTTCAGAGCCAGGAATAATCCTTGAGCACTGCAGGTGTGACTCAAAAAACAAAAACAAAATAAACAAAAAATTGTAGATGAACAATACTTTATAAAAGTTAATTATAACTGACAATTTATCCATTTTCTCTTCTGTACTTTAAGCTCCCTAAAACAGAATTTTCTCATCACTGATCTTTGAAAGTAATGTCATATGACCTGTCCTTCTAAATACTTGGTGAAAGGATAAGGAATGGATAAAACACACCTACATTTGACTTCAGATAGGTTTTACAATTGTATCAGTATCTTTTAATCATTTCTGGTACTGAACAATAAGTTTTCATCATGATTTAATAATTAGTAGATTATTGATGATTTTATTATGATAAATGAATCTCTGACCTCAGAAAACCTTTCTTTACACTTTGAAATTATTGAACAATAGATAATTGGCCTTTAAAAAATAACTTACAAGCTATTTTCTTAAATGTTTTATCCTATAAGGGAAAAGTAATCAATGGTTGCCTTTTGTAAAACAGTTATCATCATGTTCTTCAATTTATGATTTATCATCAAGATCAATGGCAAACACATAGCTCTTTAATAGTGTTTTAAAGTAAATCCATAAATGGCTCAACTATTCACTGATGACTAATTGTTTTCTCATTCCCCTAAGAAGCAGGTGGTTTTAAGATAGTCACCTCCAATCTGGGTGCTGTAGGACACTGACTACTAAGAATGATTCAGGAAGGAAACTGTATAATTGTTCTGGGTTCAATTTTTTTAAATTATTTTTGAGGGGGGGGCATAAGAAAAATCCCAAATTTAAATATACTTATGGTCAGGTCTCTTTGGCTAAGCCTAACTAAACTCGAATTAATGTTTTATAGAAAAGTTACCTACTTGGGCTATAGAGAAAATACAGCTTGCTTTGCACACAAAAGACCCAGTTTTCACCCCTGGCAGCACATATTGTGGTCCCGCAGCTCCTTTAGGAGTTTTTTCTCAACACAAATTTAGGAGTAAGTCCCTGTGAGATGCCGGAATTCAAACCACCGACCTTCTGCATGCAAGGCAAACGCCTTACCTCCATGCTATTTCTCCGGCCCCTCTCCTCTCAGTCTTAGAGGGCAGATGGGGTGTTGAGGATCAAACTCACTGTTCTATACCTTCATCCTCTGAGGCCCTGGGTTTAATCTCCAAACCACAAAAAGAAAGTAACCGGGGCCTGAGCCATAGCACAGCGGGTGTGGCATTTGCCTTGCACTTGGCCCACTCGAGTTGCAACTCCAGCATCTTATATGGTCCCCTGAGCCTGCCAGGAGTAATTTCTGAGAGCAGAGCCAGGAGTAATCCCTGAGACGAATGGGTGTGCCCCAACAACAACAACAAAACAAGAAAATGAGCAGCCATGGGTAGGCCCTAGTACACAGACATTCCCTTGAGCCCCACCAGGAGTGATCCCAAGCACAAAACCAGGAGTAATCCCTTAGGATTACATCCTGAGTACCACTGGGTGTGCCCCCCTAAATTAAGCAGAGAAAAGAGTACTGCCAGGTGTGGCTCCCAAACACAGACAAGCAAAAACTTCTCCATTTAAATAGTGTAGCCTTTTCTTCTTGGATATTCATGATGATATCAACCCAATTGTATTGGGTGTGTCCCACAGAAAATCTCTCACATGCAGTACAGGCTGGTATGTAGGCTTCTTGAACCACTTGTAATGATAAAACGTTGAAGATATTGTCCCTTGAGAGAAAATGGAGTAGGCCAGTTGTGGCATCTTACTTTCATAGATGCATTTTTATTTTCTAGTTCACATGAGTTTTATTTACTCTTAGGATTAAGATCTAGTTTTAAAAAAAGTGATTTTTTTAAATCATAAAAAATGCAGTAGGGGCTGGAGCAATACCACAGTGGGTAGGACATTTGCCTGGCATATGGCTGACTGAATTTGATACCTGGCATCTCATATGGTCCCCTGAGCTTACCAGGAATAATTTCTGAGTGTAGAGCCAGAAGAAGCCCCCGAGAGCCCTGAGTGTAACTCAAAAGCCAAAAAAAAAGGACAGTGGGAAAGCATCATATTTAAATTAGATTATCATTTTGAGAAGAAATAAAGGAAAATTCTAGAATATAATAAACAAGAGAACCGTTTTTTGTTCATTAGGGTATTACAAACAAGGTAAAGCATGAGAAAAATTTAAAAATGTAAACAGTAATTTGGGGAGCCAATTTAGTACAGTAGTTTAGGTGCTTGCCTATTTTGTGTCTGACCCAAATTAAATCCCTGGCACTATGTGGTCACTGGAACAATAACTGGCATCACCAGATACAAACAGCACCACACCTTTGAGTCCCTGCATTGAAACATCGGCTTCAGTTGATGGAAACTCACCAATGAGCCCCTTTTAACCCTCCACCATCTGAGCACCTCTAGGGAAACATCCCTCCAAAAACAAAAACAAAAAAAGAGAAAAGGAAAGGAAAGAAAAGAGAATAGACAAATAAGAAAGAAATGAAAGGAGAAGAAAAAAGAAAGGAAAGAAAAGAAAGAAAAAAAAGAAAAGAAAAATGTCATTTTAATGTCACTCTAAGCAGGTAAAATTGAAGGAAAAAAAATGAACAAAACATGTTTCAGATACTTGTTTCTCTAAATTGCACTCCATTTCAATGTGTCACACTAACAGTTGCCCTTTCTAATGATTAAAAATAATTACATCCAGGAGCTATTTGCATCACTTAGAGAACTGGCATATTTTCATTTAGACTGAACCTTTAGGGTTTTATTATTAATGCACCACAATTTACAATAGTATACAGCATGGTTATTCAAGGATCTGGATAGTTCTAAGAATAGTGCTCACTTCTGCAACAATGAAAACAATTAAAAAAGTTTTAAGATATAGCAGATTTTTCAAAGCATCTTAGTTTTTTAAAAACTTATTTAGTAATTTTTGTTTTGATTTAGCAGTACTGATAAAAAAAGTAGCTGAAACGAACATCTAATACCTTGGATGTGCTATCAGGTAAGCTATTTGAGCTTGTTATTAATTGTTAATTGACTTCTGATCCTTAAACTAGATACTTAAAATGAATAGACTACTATCATCAGCAAGAGATGCAAATTATATGAATACTGGAGGTGCCAAACACAGCTAGATGTTAAATATTTTATTGCTTTGCTAAGTGTCATTGAAGAAATAGAACTGTCCTGATATTCTAAAGGAGATAGTGACAAAATATCTGTTCTCTTGCAAATAATCAAAACTTATCTCCAATGGACAAACTCGTTTCTAGAATTCATTTCTGGAAATCAATCAGTAATCATAGGTTATGTGTTTTCTATTGTAGATGAGCATTAGGAAATATAATCTTGATTATTTATTTATTGAGAGAAGTTTAGGGTTGAGCACCAATGGGTATAACCCTAAAACCAAAAATAAAAAAAGAGTTTATAAAAACCAGAAAAATGAAAACTCTCCTAGAAAATTATGGTTTAAAACCCAGTTATTACTTTTTAAACATAAGAGATCTTGGAGGTTTTTTTTTTAGAAATTTTTAGCAAATAAAGAATCTGACTTTTCTGAAATAGTTAAAGAAGATCATGTTTGATGGGAAAGAGTAAAGTCTTATCAAATACAAACTGAGTAGAGTAACAATCAGTGGCATATTTGATTACATGTTAATTATTTTCACATTAATCAATTGTACAACCAATTGAGTATTAACCCATTAACATAGAGTTCATTGCTGAAATCAAAAAGTGCATCTAAAAATCCTAGATAATTTGAAAGCCAGGGAATAAAATGATCAATTCCTTTGACCTACAAACAGAAAATCTCTCATATAAGGTACTGCCATCTTTTGTCATAGTTGGAACTACTCTACAACTTATTAGAGCCAATTATATTTCACAGACTACAACTCTCAGTTTCATTTTCACCGAAGCTTCGTCTATTCACTCTAGTGCTGAACCCTTACATTTTGAGGCTTTGTGCACTAGGATTTGATTCTCTTTCAAATCTAGGCTAGAAATTTTGTTTTCTCTTCTAGAACTTCCATATATTCATCATACACTGTTGCCTTTGGCTTCATACATATTCTTTTTTTTTGTTTTTTGTTTGTTTGTTTTTGTTCTTGGGCCACACCCGGTGACGCTCAGAGGTTACTTCTGGCTATGAGCTCAGAAGTCGCTCCTGGCTTGGGGGACCATATGGGATGCCGGGGGATCGAACCGCAGTCCGTCCAAGGCTAGCGCAGGCAAGGCAGACACCTTACCTCTAGCGCCACCTCCCGGCCCCACATATTCTTTTTTTAAAAAAATCCATAACTCTTATGAAAATCTATATCCTTCCAATACAAAAATCCATGTTAAAAAGTAAAAGAGTTGCTACCAGTCACTGAAAGGTGTCCTTTCCTCTGATAAATTGGAGATAGTGTTCATCAGGAGGAAATTCTGAGGAGATTTGATGAACTGCTGAATTTGGCCCAAGTTCAGTAAAGATGAATCTGCTGACAGACTCAGTGCTTGCCCTCATCTGATCACTGGAGACACTGAGTCAACAGAATAGAATTCCTATAGCTTCCCTACTGCAATGCTCATGCCCTTCAAAGCGATACCTTTGTCCTGTGGGGCTTATTCAATTGCATCAGGAAAGTGAGAACCTGAATAGTAAAAATAGAACACTGTTCAATCCACAGAGATGAAAAACAAGTGAGATTTAACTTAAAATTTTATAGCACATTAACAGGGCTATAGAGTAAAGCTGGGAAGTTCCAAGCTTCATCTTTTCCAAAATATAAAGAAAGAGAGCTAAATAATACAAGACATATTGGGGGGACCAATTAATTAATTAAGTCCAACAAAAAGAATACTTATTTGGTTTTGTTGTTGTTTGGGTCACACCTGGGAGCGTTGAGGGGTTATTCCTGACTCTATGCTCAGAAATTGCTCCTGGCAGGCTCGGGGGACCATATGGGATGCCAGGATTTGAACCACCGTCCTTCTGCATGCAAGGCGAATGCCCTACCTCCATGCTATCTCTTTGGCCCCTTATTTGTTTTTTTAAGGGAGGTGTACATTGGCCATACCTGTGCTCAGAGCTTATTCCTGGCTCTATGCCAGGGATGATCTCTGGGTCATTCATGATAAGCAAATGTCAGTGAACCATATGTAGTGCTGGGCATCTTACCAGTTTTGGAAGCATACAAGACAAGCACCTCAACCCCTGTACTATTTCTCACAGCTATTAGGAAAAATAAATTCATGATATTTGCCTATACATGGACGGACTTAGAGACTATTAGGCTGAGTGAAATGAGCCAGATGGAGAGGGACAGACAGAATAGTCTCACTCATCTACAAGATTTAATGGAAGTAAAAGACAGTATGGTAATAATACCCAGAAACAATAGAGATGAGGGCCAGAAGGATCAATCCATGATATGAAGCTTACCACAAAGAGTGGTGAGTGCGGTTAAGGGAATAACTGCTCTAAAAACCTCCTATAACAATGATTGAGAGAGAAATAGAATGCCTGTCTTTAAATCAGGCAGAGGTGGGCTATGAGGAAAATGAAGAATATTGGTGGAAGGGAAGGAAAGTTACACTGCTGAGGAATGGTACACATTTGATGACTGACATTCAACTAGAACAATTTTGTAGCTATAATGCTTAAATAAAAATTTATTTTTAAAATTTATAAATCAATATTATTTTAAAAAGTAGAAGTGACCAGATTTGAAAAACAAATAAATATGTTAACGGACCAGAATCAGACAGCATTTCTGATGCAAGTGTAATGTTTCAAAGATTAGAGGACAATGAAATGGAATAAAGAACATAAGTTTTATGACTCTGAAAGAAGAACTTGTTCACCAGAAAATTTACTCAAGACATTCTAAGAAGGAACATTAGTTTTCCATAAAGATTGGACTAGACAGCATTCCCACCAGCAGTGGATAAGAGTTCCTTTCTCTCCACATCCCTGCCAATACTGCTTGTTCTCATTCTTTGTGATGTGTGCCAATGGTGTGAGGTGGTACCTCATAGTTGTTTTTATTTGCATCTCCCTGATGATTAGTGATGTGGAGCATTTTTCATGTGCCTTTTGGACATTTGTATTTCTTCTTTATCAAATTCTCATTTTTATCAAATTTTTATCAAAATTTCCCATTTCTTGATGGGATTAGATGTTTTTCTTGTAAACTTCTGTCAGTGCCTTGTATATTTTGTATATTAGCCCCTTATTTGATGGGCATTGGGTGAATAGTTTCTCCCACTCAGTGGGTGGTCCTTATTTGATGGGCATTGGGTGAATAGTTTCTCCCACTCAGTGGGTGGTTCTTGTATTCTGGACACTATGTCCTTTGAGGTGCAGAAGCTTCTCTTCTTAATATATTCCCATCTGTTAATCTCTGCTTTAATTTGTTTGGAGAGTGCCATTTCCTCCTTAAAGATGCCTTTAGTCTCAGTGCCATGGAGTGTTTTACCTATGTGTTGTTCTATATACCTTATGGTTTCAGGTCTGATATCAAGGTCTTTAATCCATTTGGATTTTACCTTCATACATGATGTTAGTTGGAGGTCTAAGTTCAATTTTTTGCAAGTGGCTAGCCAGTTGTGCCAACACCACTTGTTGAAGAGGCTTTCTTTGCTCCATTTAGTATTTCTTGCTCCTTTATCAAAAATTAGGTGATTGTATGTCTGGGAACTTTTTCTGAGTATTCAAGCCTATTCCTCTGATCTGAGGTTCTGTCTTTATTCCAATACCATGCTGTTTTGATAACTATTGCTTTGTAATACAGTTTAAAGCTGGGAAAGTAATGCCTCCCATATTCTTTTTCCCAATGATTGCTTTAGCTATTCAAGGATGTTTATTGTTCCAAATGAATTTTAACATGGAAATCTATATGGAGATTCCTCCAAAAACTGGAAATTGAACTCCTATACAATCCAGCTATACCACTCCTAGGAATATACCCTAGGAACACTAAGAATACAAAAATCCCTTCCTTACATTTATATTCATTGCAGTACTATTTACCATAGCAAGACTCTGGAAAAAAACAAGATGTCCTTCAACAGATGAATGGCTAAGAAACTGTGGTACATATACACAATGGAATATTATGCAGCCATCAGGAGAGATGAAGTTATGAAATTTCCTATACATGGATGTACATGGAATCTATTATTCTGAGTGAAGTAAATCAGAGAGAGAGAAAGATGCAGAATGATCTCACTCATCTATGGGTTTTAAGAAAAATGAAAGATATTCTTGCAATAATTTTCAGAGACAAAAGAGAGGAGGGCTGAAGTTCCAGCTCACCTCATGAAGCTCATGACAAAGAGTGATGAGTTTAGTTAGAGAAATAATTACATTGAGAACTATCCTAACAATTAGAATGTATAAGAGAAAAAGAAAGCCTGTCTAGAGTACAGGCAGGGGTGAGGTGGGGAGGAGGGAGATTTGTGACATTAGTGATGGGAATGTTGCACTGCTGATAGGGTGCATTCTTTACATGACTGAAACCCAACCATAATCATGTTTGTAATCAAGGTGTTTAAATAAAATATTATAAAAAGAAGGTGCATTAGTGGGTGATAAATTTGAATACTATATGAATTATTTGGTGATTTATTTTATTTCATTTAACAGTGGCCAACAATCCTAAATATATTTAGCTATTATATGGACAATGCCATAATTTTGTTTGTAAAATAAAATGGTTTTACCAGGATCTCTTAACTTCAGAAACCTGACACCAACAACAGCAATTGTGTAAAAAATTTTTACTAGGACCAGAAAGAATGACTCAGGGGTAGGGCAACCTACTATGCCTGGAGCCCAGAGTTGGTCTCATTCCAGAATACATCAGGAGTAAGATTTTCTTACATTTAGGCCAAGGCTTTTCCTTTCTATTTCCCCATATTTTGCTTGGACTATGCAAACAATACCAATTGCCACTCTCACACTGTTTTTACTGCATTTCTTAAATTCTTATCCTTAAAAAAAAAAAAAAAAGAAGATCATACTAAACCTTCTGCTATTGCTTTAATGAATTCATTGGTGATACAATAATTTTCACAAATATACTTGCTACTGAACTTTTTTTCTTTCCTTTCTCTTCCACTTCTTTAGTTTTTCTTCCTATTCTATTTTTTAATAACTTTATTTTGGTTATTTTGAAACAAATGTATTATGATCAATTATGTCAACTATGCATGTTCTTTAAATTTATTTTAAAAAGATAAAAGTTTTAATAAAATTTGTACTTAAAATCTCATTATTTACCACTAGTTTATAGTAATTCATAAGTTTGTGATTAGAACTCTATGCCTCATATAAAAATACTTCACTATTCCTGGTCACCAAAATTCTAGTTCATTTCCATAATCAATGATCATATAGATTACTACTATCCTTTCTTTTTCTCACTAGTCTTTCCCAACTTTTTTTTATTTTATTTAGTTTTGAGAGTTATTTTTTTACAATTTATACATTATACATAATGCATTTTAAATAAGTGCAGCTTATAAATTAAATTTTATAAATATCAAATGCATATTAAAGGATAGAAATAGTTTTACCCTGCATAAATACAGAATAATGATTTAGAACCAGCACAGGTAAACAGGGAGAATTCTAGAGTTGCATGAGGATCCAGGAGTACAGAGAATAGGAAAATAGATTATTGAGGTTTAAGTTAGATATTTGGAGGTCAGCCCGGGTTTAGATAAGTCATATAGATAATTTATCATATGCTTCCATTTGGACTATTTTCAGTATGTGTTTGGGTTTCCAAGGAGGTCTTTCTAGTATTCCTTCAAGGTGATTTCTCAGAGAAAGAGTGTATCAGAGTACATGCTTCTCTCTGCATCTATATAATATGAAGTCCTTGGTTTAAGGATTCATCTTTTCTATAGACCTAGTCCTTAGTGTAGCAAACAGAGGCTCTCAGTACTTATGCCTCTCCTTTCCAACTATACATGGAAAGATGTTATTATCCAGGACTTAGCCTAATATCTTATTTGAGGCTTCTTGTTTATTCCTTTCCTTTGAAGAAGGTAAAAATTAAGGAGTTTAACATAAAGAATCAACTACATGTATATAAACTTTGGTTGAGGGGGGGCCATAGAGGTAGTACAATGGATAAGGTGTTTGTCTTTCAGCACAGCAAACCTAGGTTTAATCCCCAGCACCATCTATGTTCCCTAACCCTACCAGGAATAAACCCTCAACACAGTCAGGAGTAAACTTGGAGCATTATTAGGTGTATCTCATAGCCCAAAACTGTTTGAGATCTTCTCTTTAATAATATACTGTGAATTAAAAGACTCTTTTTCTTATTTGAGATGGGCAATAATTTTTCAACCTTATGAAAATTTTTCTTCTTTTTTTCCTTTCAAAAATATTTTGGTTAATTTACAAATGTTTGTTTTAGTGGGAAAATAATTCAAGGACCCCCTTCCTTTTAAAATCTTGTTGTAGTAGGTATCTGACATCCAGTCTCAGAATAAACACATTTTTTTCTTATACTATTTTTGTAATTTAATATTCACTTTGATAAAATCAAAGCTGTATAATTTCTGCAATGTAACTTATATAAACTTCCTAAACAACCCTAGAAAGCTAAGTCAATGTCATGATATTTGAAAGTATAAATTATAATGTTTCCATGATTTGTTAAAGTATAAATAATAATGCTTCCATGGAAGGCATTTTGTAGTTGATAATATATATACTCAGAATAGTATAGACATAGTTAATATATGTTATCATTCCTGTAAGTCATACAGTTTTTCTTCAATTTTCTCTAATACATATTATTTGCCTTTACAAAGAATAGTAATATATCACACAATTTATATAAATATTAAACAAATAAATTAGAATTTTATTAAATTAATTAAATCTTATATAACAGTTAGCAATTTTATTATAGTTACCTCCTGTCATTCATCAGAGTTATTTTTGGAGTTCAGATGATAATTTTCAAATATTCAACAAATTATACAGTGCCTATAATATATAAAGCAGGATGACAACTTTTTACTATAATATTGGAATTAAATTGGTGACAATTACTAAACATTTGGATTTTACATGAGATGTGCCATTTGTAAAACATAGAGAGTCCCATTCCAGGGTACTTCAATGCTAGAATTTTTTCAGTTATCACAAAAAGTTCTGCAATTTCTCTATAAAACATTTTTCTTTGGAGTACTGACAGTTTGTTCTAGACCAGGTTTGTTATTTTTGATATCTTCCTTCTCTCATCTCATTAAACTGTCTCCTCTTATACTATTGTACTCACTTGAACTTGGCAGAATGTGTTATGCAAATAAGTTCCTGCTTCTTATGTATCAATGAGGGAGATCTCCAAAATGTCTCTGTTAAACTTGATGATTATAGTTAACCCCAACCAAATAAGAGAGGACTCAAACTCTCATAAGCAAGAGAGCTGTGAAGTGGAAAGGGGCCAGCCAGGGAGGGAAATCTTGTTTTTCAAAGTTTCTATTGTAAATGTGTCAGATTTTAAAATGTCATTGAGTATGCATTAAAACATAGAAAGATTGAATTTATGTTTCCAACAACTTCTTAAAACAAAGTCATGGACTTTTTGAAATTAACCCCTCAGAAGGCTTTCTCGTTATTCTCATAATAAAAAGGCCTGAATGCCTAAGGACAAAGTATTCAATGTATTAATATATCCCTCCCCAAAATACATACATAAGCACTCTTTTTTAATATATATAATTTTTATTTTGACCATATTGGCTTACATATCTTTCACAGTAGTATTTTAGGTACATATTAAGTTTGAATCAGGGGAATTTCCATCACCAAATTTGTCCTTCCTCCATGTCCATTCCCATCCTGCATCCCATTTTCCCCACCCACAACCCCCGGGCTACTAGAGTATGTGGTCCCCTCTGTGTCTAGCTTACTACATAGTGATCATATATCTGTTTGGTCCTTGTACTCTCCCTTATTTCCCCTTCTATTTGAGAGGTGGAACTAGATAGATATATGGTTTTGTTTGAAGAAGAGAAAAGCAATAAAGTGGGGGTAAAAATCAAATAAGCCAAAAATGGGTGTAGTCCTTCTAGAGGCTCTCAACATGTTTGAGAGAGGGCAGGTAAAAAGGAATTAAAATACCACAACAATACAAAAAGAAATATCAAATAAATATCCAATGAGCACTACAGCACTGAAGACAAGCACCACATAATTGTCTTGGTCCTGAAATAGAACCATGCCAGAGCACAAAAAGAAAGAGAAAGAGAAAATCACATAAAATAAAATTGGTGACATCAACTTCAATATCTACACCAGAACAAATAAGACCCAAAAAATAAAAATAAATAGATTAAAAAAAAAGATTATTTTGTGCCCTTTTTTCTGCATTGGCATAGTAAATATTGGGGGCATTAGAGAGGGAATTCCCTTGGCCTAGGAGATATAGGGTTTCTCCACACTTAAAGTTATGGGATTGACTGTAGACTCCTTGTCTGTTCATTTACTCTCCCCTCTTTGCTTTTGTGGTGTATGGAAGACTTCTGATAAGCACTCTTTTTTTTTAAGATTATACATTTTTTAAATAATTTTTGTGACCAAAGTGAATTACAAATCTTTCACAGTAATATTTAAGGTACATATTGACAATGAATCAGGGGCATTCCCACCACCCGTACTGTCCTTGTCTGTTCATTTACTCTCCCCTCTTTGCTTTTGTGGTGTATGGAAGACTTCTGATAAGCACTCTTTTTTTTTTAAGATTATACATTTTTTAAATAATTTTTGTGACCAAAGTGAATTACAAATCTTTCACAGTAATATTTTAGGTACATATTGACAATGAATCAGGGGCATTCCCACCACCGGTACTGTCCTCCCTCCACCCCTGTTCCCAGAATGCATCCCATATCTCCCTCCTTTACCCCCAGGAATGCTAGTTCCCTCTTGTACAACTTGTTGTAGATTGGGTATCGATTCTGTTGTTGACTTTGGGTTTGGTGTTTAAGTCTCATCATTTTTTTATTTCCACTCAATGTCCACACATTTTGGTCCTGTTTGGTCCTGGTACCATCCGTTCCTCCTCCCCCCCAATTTATGAGGCAGAACAAGATGATTCAAGTTATGTGGTTCTGTTGGAAATAAAAGTAAAGGAAAAGGAAAATAACTGAGAGGAGTCTTTCCAGATGTTATAAATATCAATTTAAAATAAAAAAAGAAAAAGATTCAACAATAAAAACCCCAACAAACTAACAACAACAAAACACACACACAAACCAAACAAGAAACCAAAACCAGCAACTACAAAAAAAGAAACAAAAAACAAAACAATATAAAACAAAACAAAAAATCATCAAAACATCAAAACCAGCAACTACAAAAGAAAGAGGCTTGTGGGTTTTTTAATTTTTTTTTATTTTTTGAGGGTTATACTGTTAATGAAAAAGGTGTATAGTCTGTTAAGAAGATTGGATTGAGTCTATATGGATTCAAATATTTGAACAAATGGTATAATCTTTGGAGATATTGAATGCCTCAACTATAAAATACATATTATGGCTTCTTTTCTTTTGTTTATTTAATTATTTATTTAGTGATGTTGGAATCATACCCAGAAGTGCCCAGATGTTAGTTTGGGATCTAGAAGTTCTGAGGAACCATAACTCAGTCCTGGAGAATTGAATGGGATTCAGCTACGTGCAAAGCAAGTGCCTTAAACCCTGTACTGTCTCTCTGGAACCCTATTCTGTTATTTGATCTTGGCTTCCTGGGTGTGTCTGAGTATCTATTAATTAAAAATAAATTTGGAAAAGCATTAGATATAAAAAAGTCCTGCCAATGAGAGCAAAGTCTGATGACCCAGAACCTGTCACAATTTTCAGTTTTATGGAAAAGGGAATTCACTTTGTCAGTCAATAACTTTGGAAGAAATGTCATTCTCTCCCTGGGTCCTCCCAAAGTTAGGTGAAAGTTTCTGATTCTGGAAGTGATATATTGAAAATGAGTGTCAAAGAGATTTGATCCTGTAAGCAAAGTCAATTTTGAAAAGATGTTCTACAATAAGGACTCTAACTGTATTTGAACTAGGGTTGAGTCATAGAGCACGTTTGAGATCCTGGGTTTTATTTCCAGCATCACAATTTTCACTATGCAACCACCCATGTGGCTTCTATTGGTCTAAGACAGGTAGTCTTACCTCACCTCCTAATGATAAGATGAAATCAGAAGACACGTCATACTTTGATTTGTACAAAAGCCAAGTTTTATATCTACAGAAGACTGACTCTGATAACCATGACTGGTCAGAACTTATCCTGGGACAAATAAAAAGGTCCCTAGTCTAGGCCTTGGCCTATGATATGTGCAACAACCAAGATCTCTAATTCTAGAGGTCTGACTGAAACAACTGCAACTGAGCAGATCTTCTGGAAACAAAATGAAACACTCTATCCTAGGCTTCATCCTAGGATCAGGGTAAAAATGAAGACCACCAATTACAGAAGACTGATGAAAACAACAGTGATGGAACAGAACTTCTAGAACCATAAAGACTCCATCCTAGGCTCCACCCTTTGACCTGTGCAAAGGTCAAAAATATCAAGCTACAGAGGCAGGATTTCATCACCCACAACAGAACCGAAAATTTTCAGACACCACAGAAGGATCTAGGGGAGAGTAAAAGAGCATGTATGGAGCCTGTAGTTATTTCCATGACAATATACTTCAAGGGCAGAGAACCCTTGTATCTCTTGACATAGGCCAAGGGAATTCCCTTTCTAATCTTTCCAATACTTACTGTGCCTATGTAAGAAAAAAAAAAAAGAGAAGCACTAATCTTTTTTTTTTTTTTTTAGTTTTGTTATTGTTGCTGTTTGTTGTCAGGTTTTATGTGTGTGTGCTTTGTTTTGTTTTTATTTCAGGACTGCAGTTATTGTGTGGCTGCTGTCTACATTGCTCTGGTGCTTTTCGAGTTTTTTTTCATCTTTTATTTTTTGTATTGATGTTTTGTTTTGTTTTGGTTTTTGGTTTTTGGGTCACACCCGGCAGTGCTCAGGGATTACTCCTTGCTCTATGCTCAGAAATTACTCCTGGCAGGCTCGGGGGACCACATGGGCTGCTGGGATTTGAACCATCGACCTTTGCATGCAAGGCAAATGCCTTACCTTCATGCTATCTCTCTGGCCCCCTTTTGTATTGATGTTATGTCTTTCTTTTCCCTTTCTGCTCCTAAATTGATAGAATAGGCTCTAGAAGGACTCCTCCCATTTTTGCTTGTTTGATTTTTTCCCCATTTTATTTTATTATTCTTTTTTTTCTCTTTCCTTCAAACAGAACCACATAAATTGAACCATCTTGTTCTGCCTCACAAATAGAGGGGGAAATAATGGAGAGTACCAAGATCAAATAGCCATATGAATATTAAGCAGAAATAAAGTAATGATCAAACTTAAACACCAAATCCAAAGCCAATGACAACAGAGTCAATACCCAATTTACAACACACTAGACACAGAGAGGACCACTTATAATAGTAAGAGGGGGATATGGGATGCATGCTGGGAACAGGGGTGGAGGAAGGACAATATTGATGGTGGGAACCAGATAAAACTTTATTCAACATCACTATGTACCTAAAATATTACTGTGAATGATTTGTGATCCACTTTGATTAAAATAAAAAAAAAGTATCTCAGTCTGAGTGATAACACAGTGGGTAAGATGTTTGCCATGCATGTGATTGACCTGGGTAAGATTACCAGCATCCATTTGGTCCCCTGAGCATGCCAGAAGAGATTCTTAAGTACACCACCAGGTATGAAGTGGTCAAAAGCTGGCTGAAATGTGAAGACACTGCACTCTGAGCCAATCCAATAAATGCAAAGAAATATGCGTAAACTAAGAAAGACTCTAACATCTGGGGATATGGAAAGAAATCCTAACAAATTTTCAAGCCCACCAAAATGCACAGACCCAATAGATGAAGATCTAAAAGCAGCCATGAGAAAAAAATGCAAGACATGGTAAAAGAAATGAAAGACTCACTAGCCAGAGAGTATAAGAAATCATGAATGAACAAATCAACCAATTTAAAGACTGTTGCAGAACATGAGAGATTCCATACAAATGGAATTAAAGGAAAGAAAAAACATCGAGAAAAGTCATAGGAGCAGAATCACACAGTTGGATAATTGCATAAAAGAATTTGAAGAAAATCAGCAAACAAACAAACAAAAAAAAAACCATGGAAGCCAACAAGGAAATAAAAGATAAAGATAAAAGATAAAGTACTGGAAGAAAAAGTCCAGTATTTAATGAACAAAGACAAAAGAAATAATCTAAGAATCATAGGTATACCAGAAGGGCAGGAAATAGGGAAAGGGGAAGAACAAATAGTCAGGGAAATAATAGCGGAAAATTTTCCCACCCTGTGAAAAGAGGCTTTGGTGCAAATACAGGAAGTGAAAAGAGTCCCTAATAAACCAACACCAAGACATATAATAACCCAAATGACAAAAAAAAAAAAAAAAAAAAAAAAAAAAAAAAAAAGAGGATGAACTCCTTAAAGTAACAAGGGAGAAAAAAACCCTTAAGTACATTGGAATCAAACAAGATCTCCCATTTAAAACAATTCAAGCAAGAAGACCACTGACATATTTAAACGACTGAATAAAAGAAAATTCCAACCTAGAGTCCACTACCCAGCAAAACTCTCATTCATATGGAAGACTAAAAACATTTTCAAACAAAAACAAACTCGCATTATTTGTGCAAACAAAACAGATTCTAAATGATCTCCTCAGAGACACGTTACACAACCCAAACCCCCAATTGTAACAACAACTACCCTATATAACAAACTGCACAACACCCTACTCTGTCAATAATCTCCCTAAATGTTAATGGACTAAACTCTCCCATTAAAAGACACATAATAGAGAGCTTGATTAGAAAACATAAACTGGATTACTGCTGCCTGCAAGAAACACATCTACAAGTACAGGATAGGCACAAGATCAGAATAAAAGGATGAAAATCAAATATCCAGGCAATGGGGAAAAAAAGCAAGGACGGCTATTCTGATATCAGACCAAATTGCATTCAACCTCAAGAAAGTGATCAGGGACAAAGGGGGTCACTACTTACTGATCAGGGGAACACTAGATCAAGGAGTACTAACCCTGATTAATATTTATGCATCTAATGCAGAGCCAGCAATATATGTAAGGCAATTGCTCACAAATCTGGAGAAACACATGAAAGAAAACGTGATAGTAGTAGGATATCTCAACACTCCACTGTCATCACTGGACAGATCCACCAGACAGAAAAATCACAAAGAAATAAGAGCCCTAAATGAAAAATTAAAAGATCTAGGGCTAATAGGGTCCTCCACCCTCATAAAGCAGAATACACATTCTTCTCAAGCTCACATGGAACCTCCTCTGCGATAGACCATGCCTTAAGATATAAATCTAACTTTTATAAAATCACAAATGTTAGGATCATTAGAAACACCTTATCAGATCATTATGCAATAGAGGTCAAAGTTGACTGGAAGAAAAAGAAATGGAAAAAATTCAACACCTGGAGATTAAACAACATGTTGCTCAACAATAACTCAAGAGGAACTCAAGGAAGAAATAAAATGATTCCTGAGACAAACGATAATGAAGAGACAACTTGTCAAAATATGTGGGGCACAGCAAAAGCAGTAATTAAGAGGAAACTCATAGCAATACAGGTCTATCTTAGGAAAGAGGAACATGACAAAATCAGCAGTTTAAAGGGTCACCTGAAAGAGCTGGAACAACAGCAGCAAAGAAACCCAAGCACACCCAGAAGACAAGAAATAATAAAAACCAGAGCAGAAATAAACAACATAGAAACTAAAAAAAAAAAAATAGAGAAAATCAATGAGACCAGGTGTTGGTTTTCTGAAAGAATAAACAAGATAGACAAATCACTGGCAAGACTCACCAAAAAAGAAGAGAGAAAACATCCAAATAAGCAGGATCACAAATGAAAGGGGAGAGATTACAACAGAATCCCAAGAAATACAACACATCATGAAGTTTTATTATGAACAACTATAGTCAGTTATGCTAGAGAACCCAGAGGAAATCTATAGATTCCTGGAAAAATATCATCTTCCAAGACTAGATAAGGATGTAGAAAGCCTAAACAGGCCGATCACATCTGAAGAAATTGAAGCAGTAATTAAGAAAATCCCCAAGAACAAATGCCCAGGTCCAGATGGTTTTACAGGGGAATTCTATCAAACATTCTAAGAAGAATCTACCAGGTCCAGATGGTTTTACAGGGAAATTCTATCAAACATTCTAAGAAGAATCTACCACTAATCCACAGACTCTTCCAAAAAGACAGGAATCCTTTCTAATTCCTTTTATGAGGCCAATATCATACTCATTCCCAAAGATGGCAAAGACACTGCCAAGAAAGAAAACTACAGACTAATTTCACTAATGAACATAGATGCAAAAAATCCTCAATAAAATTTAGCAAACTAAATTCAGCTCTACATCAAGATTATACACCATGACCAAGTGGGCTTCATACCAGGGATGCAAGGATGGTTCAACATAATCAATCAACATCTACACCACATCAACAGTAAGAAAGACAAAAACTATATGATTATATCAATTGATGCAAAGAAGACGTTTGACAAAATCAAACATCCATTCATGTTGAAAACACTCAGCAAATTAGGACTGGAAGGAACCTTCCTCAAGATAGTTACAGCTATCTATGAAAAGCCCACAGCCAACATTATCCTTAATGGAGAAAAACTGAAAGCATTTCCACTATGGACAGAAACTAGGCAAGGCTGCCCTCTCCCTCCAGTCTTATTCAATATAGTCTTAGAAGTTGAGAAATAGCAATCAGACAAGAGAAGGGAATCAAAAGAATGCAAATAGGGAAAGAGGAACTCAAACTCTCTTTTTGCAGGTGATATGATGATATACACCGAAAACCCTAAAAAATCTACAATAAAACTTCTAGAAATAATTAACCAATACAGCAAAGTGGCCGGCTACAAGGTCAATACACAAAAGACAGTGGCATTTCTCTATACAAATAACGAAGTAAAGGAGAAAGAGATTTAAAAAAAGAGAAAGAGATTCAGGAGACAATCCCATTTAAAATAGTATCCAAAAATATCAAGTGCCTAGGAATCAACCTTACAAGGGAATTGAAGGACCTATACCAGGAAAGCTTCAAAACACTTCAGAAATAAATTGAAGAGGATTTAAGGAAATGGAAGAACATCCCATGCTCTTGGCTAGGTAGAATCAACATAGTCAAAATGACTATCTTACCTAAACTTCTATATAGATTTAATGCAATTCCTATCCAAATTCAGACATCATTTTTTAAAGACTTAGAACAATCAATCACAAAATTTATCTGGAATCACAAAAGACCCAGGATAGCCAAATACATACTGAAAAACAAGAAGCTTGGGGGGGGGGGGCATCTTGTTACCTAACCTGAAGTTATACTATAAAGCCATAGTGATCAAAACAGCATGGTACTGGAACAAAGACAGAGCCTCAGAACAGAATTTCCAGAGATAAACCCCAAGATATACAGTCAACTAATATTTGACAAAAGAGCCAAGAATTTGAAATGAAACAAAGAAAGTCTCTTCAACAAATGGTGTTGGTACAATGGGAGAACCACCCGTATGAAACTGAAAATTGATCAATACCTCACTCCTTATACAAAAGTCAACCCAAAATGGATTAAAGACCTTGAATCTATAAAGTTTATTGAGAAAAAATAGGCAAAATACTCGAAGTCCTATATATCAAAAATGTCTCCAAAGATAGAACACCAATGGCAAGAACTTTAGCATCAAACCTAAACAAATGGGACTACATCAAACTAAAAAGTTTCTGAATGGTGAAAGAAACCCTACTTAATGTTAGAAGACAGCTAACGGAATGGGAAAAAAATCTTTGCACTCAACACATCGGATAAAGGTCTGATATCTAAGATATTCAAAGCACTCAGAAAGCTGAGCCCCAAAAAATCTAATAAAAATGAGAAGAAGAAATGAATAGACACTTCTCCGTGGAAGACCAAAAGATGGCCAACAGACACATGAAAACATACCCACCCTCACTCATCATTAGGGAAATCCAAATTAAGACAATAATGAGGTACTTACCACCTTACACCAATGAGGATGTCTCAGATAAAAAATAATGGGAACAACCTCTGTTGGCGGGGATGCAGTATGAAAGGAACTCTCATCCACTCATCAACCCTATGGAAATCAGTTTGGAGAATGCTCAGTAAACTCAGAATTGACCCAGCAATTGCTCTCCTGGGCATCTATCCCTAAGTCAGAAGGACATTCATCCCAAAGTATGTGTGCACCCCACTATTTATCGCAGCACTTAGTACATTAATCAAGATTTGGAACCAACTTCGATGTCCAACAACAGACGATTGGATCATGAAAATGTGGTATTTATACACAATGGAATACTCCATAGCAGTTAAAAATGATATAATCATAGCCTTTTCAGCAACATGGATGGATCTAAAAATATTATATTAAATGAAGTAAGCCAGAAGATGAAAGATAAACACAGAATGATAGCACTATTCTGAAGTACGTAGAATATACACCTTATATAATTGTAATACTCCATGAACAAATACAATGGTTTAACAGGGTAGAACTTCAAACACTGTAATTATCAATATTTACTGAGGAGTAGTGCCCAAAACAAGTGGAAGAGGAACAACACAAAGCCTCGACTACACATTATACCATAAAGAAATCAGCAACAGTGCAGAGAGAACAGGTATGTAATCAGCCTTTCACTACAAAGGCTCATAATAATGTCTTTGGGACCTTATACAGGATTATAGGTAAAGAATAAGATGGGAAGTCAGTGACTCCAGTGGAAACAAATTATAACAATATGTTTTAATGCCTTAATCATACTATATTTCAAATAACCCCTCAGCTTCTCTGTCCACAGGGGTTCTTGGATACAAAAGGTGGATAACCTAAGTTGACACCTTGGTGCCCAGTCATACAAGATACCATACCCAGTCTGCATTATGAAAATGTCTTGATAAAACACTTTAACACACCCATTATCTCTAGGTTATCCCCTCTATTAGGACCTGTAGCATGTGACCAGCCAGACCACTGAAGCAGGCAACTGTGACCCATGGACTTATATTATAGGACCTACTCATTGAACACATTTAAGCAAACTAACATTCCCTTTCTCTTTTCTTCTCTCTTCTCACTACTTCCTTCTTTCTCCCTCTTCTTCTACCTTCTCCTCATTATTGTAAATTCAATCCATGTAAAATAAATACCACACTGTTACTTCCCCTTTAGGAAATTCAATACATAAGGTGCTTTATACAATACTACATAGGGTAACTACCTATATAGATACACAACACTAACACATTGTTTAGAACTCGAGATGCGAAACCTATGTATATCCAAAATTGCTCCAGTCATCACCTAATCCTGAAACCCTTATTCAGGGAGGCCCAACCCCATCACTAACAAAATTCCTAGAAATTGGGAAAACCTCCCAACTTTGACACACCGGCCCAACCTCTCTTAATTGATTTATTAATTTCTTTACCTTACTTGTGCTATATTTACCTATTTTTCTGTTCTCATTTTATCTCGTTCTCTCCTGCTCTTTTTCTTAAGCTATACCTAAGCTAACTATTGTATGTTTCTATGTGGGCATGAGCACATAGAGATAAGACTCCTCCATGAGAGTCAAACCTAAATTGTAAACAACCCTTGCCTATAGGGTATATAGCCCCTCCCATATACTATCGCCTTTCCCCCTTTCAGAAAACCGACTATCCCCTCACCCCCCAATCCAAACCAGATTTCCCACCTTATTAAAACTCTTTACCCTCAGTTCTTAATCCATTAGGCATTAAGAACAATCTCCTACCCAGTAAGCCTTTACCCAGCACCCAAGCAAAGGGACACCCACTCACCCCGGCAAGAAACTACAACCAACACCCCTGCTGACTCATACTGTGAGACGCTCCTTATCACTCCTCCCTAACATGGACTGTTGTTTGAGATGGGACTCAGTTCCAAAAGGATCCCTACGGCAAGAACTCTACCCAAGACCTCTCTACCGCAAATCTTTTCTCAATCACAAGAAGACCAGGGTGTGCAATGAAAATGTGCCCTGGATCCCACACCCCACAAGAAAATCTCAAAAGACAATGGGGAAACCTATACCTCCTTCATAATTTTAAAGCCTGTATAATACTACATATATATATATATGTGTGTGTGTGTATATATATATATATATATATATATATATATATATATATATATATATATATATATATATATATATATATATATATATATATATATATATATTTGGTTTTTGGGCCACACCCGGCAGCACTCAGGGGTCACTCCTGGCTCTATGCTCAGAAATCACCCTGGCAGGCACAGGGTATCATATGGGATGCCTGGATTTGAACCACCATCCTTCTGCATGAAAGGCAAACGCCTTACCTCCATGCTATCTCTCCAGTAGTACTACCTATTAACCTGTTTTTCCCCAAATGTAGGTAGTCTCCGGCATTACTTTGTTCCTTTAATTACTTTTTAAAGTTCATTTTATAAATTCTTTTTTCTTGGAGCTGGAGAGATAGCATGGAGGCAAGGAGTTTTTGTCTTGTTTCTGGTTTCTTCTCTTTCCACCCCAAAATGCACCAGCAATATAATGTAGCACCATTTCTTCCTACAAAAGGAATACTAAAAAATGGGAAATCTAACTTATAAAAACAAATCTTACTTACTAGGGATAAGAACTCATACTTTTTTACAATACAAGGGCACCTCCAACCTTGAACAGGTGATTAGACACCAACAGTTCAACCTTGAATCCTGGATCCCAGGCATAGAAATGACACAGTTCTCCACAACAGCACCAGGAACCAAACCCCCTCTGGGACATCCTTAATACTGCTCTGGCACCAACATGTGCCAGTTTTGATAAGATATCCTTACAACGAGGACATGGGAACAATATGATCAAAGAGCAGGTTTTCTTACATCACTATCTAACAATCAGATGACTTGTCATTCTTTGATCTGTGCAAAAGCCAAGATTGTTATCTACAGATGACTCACTGTGACAACCATGACTGGGCAGAACAAATCCTGGAACCAAGAAAAAAAAAACCCAGTCTAGATTTTGGCCTACGATCTGCACAACAACCAAAATCTTTAATTCCAGAGGTCTGAGACAACTGCAACTGAACGGGTCTTCTGGAAACATAACAAAAGATGCTACCCCAGGCTTCATCCTAACATCAGCGTAATGACCAAGACCACCAACTACAGAAGACTGATTAAAACAGTGAAAGACCAGATCTTCTAGAAACCTAAAGAAAGACTTCTTCATAAGCTCCATTCCTTGACCTGTGCAGATACCAAGATCTCTAGATAAAAGAGGTCTGATTTTATCACCCATGACAAAGCAGATGCCTTCCATACACCACAAAGTATCTAGGGGAGACTAAATGAACATGCAAGGAGTTTGTAGTTATTCCAATGACAGTATACTTTAAGGGTGGAGAAACCCTGTATTTTTTTAGGCCAAGGAAATTCCCCCTCTATATTTACTGTGCCTATGCAGAAAAAAAAGGCAGCACAATAAAAATTTTTATTTATTTATCTTATTTACTTTTCTTTTCTTTTCTTTTTAGTCTTTGTTTTTTTTATTGTTGTCGTTTTCTTTTTCTTTTTTTTTTTTTTGCACTCCATTTTGTTTTTATTTCAGGAACGTGGTCATGTGGTGCTTGTCTTTATTGCTGTAATGCTCTTTGGATTTTTTGTTTGATTTTTCTTTTTATATTGCTGTGGTGTTTCTCTTCCTTTCTCTCTTTCTTCTCTCAAACTGATGTTGAGAGCCTCTAAGGACTCTGCCTATTTCAGGCTTGATTGATTTTTCCCCCCATTTTATTGCTTTTCTTCTCTTCAAACGAATCACATAACTTGAACCATCTTGCTCAGCCTCTCAAATTGAGGGGGAAATAATGGAGGGTACGAAGACTAAGCAGTTGTATGATCACTATGTAGCGATAAAAATGATTGGACTTAATTAAACACCAAATCCAAAGTCAACGACAAAAGTATAGATACCCAATCTACAACAAGTTAGACACAGAGGGGACCACATATACTAGCAATCCGGGGGATAAGGGAGGGGTATATGGGATGCAAGCTGGGAACAGGCCTTTGCAGCTAAAACTATCAAGTTTCACAAATTTGGGATGGAAACAACTTCAGAACTATCAGATTAAAAGTAACTATTTAGAACTAAGCGTGGATGTGGAAAACTGAGTAAATTCTGGATTATGCAGGTGAAGTGAAGACACCACGAGGTAGACTGTCTGACATTCAAGGCAAGAGGAGGAAGACAGAGACGTTAATTGAAAGCCATCACCAAATAGAGGACATTGGAGATTCTGAAAAGGAAATGTTGGGTCATACCCAGCTGTGCTCAGTGTTTACTCCTGGCAGTGTACTCTGGAATTACTCATACTGGTGCCTGGAGGTCATATGGGAGGTCAGACACAGAACTTGGGCTGGACACATGCAAGGTAGTACCTTAAAACACCCCTCATTTCCAGGGGTCCTCAAACTTTTTAAACAGGGGGCCAGTTCACTATCCCTCAGACCATTGGAGGGTCTGACTATAGTAAAAACAAAACTTATGAACGAATTCTTATGCACACTGCATATATCTTATTTTGCAATGAAGAAACAAAACAGATACAAATACAATATGTGGCCTGTGAGCCATAGTTTGTGAACCATGGTGTATAAGTCTGGAAGTTGAAGATGTAAAAGATTCAATCTTGAGCTAAAGATGTACAAGGCTGAATTTCATCTTTGGGTACTCTCTGGTGATACACATGCAATACACACTTCAATAAAGGTGTGGATACTTCTCATATAAATCTCTTATTCCAGAGCCTAGCTAAGGTGAGGTCAGCTTTTTATTTTGTTTGTTTAGTTCTGAGATAAAAAGAAAAAGATTAGGAGGTGGCTATCAAAGCTGTAGATAACAGATAGTCTTTTCAAGAAATTATGTTCCAAGAATTAGAAGTGGTACAGAGGCTAGAGTAAAAACAAGAGAAGCTGGGTAGGTTGTTTGTGCATTTTCTTTTAGGATAGAAGAAATAATTCAGTATGCTGTTGCTATGGTACCATTAGAGAGAAAAAAAATGAATGCAGGACAGAGAATAAATCATTTCTGGGGCTATGACCTGTAGGAGATGAGGTGGCAATGTCAACTATGGCTACAAGGAGGTCCATGGAAAAGTATTCTTTGCAGGGGACACTGATGCATAAACTAGGTAGATACCATGGTTGAAGACTGTGGTGGCTCTTTCACCTCAATTTTCATTTTTTCATGAACCGGTTTTATGAAGTCTAATGAAAACATATGCCATATAGTAAGGAAATATGGAAAACAAAGGATCCCAAAGATCTTTTCATTTATAGCTCAACACAACAGGTATTTGCCATGATCCCAGTGTGAGTTGGAAGAAGCCATGGGTACTCCTGTCAGAATATTATTTAGTACCATTTGTTCCTTCCCTTGTTATTGCAGTATAAAGAAGCATGAGCCACTTCACAAAAGGCAAAATAAACTGGATTCCTTGTCTTTCTACAGCCAGAGTTTCTCAGGAGTGGAGGTATCCCCCATTAAGATGCTAAATAAGTGATTTCCAGAAAATTGTTTGCTCTTACTCTCTCTTATCTGTTTCCTTAGTTTTTGGAAATCTACTCTTGGGCTGCAGAATTTTAATTCACAACAAAGATATTCCTGGGAAAGCACAAAAACCTCTGGCAGTTGCAATACTTATGCTCCCATTTGATAGAAATGCCATCATTACATGGTAATATTGGACTCTAGTATTTAAATTCAGGAGAAAGAGTACTTTCAAAACAACTTTTGAGCCTAGGGCATAAATGTTAGGAGTGAGAAACTCAAGAACTGTCAAGAGAGACTCTTGACCAAATTCCAGGTTCTTTTATTTGCTGTTTCTGTTGTGGTGCCATGACCCAAATTCAAGGCATGAACTTTACCAGGGTGTCAATCCCAAATCCATTCACTTATTATTATTATTATTATTATTATTATTATTATTATTTGTGTGTGTTTGTGTGTTTGTGTGTTTGTGTGTGTGTGTGTGTGTGTAGGAGGGTTGGTCATTTGGGCCACACATGGCATTCTCAGGCTTACTTCAACCTTTGTGCTCAGGGATAGAACTAGGGTCGACCACATGCCAAGTATATGATTTACTCTATACTCTATCTCTGGCTTTCAGCAAAAAGCTTGATTTATCCTAGCCACCAGAACTGTTTCACAATTTTTCTTCATTGTAGGGAATGTTGGGCCTAACAGGAACCATATTTTTTCAGCATAGCACATTTGTGGTTCTGAATAGTCATTATTTGAATCATTATTTTATTATTTTCAAACTTGTGTGGGGTTGAGGAATTGGGGCCACAGGTGGTAGTGTTCAGGGCTTACTCCTGACTCTGAGCTCACTCACTGGCAATATAAGGTGGACCCTATAGGGTGCCAGGAATTAAAACCAGATGGGTCACATGCAAGACAAATGCCTTACCTGCTGTGCTATCACTCTAACCCCTGAATTTTTAAAGAATAAAGATGTGCTGATAATTGCTATAGAGTCTATGAACTTTTATAATTCCTATTTCATTTTATTTTAATTTTATTTATTTAATTATGTATGTATGTATTTATTATGTGGCCACATGAACAGGGCTTACTCCTGGCTCTGAGCATAGAATCATTCTTGGTTAAAACCATATGAAGTGCCAGAGATTGATTCTGGATACTGTTGAATCCACAGTACTATCACTCTGACCCTATTCCCTGCATTTTGATGTGGTATATTTTACTGGTTTTGTCCTCATACAGAATTGCTTAAAAGTTGCTATTTGCAATAAAATGCGCTCTGAAAGGTCTTCAGCAAGTACAAATATATGTATGACACACATAATGGGTGAATTTTTTTTTAAAATTTTGCTCACAGGAATTTGAGCAAAGAATTGGTATAGGTGGGCTGCCAACTTGCTTAATACAACAGTTTCCTAAACCAGTTCCCTAAATCCTAGCCCTAAATCTAAACATAACCCTAACCCTGACCAATCCCTAACCCTAACCCCTATTCTAACCATATTCCTAACCCTAAACTTAACACTAAATCTAGCCCTAGTCCTATTCCTGACCCTAACCATAACCCTAAGCCTTAGCTTGACCTTGGCCAAATCCTGACCCTAACACTAAAACTAACCCTGACCTAAACCTAATCCTAACCAGACTCTAACCATGACTCTAAACCCTAAACATTAGAAACAAAACAAAACAAAACAAACTGTTCCTTTGAAGCAAACTTGCAGTAGGAGAGTAACAGAGCACACCACAAACTTACCCCTCAGCTTTGTACCTTTGACTCAGTTTTCCAGAGCTAAGTAATACCATGGAATGATTCTTGGTTCTTTGGGGATCTTATATTCACAACTATTATTATAGAGCATTTCTCAGAGTTAGCCTTCCAATATTTTGTGTTCCTTCTGGTTTAGGCGAATCAGTCCAAGAATAACTTTCATGGGATCAAAATGAGGTTATCTGGCCTCTCCCAATCTATTCTTCAGACACCCACAGCAACCAGCATTCCTAACATTGCCCAAGTCAATGGCAGACATTTATAAAGCAGTAAATCATAGTGCAGAATCAACTGTCCCCTTCTCCAAATCAACTTTCCAATGAACACGGATTTTGACCACACTCTAGGAAGGTTTTATTAAAAAAGCAAAACAACTAGACCAAACATCACCACCTCCATTGCATCAAGCTCAATGTCTAAAAGGAAAAAGTTTTCATCTTCATATATTTGCCTTGACAGACAGGAAAGGGCATTGTACCCTACACTGCATTCCAGCCATGGACAAATTTGCAGCATGACAGCTAATCCATTATTTTAAGAAGCTGTGTGGATTACATTTGTAATTTTTTTCTATTAAAATGATTCAGAAACAGACATTATTTTTAAGCTGAAGTTTCATATTTATATACATATTTTCTATTTTAATACAAATACTTCAAAAGCTTGATGTTTTTATCTTGGGGGTAGTAGAACTTGGGCTACTTCTGGCTTTATGCTCTCTCAGGAATCACTCTTGGTGGTGCTGGGTTGGGGGGGAGGTCAGATGTGGTGCTAGAGATCAAACTGGGGTCAGCTGTGTGTGAAGTAAGTGCTTTAACTTTTGTATTCTCTTGCTCTCTCTTCTCTCTCTTGTTCTCTCTCTCTCTCTCTCTCTCTCTCTTTGGCTTTTGTATTTCTTAATCTTTGCCTGATCCTGATTAAAATATTGACATACAATCATTCACACTGAAAATTTACTTTCCCAGGGAAGAAATGACAACCCAAGGTTTATTTCTAATGCTGCACATATTTTCAGAATGAAATGAGATGCTGGTGATATACTTAGAGATGTTTGGATCCTGGCTCAGAGCATTCTAGTTCCTCTCACAACCTCAGTTGTGACTTCAAGTCATTTATGTCACTCAAATGATGCCAGTCTGTGCATCTGTAGACAAAAGTCATCCTAATATGAGCAGAAATCATGATTTGCACTCCTGTGCTCTTTGAGTTGTTTCTCTTTATCAAATATCTCAGGAAATGAATTCACAAATCAATGATGTTTCTCAAATCTGATTTTATTTCCTGGAAAGGAAGGCCTGCAAACTGACACAAGTTCCATAACTTATCAAGGTTATTTCTATAATATTCTTTGGAAATTGATGGGAAACAATGTCTTTAAAGAACTTGTCTGGGACAAGAGCACGGTCTTTAAGAGAATTCCAGCTGGTGTTTCTGGGGACCACAATGCTGCTCCCTACAGAACAATAGAGCATTGTAAACACCCCACAGCTACATGAAAGCTACAGTGTGCTGAATTTTGTCAAAAACATTCCTTAGGAGAACAGTATAAATTGTATGCTGCTCTCACAGATCTTAAGAATAATTATGGAACCAATTATACTTTTGAAATGTCTCAAATTAGACACAGGAAGTTTCCTTCCAAAGAATTTAGAAATCCATTGGATCAATTTTATGTTTGTGCTTAAAAACATTTAAATAATAACATAACTATTATATTATAACATACTATATCTTATATTAAATAATTAACAACAACATATTTTATCTATATTAGTAAAACGTTTTTACTAACGAATATTTTTACAAATAAAATATTTACTATAAATATTTTTCACAGTTCAGATGAGAGGTGTTCAGTTTCTGGTATTGATAAGCAAAGTATTAATGAGCTCATCTTACTCCAAAAGTGTCATGGCTTCCCCCAATTTTTTTGTCTATTCTGGTCTATTATTCTGCCACTGGCCCCTTTCTCTATTCATTGAGAGCTCTGGGTTTGGTGCACCACCCCTGACCGTTAGACCTTCTACTTATATAAAGTGAGAATGATTCTTGTCCTGTATGTTTCCATAGTTTTATATTATGATGAATTCCTTTCAGAAGAGCAGATGTTGGGTCACACACTGCAGTTCTCGGGGTTTATTCTAGCTCTGTGATCAGAAGTAACTGCTAGCGGAGCTGGGGAGAGAGAACCATCGAGAGCTGGAGATCAAACTGGACTTAGATGTATGCAAAACAAGCACCATAACACTTACACTCTCTCTGATTTAATATAGTCATTAGAATTTAAAGATTTATTAGCATCTTTGATTCTAATAAAGGTAGTTGACTTTAATATTTTTGGGGGGGTCACACCCAGTGGCATTCAGGAATTAACTCCTAACTCTGCATTCAGAACTCTCTCCTGGCAGGCTCAGGGGACCATATGGGATGCTGGGATTTGAACTACCATCAGTCCTGGATCAGCTGCCTGCAGGGCAAATGCCCTATTGCTGTGGTCCCTATCTCTCTGGTCCCTGGTACTTGACTTTAAATTGATGTACTAGAATGCTTAGACAATATAAAAAGTACAAGTACCAACTAATTTAAAATATACATTAACATTTTAAAATATTGGTAGGTTATAGATAAAAAGTATAGCCAATCTAGAGGGAAATTGAAACTAGAGATAAAACTTCTTGACAAGTAAATATTTAATATCAGAAATGGGAATGATTTCAGCCTTACTCATAGGGAAGGGACTGAGTGACAGAAGTAATTTTATTGGATTATATTGTCATCATGTGGCATTAAGAAAGAAAGATAGAAGAGAAAGAGAAAAAAATGGCATCAGTGGATCAAAATTTAGATGTACCTTAGGGATTCTCACTCAGATCCTGCTCCTAAATTTTTTGGCAAATCTTATTCTTTTTTTCCCCTAGGATGTCCTTGCACAAAGCCAACCTAGCTTTGATCCCTGACACCATATATGGTCCCCCTTACTTGGTCACTCAAGTTTTATGTGGACATCCTTTTTGTGAATATCTCAAGTACTGAGTTCTTTCAGTTTAGATGTCAGCATCCTTTCTCTGCTGCTTGGAAGGAGCTGGGTCATTCTAATGTGGCAGCCCATTCATGCATCCATTTAAAGACAAACAAAATCATAACTTCACTATTATACTGAGTGAAATAAGTCAGAGAGAGAGCTAGACACAGAATAGTCTCACTGATCTATGGATTTTAAGAAAAATTAAGGACATTATTGTAATAATCCCTAGAGAAAATAGAGATGAAGGCCAAAGGTCCTGCTGACAATATGAAGCTCACCATAAAGAGTAGTGGTGCAGTTAGGGAAATAACTACACTAACAACTATCATGACAATGCTAATGAGTGAGAGAAGTATAATGCCTTGAATACAGGCAGGGGTTGGGAAGGAGGGAGGGAGGGTATTGGTGGTGGGAATGTTGCACTGGTGAAGGGAGGTGTTCTGTTTATGACTGAAACCCAACTACAATCATGTTTGTAGTCATGGTGCTTAAATAAAAATGTTATATATTAAAAAAATAAAGACAAACAAAATAAAAGGAAACCAAACCTCACAGTTCCAGGTCAAAAGCCCAGATGGACTCTATGCAACTCTCTGCTTCGGGTCATCTATGACTGGAATCAAGGTGTAGACTGGGATCAGGTGCTCTGGGTTGAATTTCACCACCACATTTACTCTGGGTTTTGGTGGGGGGGGGGGCAGGGGGGGCTCAGCTCCTACTGGAGGCAAGTCTATTGTTCTTGCTTACAGCCCCCTGAGGGCTGTGCTGGGTCTGCTTTCCTCACCATCTTCTACTATAGCCTTGCAAAATTCCAGTTGGCCTTTTCTCCCCACAGATGAAGAAAACAATGCTTCAAGGGTTAAATTCACCTTTACCAGGATAATCCATTGTTTCAATTTAATATAAAATGACCAGTAATAGTAACACCACCTTCAAACTTTTTTTAGTCCTCGGTGTTTTGGTCCAGAGAGCAACCTACTGGATTACCTCTCATTGCCTCTGAACATTTACTTTCCACTTTCCACACTTTTGTCTTTGAGTCACTCCTTTGACCTCCCAAAATCTTAGAATCTTCCATGATAAAGTGTTTATAACTATGAGAAGCCTGATAATTACTCAATGCTTAAAACATTTGGGGCAGTGGTAAGGCTTACAATTTCTCTTTTCATATCATTTTAACTTTATTTGAAAAGCAAAAAAAGGACTGTGCTTTACTAGACACATTTAGGTGCCATGAATAAATGTGTTTCCATTTCAGTGTTGAAGGAAGCCATTATGCCTTATGGATTAGATAGAGCTGACAAAAAATTTTGCATTCTTATGTTTGGGAGACATTCTGAGGCCATGGTGGGCTGGATATGGGGGTAGGCATGGGTGGGGTGTTAGAGGATAAACTGGTGTCTACAGTCACCACAGACCCCAGGCATGCCATTTGTCAAAGAAAAGCTTTGATGAAGAGGATTTCTGGTTATAACAATGAATGAGCTTCTTACATTCTAAACCCATAGCCATAGCATGACATGGATGGTGGATGGTTCATCTAATATTAAGTTTGGTAAATCTCAGATCAAAGGAAAGCTTCAACAGCAGGCATTTGGAAAACTAAGCAAAGTTTCTCTCTAAAATACCAGATGTTTTCTTCCATCTTGTCATGGAAGGTACTCAAAGATGGCAGATTTATTGAGCCCTGGACTATAAGAATGAGAATGCCAAGGAAGAGGGTGAAGTTACGGTGCATATGTGGGGGGACAGGGGAGTAGGAGGTGAGCTGGAAGGAGCATAAAAACATGAATAAAGTGTCTTGGGCACTTGGGTAGTGAAGAGGTGATGTAACTGTATATCAAAGCTACAAATCTATTATAAGCAAGTGACCTAAGCTACAATGACTACATTTTCAATAACATCAGTTTTCTAGTGAGCAGGGTGGATAGTGGAAGGGAAACTTGGAAGGATTTTGATTCTAGTGGTTGGTTCAGAGTTGGAATAGTTAATGCTCCAATCTCTATTCTTGACAACTTTGTAAATCATGATGCGTAAATAAAACTGGGGGAGGGGTTCAGTCGATAGCTTGGGAATACAAAATGTTACCTCCCACTATTTCCCATCCTGTCTATATTTATCCCTTAGACCTGGTCTTTACCTGATTTAAAAAACAAAAAAAGCAAAAACAAAAACAAAAAAACTTAGACCCATGAACCCCATCATATGGCAATTATGTTCTGCCCTCTTGTGGCTAAAGGTCAAAGTACACCCTTTTTTCTTCCTAAGGCCTTGATATTGTTACAGATCCAGGCTTTTTCTATTCGTCGCTTCTGTAGTCTGGCTCTTTTCATGTTCTGAAATCTATTGGTTTGGGGATCAATTGGTGGTGCTCAGGGGTTACTCTGGCAGGCTCAGGGGACCATATGAGATGCCAGGGATCAAACCCAAGTCAACCACGTGCCAGGCTACCCACCCTACCCACTATGCTATCGCTCTGGCCTGTTCTGAGATCTTTGCTGTGCATTTGCTTTGCAGTTTCTATTTTAATAACTTTCAGTCAGTTTCATATTATCATTTCTTAAAATGACACAGCCTTCAATTATGGAGTAAATGAGTGAGTCGAGAAAAATACGTCGTATCTGAAACTGGAGAAACCCTATAGTTAATCAAACTACCACTTGCTGTAAGTGAATGGTGGCATATTGGAATTCTATTTATTTTATTTATTTTTGCTTTTGTAGGCCACACCTGGTGGTGCTTAGGGCTTACTTCTGGCTTTGTACTCAGTAGTACAGCTCCTGACAGGCTCGAGGAAGCATATGAGATGTCGGAGATTGATACCAGGTCAACCACATGCAAGGCAAACGTCCTATCCACTGTGCTTTCCTTTAGATCCTACAAATTGGAATTCTTTTATTTTTTTAAGGCGTTTTGGGATGTAGCTAATTTAGTGTTCTAGCAACAAAACGAGTAACAGGATATAGTGCCACCTACTGGCAAAAGGAACACAGGGCACCTCGTTATTCTTGCCAAGAGCTACTTTTAACTTACATGCTGTAGAAAAGAGGGGTTCATCATATTTTCCAA
This sequence comes from Suncus etruscus, assembly GCF_024139225.1. Classification (NCBI taxonomy): domain Eukaryota; kingdom Metazoa; phylum Chordata; class Mammalia; order Eulipotyphla; family Soricidae; genus Suncus; species Suncus etruscus. The sequence goes on along the minus strand of NC_064861.1, from coordinate 10,757,338 downwards.
AAATTGTACCAAGATAAAGCAAAGTTCTGATGCTCATGTGTTGCTTAGGCGTTAGAGTACTGCCCTCACTGGATGTTCACTGGACAGTTATGCAACTCCAAGAAAAGGATAATATGGAATTCTTAAAAAGTATGACTATTTGCACACTTTAAAAATTGTTTTCAGGGGGTCCGGAGAGATAGCACAGCGGTTGGTGTTTGCCTTAGACGCAGAAGGACTGTGCTTCAAATCCTGGCATCCCATATGGTCCCCTGAGCCTGCCAGGAGCGATTTCTGAGCGTAGAGCCAGGAGTAACTCCTGAGTGCTGCCGGGTGTGACCCCAAAACCAAAATAAATAAATAAATAAATAAATAAATAAATAAATTCTTTTCAGGAAAACAGCCTTTGAGATTGCTTCTCGTGATTCCCATCTCTTGGTGTTCACACATGGATTTTTAGAATCTCCCCACCCTACCATCCCCAAAGATCTTCATGTCCCCCAGCCCTTGTTCGAAGGATCAGGTGGGAATCTCCTGCTGAAGACACTTAAACATTCTGAGTGATGGGTCATTACTTCGAAGCTAACGGCATGAAAGATTGCAGCTTCCCTTTTCCTTTTCCTTTCTTCTTTCTTCAGTCTCCTAGCCCCATGACTTGCAAAGAGAAACGAGGGACCGCATTTTAACTGGCCTCCGAGATGACCCTGGCATGGAACCCCGTCCCAGGGAAAGAAGAAAGGCTCTGAAGTCCAGCAATAGTCATTTCCAGGAGCAAATTATCATTTGGGCTATTCGAAGAAATACCATGCCCATAGGTAAAGTGAAAAATGAGATTCCTCTAGTTTTTCTATGGGAATTTTTACTACTTTTCTGTTTACCAAAATAATAGCATTAACAAGTAATAGATATTTTAATTGTAAATATTATCGTATATCTATGATAATATGTACTGTCTGGAATGGAAATTAAATTTAAAGCAGTAAAACTTACTTTGACCGCTAGATGACGCCATAATGCCAGCGAACAGGCCATATAAGTTTTGTTCAAAGCAAGTTGTTTTAGGTAAATGTGGAGAAAAATACATAATTTAAAGATTAGTTGAAATTGTTCTAGCCATGACTATCCACTGACTCCAAGCCACTTCTGTTAATATTTCAAAGAAAAATCACAATATTATCCCAAAGATTATTGAAATTATTGGAAGTATTCCTCATATTACTTTATATTTAGCAAATAAACATTCAGAATGAGTCTAGTCTCTTTCGGCACTGACAAGGGATGGGTCCATTTTGCATTGTTTTGAGTTTCCTGGTCAGTTAGAGCAGCATTTCTCAATCGGACCCATGCATTCCCCCCAGGATATATCAAGAGGATCAGGGTGAAAGTTATGTAAATGTGGATCAAGCACAGGACAAGGAGGCCAACTAGCAGAACAGGTGATCAGGGGGATTCGGGAAAGGAATCAAGGTTTGAAGGAGAGGCTATTTTAGAAAATGACTTGGAGGAGAGTGCTCAGTGATTGAACCTCTTGCTATGTTCTGCAAATGAAGGAAACCGGCTTGATTCCTTGATTCTTGGAACTCACTTACATGGCTGCAATAGAGTTCTAACTGCAGTGGCACCTACATTACTGACCTCCAGAGAACCTCCACTTCTTCCTGTTATGGCTATGCCTGCTCTGGTTGTTGCCCTGGAAATCTCAACTAGCTGTTGACACCTGATCTTCCAGAACACTGACCCGAGAACAGGTCTGCTGATGGCTGAGGTCCTTCTGTTTGCTGGCCACCTATTGCCGTCTGTAAAATTATGGACACTTGTAAAATCACGTTTTCCTCCCCCCCAGTCTTGTTTGTTCTTCCTATTTTCACTAATTTTTGATACTACTAGACTCAAAAGACTAAATTTTTCACTCACTTCATCAAGTTCTCAAACGTCACTCTGAATAGATCTATAAAAATCCCTTTCATTTTCCATGAGACCTTTTGTTACTTGTCCAGTTCTGTGCCTGTCTTTTCTTGACTTTAATTGAACTCTCTGGAGACTGGTAGACTTTGTCTTTTGTTGGATCTTGTATCACCCATTGTCTTGATAAACAAATGGATGTGCCTTCAGGCTTACCTCTGGTCATCTTGGATCTATGAAAAATTCATGCATATGAGATCAGAAAGAGGTTTGATGGTTTTGTTTGGTTGGCTTTTGTTGTTGTTTTGTTTTGTTTGGGGACTGCACCTTGCAGTGCTAAGGGGTTACTCCTGGTTCTGTGCTCAGAAATCACTCCTGGCAGTCTCAAAGGACCATATGAGATGCTGGGAACAAACCTGGGCTGGCCACATGCAAGGCAAATGCCCTACCTTCTGTGCTAGGACTCAGCGGACCCAGAGACAGAAATTTGTTGAGAGATGTGTGAGCCCTAAACTTTCTGTATGTTTCTTGGTGACAAGTTTATAATAATCAATCATGCCTCCTGGATTCTCGTCAAAAAAAAAAATTTTTTTTTTAAATTTTGGGCCACACTCGGTGAAGATCAGGGGTTACTACTGGCTATGTGTTCAGAAATCGCTCCTGGCTTGAGGGACCATATGGGATACCAGGGATCCAACCGAAGTTCATCCTGGGCTAGCTCGAGCAAGGCAACTGCCCTACCACTGTGCTATCACTCTGGCCCAAATCATTTTTTTGGAGTGAGTGGGTCAAACCCAGCAGTGCTCAGGGGCTACTCCTGGCTCTGTGCTCAGAAATCGCTCCTGGCAGGCTCAGGGACTATATGGGATGCTGGGATTCGTACCGAGGTCCATCCTGTATTGGCCACTTGCAAGGCAAATACCTTACCTCTGTGCTATCGCTCCGGCCCTCTCCTCAAATTCTTCAGAGCTCAGAAGAAATACTACCGGCAGCAAGACCACATTAAATATCTGATTTATATCCAGGAATAGATAAGGGAGCAAATAGTCAGGTAATACAGGAATAGTCAGATAAGAAACACATGGTGTGGGGAAAGGGTGCAGACCTACCCTCAAATCTCCCCATGTTTTCCAGCCCAGAAGCATTTGGGGAATGGCTCCTACGAATGGTCAGATCCCAGGTTTGACTTCCAGTGAGGTCATCCTCGCCTCCCGACTTTGACATTTCCTTTTTGGTTATTCTCTGAGGTAGCATTCTCAGATCATTATGTTCTCTCTAGGGACAAAACTAAGGTATTTGCAAATGCAGGATATGTGCCTCTGGCCTCAAGACTCTCTTCCTCTAAGGAGAGAGGATTTCATATTTCACCTCAAATGTAGCTGGCGTATACTTACAGCCTGGAGAAGCAACCTATTTTAATGGTCATTGCCTTGAGTAATCTCTCCCTTAGATAAAAGATATCTGCAGAAAGATATCTGCTTGGAGATAATGTGGGAAGAATTCCTTTCTTGTGTGTACTACCTCCAGATTTTCAGAGGCAACCTCAAGAATGAGGTTTTAAGGTAAGCAGTTTAAGAATTTGAAAGCATCATGTTCAAGTGAATGAACAATTAAGTATTGAATGAAAGAAAATAAACTTGACTGAAAAAAGATGTGACATTTTAAAAAGCATAACTTTTTAAAAAGCGTAAGTAACATTCTAGATACATTCTTATAAGTTGATGATATATATCCTCTCTACCAATTATATGTAGGCATTTAGAAATTATTTATAAATAATTTATTTATTTATAATTTATTTATAAATAATTATTATAAATAATATTTATAATATAAGCTTAGCAGAAATAAGAAACAAAATTAACCGATCCAGGATGAACCAGGGTTAGATTCCTGGCATCTCATATTGTTCCCTGAGCCTGCCAGGAGCAATTTGTGAGTGAAGAGCCAAAAGTAACCCCTAAGTGCTGCTGGGTAGGCCCAACAGCAAAAAATAAAAGAAAAAGAAAGAAACAAAATTAGGGGCTAAAGCAATAGCACAGTGGGTAGGGCATTTGCCTTGCATGTCACTGACCTGAGTTCGATCCACAGCATCCAATGTGGTCCCCCAAGCCTGCCAGGAGTAATTTCTGAGTGCAAAGCCAGGAATAACCCCTCAGTGCCACTAGGTGTGGCAAAAAAAGTGAAGGAAGGAGAGGGAAAACAGAAGAGGGTAAGAAAGGTAAAGGAAGAGAAGTGTGGGGGAGGAAAGAAGAAAAAGAGGAACAAGAAGGGAAGAAATATCTCCAAGAAACTCTAAGATTGCTGGTGGACAACCACACTTAGATGCTGCCCTGACTGGGAGTGAAAATGGGAACTCCTAGGACTTAGGAAAATTATTTGAGAACTTTATAAGCATACAGAAAATCATTGCTCAAATACTATATGTGCATTAGAAGAAACATTTAACATCTTCCATCTACTTTTGGGTGGAGGGTTGGGCCTCACCTGGCTCTGCACTCAGGAGTCACTCCCAAGGGACTCAGGGGACCATATAGGATATTAGGAATAAAACCTGGGTTGGCTGCATGCAAGGCAAACACCCTACCTGCTATACTATAGCTCTGGCCCCAAATTTTTAGTTAATCATGTCAGTTTCAGGTACACAGATGAATGAAATAGAATTTAGCGTGAAGAGAATTAGGATGAATTATGGTTTTTATTGTTGAGCATGTTCAAATATAAATCAAAGGTTTTTTCCTCTGGAAGTAATAGCCTCCAGATAAAGGGTAAGTTATTTTGAACCCAAGAACTTAGAAATCCACTTATCACATATGCTCTTTAGCTCCACTTAATTGTGACTCATGTGCTGAAACAAACACTCATTGGTTTTAATGTTGGCATTAAGTGATTAACAAACTTGTTGAGAAAGAAAAACACATGAATAAAGATGTGTTTGTTGCCATGACTTTCCAACTACAGATGTTGGTTGTAAAGGAGTCCTATAAAGTTGATTTAGAAAGCAAAGGAAAAAAGTTGTGTTATGAGGATTAAGAAATTGTATATGTGGGGGCTGGAGCCAGGGGCTCTTGTTTTGGTCAACCCAGAGTTGAGCCTCAGTATCAATAGGGTCCCCTGAGTCTGTCAGGAGTAATTCCTGAGGACAGACCCAGCACTTATTTATAAGATTTTCTCAGGATATATTTTGCAGTAAGCACAAAATTTGGGTTTTTTTTGTTTGTTTGTTTGTTTTTGTTTTGGGGCCACACCTGGCGTTGCTCAGGGGTTACTCCTGGCTGTCTGCTCAGAAATAGCTCCTGGCAGGCACGGGGGACCAGGACACAGGGATTCGAACCAACCACCTTTGGTCCTGGATCGGCTGCTTGCAAGGCAAACGCGGCTGTGCTATCTCTCCGGGCCCCAAGCACAAAATTTTTAATCTCAAAAAGTGTAGCATCATAAAAGTATGTGTTCTTACAAAGGCATTAGAGCAAAATCTACCCAACCAGGGTACCGGGACTATGCGAAAAGGGCCAAAGGTGAAAATAACATAAATGGCGGGGCCACAGTGTGAGATTAGGGCAGTATTTCTCAATTATTTTCTCTCATGCCTCCCTAGGAAGAAGAAAACATTTTTCGCGCCCTCCCGCACGACTGTAAATAGTGTCTTTATTTAAAAAAAAAAAAAAAAAAAAAAAAAAAAAAAAAAAAACAAAGAAAAACTTTAACCTGTAAAAGAAAAATATATAAAAAAAATTTTGAGCTGATTTTTTCATCAGAGGTAATGTCTAGATTAATGGCTACAATTGAGCACATTTTGCAATGCATAGCTTTTCGAAGCGGGGTTTGAAGCAGGACACAGCAACTCTCAGCTCCAGAGACATACAGAGACATAAACACGGGGCTTAGGTTGTTACGACAGTGTTTGCCGAGGTTAAACGCGCCCCTCTTTACCGAGCCTCATGCCCCCTCTGGGGGGCGCACCCCACTATTTCAGAAGCACTGGATTAGGGAGACTGACCAGTAGGATAGGAGCAGGAAGGAAAAAGGATTGAAACAAAGCTGAGAAATGCTGCATTAGATTCAGCAAAGGTTTCTCATAATAAGATTGTTTTAGAAAATGCATATGTGAAAAAGCATGTTTCTGTATTTAAAAAGATGTTTACATAATAAAATGTGACTTTGAACATATCCTATGACATATAATAAACCAAAAATACTAATTTCATGTTTCATAAGACATACATATGAATACTTGATATAATGTTATTATCACAGATGGTAATATATAAATATTATATTAAAAAAATAAAAGAAGCATATCCTTAGATCTTCTCCCTGTAGAAATGAGAGACAGCTTCATGTTTTGAGTTAACTCTAATAAGGAATGCATGCTGTCTGATTCCATTTCAAGCCATTTCTCATTTGTAGTCAACTATTATTAATAAATCTCTCATCTCTTTCCTGTCACACCCCACTCAGAAGAGGCACACACCACAAGGTAGAGTGCCCTCCTGAGAAAGAAATTATCTGCCAAAAAGGCCCGCTTAGTGTAGTCAAAATCACTTGACCCTTTGCGTGGATTATTTGGACATAATTTCATAAGGGCTGTAACTATTTCTCTCTTTATTTTAAACCTTTATTAAAAATCAGGCCTTAGTAAATTCTTTCTACTAGAACAGCAATCAATCCAGCCAAAAGTCTCCCACTGTCAAAACTACCTTGGTGCCAAGAACTGGTTTTTCAACTTAGCTCATGAGTGAAGTAATTTTCACTTTTTGCTCTGTTTACCCAAAACAGAGTAATTTTCAGGTTTTCTCTGTTTACTCAATACGAAGCAATTTTCAGTTTTCCTCTGTAATATCCAGTGTTTCCCCGAAACTCTGAAACAGTCCACCTGTAAATTACCTTTTCCTTCTGTTTTACCCAAAACAAGTGAACCCAAAACAAACTGGCCTTTTCACCTTCAGTTTCAACTCTCTTATATGCTAATTTAAGCTAGAGTCCTTCATTCTTTTCCCAGCCTCTTTGATGTCTAGAATTTGCATCTGCCTTCCAAGTCTCTAACCTTTAAAAACACCTAGCTCAAAAAATAAATTTGTCTCCGTTTCTGTAAACGAGAGTCCCCATGCAATCTGCGTGGTTTCATTCATTTCTACAACATATTTTCCGTCGTTCGCCATCCGTGTACCCACTCTCTCCCCGCGGTTTTTTTCCCGAAAATCCACGAAGGATCTGTTTGCAGGCGCTGGCGTCTAGCGGACAGGTTTGGCTCACAGCACTTTCCACTCGAGATCAACTCATTAATTGACTAATCAAATCACAAGTCTTAAATGTAATTTGTAGGAAGAAATGCCGCCATCTCTGAACTCCAGAATCCTAAGGATTTGATGGAAAGGCAGAGATATTATTTAATCATTCTAACATGGGTGATTATTTTTCTTTTGATTAAAGAAGAAGCATCTAGAAACTCAAGAGCCAAAGGGTAAGATGTTGCCTTAGGCTCAACCTTACCTAATTAAGAAATTGTTGAGCCCAATTATATCTAATTGGTAGTGATGTGAGTATTGTCAGTGGTTAAATGAGGCAGTGAAATTCTTTTTCTTCGGCCACCATATTTAATAAATTGTCACTAAAAAAATCAAAGTCATATTTCTTTAAAAATGGTAAAATAGATCATGTAATCTCCTTTAAAAATTCCAAGGCTCCCAAAGTTTCAAAATTATGCATTGACTTTTTACTTTTAGGTCAGGTTATCCATACAGATAATACATTCGATTGGGTTGTGAGTGCATTGACATGATCTCAGATATGCTTAACCTTCCATGAAAGAGGCTGATTAGACTGTTACATCAGAAACTTAAGGCTGTCTTCTTTTCAACCAAACAGTGCCAGAAAAAAGTAAGCCAATGATGGCCTTGGAGTTTACTTGCTAATAAATATTCATCTTTAGTTTTTCATTTTGGGCCGCACTTGATGATGCTCAGGGATTATTCCTGGCTCTTTACACACGAATCACTCCTCACAATGCTTGAGGAACTAACAACATGGGATGTTAAGAATAGAACCCCGATTGGCAGCACGCAAGACAAGCGCCCTCTATTCACTGTATTTTCCCTCTGGCCTCCAAATCTGTAACATTTGGTGACTTAATTAACTGACTCCAGTGTTTTGTTCTATTTTTATGTCTTTATTTGTTTGTTTGGGGGCCACATCTGGTGGTGAGTAGGACTTACTCCTGGCTCTGTGTTCAGAAATCACTCCTGGAAGACTTGAGGAATGTCAGGGATTTAGCCTGAGTCAGCTGCATGCAAGTCAAGCTGCCTACCTTACCCACTGTGCTATCTCTCTGGCCCCAGCCTTGATCTTTGAAGTCAATTTTCAAGAGAGCTGATTAGAAACACAGACTCAAAGGCTATACAGGTCTACTGTATCAAGAGCTTAACTTTAAGGGGTAACCAGGTAATTAGTTTGAATATTTAAAGGTTGACTGGAATCTCTCTAAAAACATCGTTGTGATTCTTAAGATGAGCAGTTCTCTGCTCTATATGCATGTGAGTTAGCCAGAGAGTTTCCCCAGATCCCTATCCCAGGATCAGATCACAGCTCCAGCACCACCAGAATATCTGCAGAAGAATCTGTCATTCGTGCTCTAGGGGATTCTAATGTTCAGTCAATGTGGAATTCTGTGGGCACCTGCAAATCTTGAGGTGAGTCTTTCGAATCTATTTCTGTCCACATTGACACCAGTACCTGGACTCTGTGAAGTGGTCAGTAATGGGAGTCTGGATCTAAGATGCAAAATCTCAAACAAGTTACAAATGTTGCTGTTCAGGAGCCCCTGATTTGAGAAATAATGTCTGAAGAGAATGATGAATGAAAGAAAATTTTCAAAAATAAAAAAAAGAATTTTGTCTCAAGCCTTTCTCTTGCCATTATCTTGAAATGCTGACCAGTATTTATAACCCACTATTTATGATCCTGAGTGTCTTTTCTCAGAAACCTGTAACTGTGCTATCTATCCTGGAGAATCCGGGCAGAGATGCAGCACTGCTTTTCAGCGCCTGGAACAGTTTCACGTTCACACATGCCTCATCTCCTGCTAAGTACAGAAAGTACTCTGGCCTACTTGATCCCTGGATTTTTCATACTATTAAATGAGAATATCATTTTTATCAGCTGTCATGTGTGATTCTTGCTTCTTTTTTCTTTATGTTCAATATGCCAACCAGTGACACCAGCGACACCAGTTGACTTCCTCATGATGTTCCTTAGGAATTCTCTTTTACGTGATTACTGAAAGGAATCCACACAGTCCCTTTCTAAGAATAGACATGTTTTTCTCTCCTTATCTCATTTGGCATTTTGTTTGCATCACCTCAAATTTTGTTCCCATAATTATGTTCCCATAATTAAAATTATGTCAGAATTTCTCCCGTAATTTTACCCGTAAAAGAAAGTCTGAAATAATATAACATTTAGTTTCTCCCTCAATCAATTCATGTTTCCAGGTTGCCCCCATAACTTTTTATTCAAAAGCCTACAGTTTTGCCAAACTCACTCTCTCTTTTGTTCTTATGTTCCTTACTCTAATATGCCATTGCTCTGTGCAGGGAGAATGTATAAAGTTCTATAATGGAAAACTCAGAAGCCTTCACTTCACTTTCTTTGAAAATTCAACTCAGTTTCAAAGATACATTCCTTCTATTTCCTGAAATGCAAAATTCTCCCCTAATAAAATAAACATTTAATTTCTTTTTACCTTTGAACACTTTTCTAATGTTGATTTAAGATCCTTATGCCGTTCTTCATGACAATTAGTGCCTAAGTCTTAACAAAAATTGTTGAATTTGTTATATAAATAGTAAAGTGTCATTATCAAACATTGTTTAAGACTGTTGCTTTGCCCCACTTAAACAATTACCAAAAAAAAAGAGAAAAAAATTATCCAGTGTGCTGGGAAATTCTTTTCCATTAAAGAGTTCATAAGGTCTGGAACATTTCAGCAATGTCACTAGCAGTTAGTGCACTATTTCTATAAAAACATTAGTTCTAAATCATAAATAAGAATTCAGAGATCGTATTTTGTCCCACCTTTATTATGAGAAGAGTTAGGACAGAATAATAATGAGAAAAACTTCCCTCATAGGCAATGACATTGTGTGGTTACAATGTATATTTTTTGCAACTATGATTATAATTCTTTCAGTACATTTTCACATGAAGTTATAAATTAGGGGGAAAAGTTTTCTATTTTTTAATTAAGTGTGTAAAGAAATAGGATAATTTAATTTCTATTTTACATGATTAGTGATAGAATTAAGATGTAACTAGTAGTGTGTTTTTCAACACACCTGAAGACTTGACCGCCAATAGCTTTTTCTGTTTCAAATCTGTACTTGGTCTTGTAAAGTAAAGGATCACTGATATGATTGGACAATGATATTGATGACTGAGATCGCTGAAATGATTGGTTACTGAGATTACTAATATGATTTGTTTTATATACTAATGATGTGCAGAACTGGAGAACTCAACAATAGAATTAAATTGCAATCAACTAGATTAAAATACATTAAGGAAGCAAAATTTGCCTACTAGTTTAAAAATTAGTGATAAGAACTTGGTTATTTAAACAAATGTTTGATTACTACTAGATTATTACAAACAATTTATTTCAAGAAAAAATCAGAGAATTTGGGTTCTTTGTTGTTGTTGTTTCATGATCACATTGAGTAGTCCTCATTGGTTAAGGGGGTCAATTTCAGTTGTGCTTGGGGGCCCATGTAGTGCTGTGAATTGAACCTGTCCTTCTGGAGGCAAAGCATGTAATTAGCCTGTTGAGTACTTTGCCAGCCCAGAGAATCTTGTTTCTTTCTGTTTATTTGTTGTTGTTTTTTTTTTTGGGGGGTGGCATATCCTGCAGTACTCAGAGGTTACTCCTGACTCTGAACTCAGGAATTACTCCTGAAAGTGCTCAAGTCTCATATAGAATACTGGTGGTGGTGGTGGTGGTGGTGGTGGTGGTGGTGGTGTGTGTGTGTGTGTGTGTGTGTGTGTGTGTGTGTGTGTGTGTGTGTGTGTGTGTGTGTGAAACCCAGATCAGCTGCATGCAAAGCAAATAGCCTTACTTGTTGTACTATTTCTCCATCACCCCAAATATTGTTCTGAGTTTTGTTTTTTTCCATAATAGAATATCAGCAGGAGTCAGATTAAAAACAAAGAAAAAGAAAAAAAAATCCCAATAGAATTCCATAGTTCAGAAGTCACTTAGTTGATTAATGTAATAAAATCACACAGGTGACAGAGTCATGCAGAATTAGGTTGAAGGTTGAATTAGATGCAGGAATATATATATATATATATATATATATATATATAAATCCTCATATAGAGTTCAGTTAGTCCTCCCAGCCTTGATAAAGAAAATTTACTAATTTTAATTAAGATTTAACCTGATGACTTCGGGATAATTTAACTTATTTCTTTATCTCCCCCTCTTTTTTATTGTGTTTTTGATGGGGCACTCAGGCTAAATTGTAGTGTTCCATACTACTTGTTCTCTAGCGGGATTGATTGCAGGAGGGCAGGTTTACTCAGCAGTGGGGCTAGTTCACTCCGCCCTCTTTAAAGGTGACAATTCCCGCGTGCTAGCCAGGGGTCACTGTGGTGCTTGCACAAAACTGAGCTTGCTGGCCATGCTGCTCACAATGTTCGGTGGTACTCCAGTGGGATGCTCACACACACACAGTCAGCTGTGGTGCAGCTGAAAATCATTTGCAGCGCCCAAGTTCACAGATAGCTGTTCAGAGAGTTGCCAGCATTGCAGCCAGCCAGTGCATATGTGGCTGTGGAAATTGAACTAGAGGTCTTGGGTAGACCAATAGCCATCAAAGCTGCTGAGAGCTTCACCATGGCCCCCAGAACCCAGGATAAATCTTTACAGCAGTTGCAAACCTACAAAATGAATCACATACCTTGTCCTTTTCCCTTCATTCTTCACCTAGGTCTGGTTTAAATCACATATTGCATATTTTTCAATACGGACACTTTTTATTTATTTTTAGTTTATTTATTTATTACCATTTGTGTCTGTTAGTGCTGTTTTATTTTTTATTTTATTTTATTTTATTTTATTTTAGATTGTTAGCATTTCGTATTTTAACTGAAAGCCACCAGACACCAGTGTGGTCCCGATTATTTCTGTGTTTTATCCTCCTTGTCTTCAGTTTATTTGCTGTCAGATTGTTCATTATCTCGTGCCTCTTTCCTTTACTCTAGTTGTAAGTTACATTGGATCTGAAACCTATTAGATTTCAGGAAACAAAGGCTTAGAGGAATTGGATCTTGGATCCGGGAGAGCATGTCAGACAGAGACTTACAACAAAGTATGAAACTAGGAGATAAAATTCTAGTACAGAAACATGTTTCTCCCCAATCCTGAAGGCCTAAAGACTCTGGGTTAGGATGACACAGGCACACTGTTGTACACAGTCATCCTGGACTGTTCCAAGTGTCTTGCACATGGGGAAATAGGCATGACCTTGTGGGATTTGGGAGTCTAGGACCAATTCTGAGCTTTGGGGTGAAGAGACCATGCTATGAGGTTTGATGAGGACTAAATTCCAGATGAAAACAAGACCAACAGCGGGCAGGATCTCTAAGCTAAGTCATAATAGATTTGTAGCTTTGATATACAGTTATGTCACCTCTTCACTACCCAAGTGCCCAAGACCCTTTATTCATGTCTTTATGCTCCTTCCAGCTCACCTCCTACTCCCCTGTCCCCCCACATATGCACTGTAACTTCACCCTCTTCCTTAGTATTCTCATTCTTATAGTCCAGGGCTAAATTAATCTATCATCCTTGGATACCTTCTATGCCAAGATGGAAGAAAACAATTTACCTGCAGGCCGCAGGAGGCAAACTCGGGGTGATTTTTGAGTGCAAAGTCAGTAGTAAGATGTCTGCGCTGAGTCTGTGTGGGTTCCTCTTGGTATTCTGGGAAATGGAGGAGAGGACAATAAAGATGGGAAGCATTTTCACATGTTGTGAGCTCATCACAACACAATAATGTGAGCTACAACACTAGTGCTAAGGGTGACATCACAGTGAACAGCACCGGGAGTGTCCAGAGGGACATTGTGAAGAGAAGAGGCCAGTGTGCACTTGATTTCACACATGCCGAACAAACCCTTCCTACTGTTATATATGCCATAGAAAGATGAGGCTCCTCAAGAGAAATCATGGGCCAGAGAAATAGTATTGGAACTCAAGAGTTCAATTTACCTGCAGCTGATCCTATTCTGATACCATCACAGTTTATTGTGTCCTGAGCACCATTTGGAGAACAGCCAGGCAAGGTTCTACCCCAAACAGGAGAGCTTGAATGACAGATGGAATTTCAATGCACAGGCTCATGATGACTGTTAATTTTATTTAACAAAAACAGTGTTCCCCGCATGTGTTAAGGTCATTTCAGAAGTCTGAGTAATGGTGAAATCCCCAACTTTGCTGGTTGCTTAATAAACAACAAATTCAGTTGTATCTGAATACATACTAGGTCTATATCAAAGGCAAAAGATTTGTACACACATATATATGCACACATACACATGTATGCTTGCATGTGAGTGCGTGCACATACATACAAAAGCCTTTGAAAAGAAAGAACATGTTGGTTTTAGTATAATCAGTTCATATTTTTGTTAATGCATTTAAATATTTTGCGGTTCCAAATTATCCTTATCTGTTAACAGTATACATCATCTCTCCCTAAGAAAACTTCATTAATATTTACATCTGTAAGGTAAATGTATCTTACATTAGAGAGATATTTTAGGATCATATTATTTCTCTCTGTGAGCTTTTATAATCCAGGAGGGAATTGTATACAGTGGACTATTCATTATTAATAAAAATAGATGGAAGGACCATATTGAAATTGCAAAAATTAGGTTAATTCTCAGCAATAAATCAGAAAGTAAGAATTTGAAATTAATCAATTCCCATGAAAAATTTTAAATCCATATTCTGAATCAAGTTTCAAAATTAACTTGCTATTTTTGTTTATAACTATGCTAAAATGAAAGCCATTAACCATATGTGAGCACTGGAATATAAATTCAATTTAATTATAGCAAAATGATATAAAAATTTGTTCCTTAGTCACAGAATCACATTCTAATAATGTTAGTAATAATTGGTATTGTGGGTGGAAAGTGAAGAAATAGGTCGTTTCTTTTGTTCTCACAATGAATTTGGTGAATAGTATAGTTTTGTTTCCCCTATTTTTCTGCATTGTCCCAGACATTAAAATATAAACTGTACTTATATCATGTAGGAATAACATGTCCTTAATTTTCTGTGCAATTAAAATGAAAAGAAGTTTGGTCATATAGAAAGATCTTTTTTTTCCCCTCCATTATCTTACTTAGACTTAAAATACAGTAAGATTAACAATATGCTTTCAGAGTTCATTTGATCCTCATTTTTGGTAAGGTAAGGTAAAAAAAACTTTTTGGTAAGGGAAAAGTTTTTTTAAGGTAGACCTGCTGCCTATAGCATTACATTGTTCTGTGGATTAGAGACCAGTGGCCCTCTCTGTGAATTCTCAATAGGTGTTTTCTACCCTGGTAGCCATCAGGACAAACCTAAGGTCTTTGTGTTATTTCCACTATCTCCTCTGAGTATTGGGAATTACCTTTAGCAAGGCAGAAATGTGGTTTATTTAAACAGGTTATAGCCAATTCAGAAAGGCCTCTGTCTTTGAATGTGAGAAATCTGCTAACCAGTTGGATAGTTAGTAACTAGTAATGAAACATCGTGGATATAATAGACAATTAATGTAGTAGAATCAGGTTTGATCACTGGCTTAGGAGGGACACTGACTTATGAGGGCATTGTCAAGATTTTTTTTTAAATCCTAGAGTCAACAAAATTCCCAAGACTTCATGAAATTTTCTAGGGATCTAATGAAAGAAGAGAAATGCATCGGATTAATTGTGCCTTGAGGACTCAACAACAGGGACTGCTGATAAAATTTCAAAGTGTTGCTGATAGCCACCATATTGAATTACCAGCATATGTTAAAAATAACAGAACTTCCTGGTGACTGTGATTGACTCTGTAGGCATGTGCTCATTAGGTGGTATGACTTTAGTCTAATCAGGGTCACTGCTACTTCCTCCTTGTCTCAGCATCCCATAAACTATACATGGCAGAAAGCCATCTGCATCACTGAAGATTTTGGGATCAGTTGAGGGTAAAATATAGAACTTATTCTTTTCTATCTTGTATATAACTATATATGCAGTTGTACAAGATAAAAATTTTAGATTCTGAATATAGGCAATCTCTCTGGCCAACTAACTGCTACCCTTATTTCCTTGGAAGTGAAGTGCATGATCCCATTAAGAAGCTCTCTGTTTTGGTATCTATGTCTAGATACATGAAATTTGAAAAATTGAACATGTGTCCCACATGTTCCACACTGGTCTCAGGGCAGTGAGGGAAGGCAAGTTCCTCACTAAATTCACTCTGAAGTCTCATTATCCCAGGTGTTCCTTCCGATTTATCTTCCTCAGAGGTGTCAAATGGGAAGCAAAAATCTACAATTATTGGCCTGTCATTTCTGTTTAACACTTAGAGTTTTATAACAAGAAGAACTAAACTATTTCTATAGATTGTTTTTATGTTTTCTTACTATAAATCAGGAATATCTAATAAGTATGTGTGGATAATTGAATCTTTCTCTTTGACATTAACTTGTTGAATCAATAATGTACTTCTCAGAATAATGAGAAAGCAGGATAATATTACAAGTGGTGGACTTCAGCTTTCTTTTTTTAAAGGCATTTATGACTGGCTTGGGAATTAAACGCCCATTTGCAGCTTTGTTTATAAGGAAGAATGTCTTCCAAGTTTATTGCTAACCTACAACTAAGCCTTTTGGAACAAAACCAACTTTTTAAATTAGGAGTTCCTGATGTATTGCGCTGTGGGAAAAGTTAAATCAGCAGGACTATATTTTTGATATTAAACTGTATTTATAGGGCACAAAATTAAAAAAAAATTAATTATATAGGAATGGTGGGATAGAGAGATAATACAGTGAACAGGGTAATTGTTTTACAAGGAGATGACCTCGATTTCATCCCTGGCTTTGTAGATGGGTTTGTGAGCATAGGCTAGAATTATCTCTGAATACAGAGCAGGAGTAAGTCCTGAGTATGACCAACAAATTACTATATATGTATTTCATATTATATATATGCATGCATATGTATACAT
This sequence comes from Suncus etruscus, assembly GCF_024139225.1. Taxonomy (NCBI): domain Eukaryota; kingdom Metazoa; phylum Chordata; class Mammalia; order Eulipotyphla; family Soricidae; genus Suncus; species Suncus etruscus. The sequence continues at coordinate 10,741,185 of NC_064861.1, read as the reverse complement.
GTATAAGAATGATATAGATTGACTTCTGAGATGATCGATTTTAATTTTTCATATTTAATCTGGAGTAGAAGTGACTAGAAAAATTAGAAACAGAGTGAAAGGGCTACAATTTATTCAATTAAGTTATTTTTTAATTATCTTTATGTAAACACCGTGATTACAAATATGATTGTAGTTGTATGATAACAGTTATGTAAAGAACACCCCCCTTCACCAGTGCAAGATTCCCACTACAAATTTCTCAGATCTCCCTCCTCCCCACCTCACCCACACCTATACTCAAGATAGGCTTTCTATTTCCCTCATTCATTCACATTGTTATGGTAGTTTTCAGTGTAATTATTTCTAATCACTCTATGTGGTGAGCTTCATGTCATGAGCTGCACCTACATGGAAAGATGGGGGGAAATAAGGGTTGGGACTGAGGCAGTAAAAGATTAGAAATGAGCTTTGTAAGGGCAGTATCAAGGTCACAATACAAGATGCATATTATGCATATATAAACTATATGCATACAATACTATCAATAGGAGACCAAGGAGAAAAAATTTCCAGTGACTGTCCCAACATAAATCAGTGCTAGAATGACCTGCCCACCTCCCAAAGCACATTCTCATTACTGTAGGGAGAGGTAGGGGGAAAGCCTGATGATCCCTATAGATTCCACCTGGACTGGTGCCCAGGGAAGGCCTGGAGTCGAGGGGAAAAAGAGAGGGACAGAAGAGGGCCTGCCAAGCATCCCAGCTCTCCCCAGGCTAGGAAGAAGGCCTCCGCATGGGGACTCCCAAACCCAATACCTGGCAAGAGCTGACCTCCACATTCAAAGAGGAAACCGGAAGCCAGATCTGCCCAAACTCCTCCCCATGCACCTCTTCCCTGGAGTACAGAGGGAGGGGGAAAGCCTGAGGACCCCTAAGAGTGCACCTGAACCCACTCTGGCCATCTGAGCTGGCACCCAGGGAAGGCCTGGAGTCAGGGGGAAAAGACAAGGATGGCTGGGAGCCTGCCAAGCCTCCCAGCACTCCCCAGGCTAGGGAGAGGGACTCTGGTTTGGGGCCTCCCCAAACCCCATACCTGGCAAGAACTGGTCTCCAGAATCAAAGAGGAAACCGAAGCTAGATATCTGCTCAACCCACTCTCCATGCACCTCCCCACTGGAGTACAAAGGGAGGGGGGAAGCCTGAGGACCCCTAAGAATCCACCTGAACCCACTTTGGCCATCTGAGCCGGCACCAGGGAGGGCCTAGAGTCCAGGGGAGAAAGAGGAGGATGGCTGTGGGGTCTGCTAAGCCTCCCAGAACTCCACAGGATAGGAAGAAAGCCTCTGGTATGGGGTCTCCCCAAACCCCATGCTGGCAAGAGTTGCATAAGCTCAGTTTTTCAGACCTGTTATTTCAGTGTGAAAATTTCTAATTTCAGTCGTCAAATCCTCTTGATCTTAATTGTGCTTCAGTCAAGTCTATCGATGCTTATTTTGAGCTCCCTGTACATCTTTCATAATTTTACTATAAACTTATTATTTGAGAGGATACCTAGCTGTTTTCTACTTTTTAGATTATCAGAGCAGCCATCTTGATTTCTTTAAACATGGGGGTGTTCTGCAAAATTTCTCCATTGGTAAGGCTGTAGATTGCTTCTTACAATGTGGAGAAATGGAATTCAGGGGTTAAAAGACAAGCGCAGCCATGGAGCGGAGCAGAGTAGCCACGTTTCTTGGGTGTGGTTCCTGGAAAGATTATGGTCCTTGGTGTCTGTAAGCTGGCTCAGCAGGAAAAAGGCAGAGAGCATGGCTGCCATTTCTTTTAAGTCTCTGGGTGCCCAATCACATGGCAGGAATCGGCCCCACATTTGATGGGTGGGGACATCTTACTGGGTGTGGGTCCTGGAGAGATTATGATCCTTGGTGTCTGTAGGCTGGCTCAGCAGGAAAAAGAAGTTATTTTCTTTTGTATTGGGCCATACCTGGTGGTGCTCAAAGCTTGCTTTTTTTTTTTGGCTTTCTGCTCAAGAGACCATATGAGATGTTTGGGATTGAACCTGGGTTGTCAAGCCAACCACCCTACACAATGTACTATCTCTTCAGTCCCTGGGCCTATTTAAAGTCAATATAGAAAACACTGGTTGCATAACTGTGTGGTGCTTGACCTTGTTTGACTTATTTTACTGGAGAATTCTTTTTGATTAACAAGACTCTTCTGTTATATCATGACTGGCTGAACAGGAGTTACTATTACAGATAGCAAGAGACTTTCTCTATGACAACATGGGAGCACATGAAGAAGGTATGTATTTAGGGAAAAGTCCAAAATCTACTAAAACATTGACAACAATAAGTTGAAAAGCTTTTTCTTAAAAAGGACACACCCCAAACAAAGTACACACACACGTATACACACACACACAAAATAAAAGAAGTATGCGAATAAAGATCTGAATAGATTTATGGAATACCAATGGAAAACCTCGTAGAGGATTTACAGTTAAGAGAGAGTTGTAGCAACAGCCAAGAAGCAAATGAAGTAATGACAGTTGCTTGAAAGAAAAATAATTAGCAGAAGGTAGATGATTAAAAAGGCAAGCAGCAAAGAAAGACATAATGGTTTTATTCTGGCATTTATTTATATGGCCATTTATTTATTTATTTATTTATTTTTATTAATTATGAGAACAAAGATACAAAGAAAGAGGAATAGGTAAAGTGGAAGGACAATCACCCATAAACAGAATTCTCAGAAGTCCCCTTGCTGATATCTTAACTTTGAACTTTCAGCCAAAGAACATTAAAGAAAAATAAAACAGAACCCATGTACAATTACTTTGTCCCTCAAGTCCCCAGGTTGTAATACATAATATTTCTTAGCAGCACACAAAGCAATCTAAAGCCATAAAACTTATGTAACTCCTTAAACATTAAAAGCAAAATACTTTTTTACATTTCCATGCATGCCTATTAGTTTAAGTTAACCTCAAAAGTTTAAGTGGGTTGTTTTTCTTAAGGATGAGAGTCAAAGAAGCACAGTTAAAACGGTGTTAGAGTGGCAATTATTGTTAGCATAGGCCCACCAAAATATGAGGGACATGGAAAGGAAAAGCCTTGGCCTAAATACAAGGAGACCCTACCCCTGAAGTTTCCTGGCATAAGACCAAATCAAGGCCCCAGGCAAACTAGTTAGTCCAATCCAAGTCATTGTCTGTAGTGACAATACACCTTTATTTTTCACACAGTCTCTGGTGTTGGTATCATGTCTCTGTATTAAAGATCCTGGAATCTGCATATCTTACATTGAAGTCAGGATGTGGAGCATCCTCTCGTTTCACCTCACAATTAAAGAGCAATGCAGAAAGGTCATTGATGTTATCAAGTCTTCTTAGTGTTAAGGGAAGTCTTTTTTGAGCAGGTCGGTGTCAGAGCAGGGGTAGGGTCTTCCATGGTAGAGAGTCGCTTCCAGGTGTTGTTATAAAAAACCATGGATGTTTTGTAGATAACTTCCCTGGTTCAGGGGTGAATGGAGAAAGCCCATTCTTCTGAGGCCTGTTCCAGGTCATTATGTCATTGTTCAGGGTCCCATTGCACAACAAGATTTGTGTGTTCCAATCTCTATAAGATAAGAACTTATTTGTATGTATAGTATTTTTCCATTTTAATGTGCCTGTGCAAACAAGGAACAATGCCATGTGGTGTTATTGGCGCATACGGAGGCCGTAAGAACAAGCCCAACAATCCCCATGACGTGGTTCAATCATAATCATTAAACTAAGGGACTCTTTCACCAAAATTTCTTATTGAACAGCTCCGCAGTTCCATATCAGGAAATGCATTTGAGTGGGAACTAATCTGAAACCTAGTATGTTAGCAACCACTGTTACACAATGAAAGCAGGAAGAGGCCAAGAGGTCGCTGAGAGTAAATAAGTAGGAAAAGAGTACTGGTCTCTTCCCAGCCTGAGAGTCCATCGTCTCATTTTTATTTTCAATATATATACTATGCGCGGTTTTTAAAATGGAGACCAGTGGGGGGGGATTACCAGTGAATGTCCCAACACATGCCAGTGCTGCATTGGCCTGCCCTTCTCCCCTTGCATACCCCACTTAGTGTAGGGAGAGAAAGGGGGAAAGCTTGAGGACCACTATAGAGTCCACCTGAGCCAGCACCCAGGGAAGGCCTAGAGTCCAGGGGAGAAATAAGGGAATGGCTGGGGGCCTGCCACACCTCCCAGCACCCCCAAGCTAGGGAGAAGACCTGTGGCATGGGGTGTCCCCTAACCCCATACCTGGGAAGAGCTGGCCTCCTGGATCGGAGAGAACCGGAAGCCAGCTATCTGCCTGGCTCCTCCCCATGCTCCTCCCCCCCTAGAGTAGGGGGGGAAGCCTGAGGTCCCCAAAAGAGTCCACCTGGAGCCCACTTTAGGCCACCTGAGCCGGCACCCAGGGAATGTATGGTCATTTATTTATTTATATGGAAAACATGGCCATGGGATTGCAGATTGCCCAGCTACCTTCACGAGTCAGGATGTAAGCTCAGGGTATATTAGTTCCTGGTGCTGTGAGTCCACAGAGACTGGAATAATGAAGAGCAGAGCAAAAGCAGACCCTGCTTTCGGGGCATTTTCTTTTGCAAAATAATTTCCTTCATGGGAATATGGGCACTATAGTTCAGAGATGATCCCTTTAATCCCAAAGGACTTTAAAATGGTGATGGTGACGTCAAGCTGTGTGGCTCTGGAGAACATTTTGAGGATTTTCATCAAAGTACATATCAAGTTAATTGGGGCCAGAGTGATAGCACAGTGCCAAGGTCATTTGCCTTGCATGCAGCCAAATCCGGTTTTATCCTCAGCATCCCATATAGACCCCAAGCCTACCAGGAGCAATTTCTGAGCATAGAGCTAGGAGTAATACCTGAGTGCTACTGGATGTGGCAGAAAGATAAAAATAAAAAATAATTTATATCTGGTTACTGAGAAAAATACATGAATGGTGACTTTGAAAAATTTGGAGGTACTCAAAGTACAGAAACCCAGAACAAAGGCACTTGAAGTTATTGATTTTTTTAGCTTTATTTATTTATTTATTTATTGGTTTTTTTGGGGGGACACACTCAACAGTGCTCAGGTGTTACTCCTGGCTCTGCACTCAGAAACTGCTGCTTACAGGCTGGGGGACCAAATTTCTGTTGTTAAACATTACCAGATTGTTCCATACTGAATAAGGTCCAGTTTACTAGCTAGAACTAGGCTCCTGAGGTGGCCTGGTTCAGCATGGTGTGTGTGTGTGTGTGTGTGTGTGTGTGTGTGTGTGTGTGTGTGTGTGTGTGGTCAGTTTTCAGAGTCTTGCCCATCAGAACTATAATTTTTTTCACTTTGGGCCAAATCCAGTGGTGTTCAGGGTTTACTCCTGACTCTGCACTCAACAGTCACTACTGGTTGTGCACATGGGACTGTACAGGATGCTGGGGACTGAATAGTAATAGACTGCTGTACTATTACTCTGACCTCCAATCAACTTTTCTTTAAAAAATTATATATTAATGTATAATCATCTCTTAAATCCAAAGTAACTCTTTGCAGTTGAGAGTGAATGTTTAAGAAAATACTATTGGAATTAAATTATTGTATATATTCTCGCAGTTCAAAGAATAGATTTATTATAACAAATTTATGCTACTACAAAAATCTGTATTCTATACTGTTGAATAAAAGCTAATTTATTTTAAAAAAGTTGTAGTTTTAGACACAATGGAATATAAACATAATTAAAGGCACCCTTTAAACAGTTTCATTAAATGGTATATTAGCTAGTCAAATCATGTACTTTCTTTGAACAGTTGACTTTATATAATTACACAAGATTTCTTGACATTTAACATCTCAACCACTTTACTGAAATTAATTAAATGCAGTTGTTGAAAGCAAAAGTTTTGAAGCCAGACCTTTATTTAAATCTAGTTCCAACACTTGCTAGTGTTTGACTTTTGACAAATTCCTTTGCCAACCTGGGTGTCTAATTTACATCTATTAAATGGAGATAAGTAAGGCATTTCTTGTTCATGGTGATAGTCAGCGTTCAGAGAGCCCTTGATATTATCCTTGGCATGTGGTAATTGTTAAGTAAGGTGTTCTCTATAAATCTTTCTATTTAATGTGACTATAATATCATATGTGTTTGTTTGGGGCAAAGACACACAAAAAGTTAACCTTGTGTTATTGTGTCTATTGGCTGATACTTAACTTATAATATTCAACTGTAAGTACCTTTCACACAAACATTTTAAAAACAACATTTCTGAGGCCAGGGAGATAGTATACCAGGTAGGGTGTTTGTCTTGCATGTGGTTGACTCAGGTTCAAGCCCCAGTATCCCATATGGTCCCCTGAGCACCTCCAGGAATAATTCGTAAGTGCAGAGCTAAAAGAAACCCATAAGCATCACTGGGCACAGTCCAAAAACATAAATAAATAAATAAATAAATAAATACATAAATAAATACATAAATAACAAAAGAAAAAACAAGTTTCCTTTAAAAAATGGTGGAAATGGGACTGGAGGAGAAGGAAACCCCAGAGTTGAGCACATGACTTCCAAGCAGAGACTGATTCTCTTACCAGCCCTTAAGAACTCACCGTGCATGCCCAGAGAGATAGCACAGCGGCATTTACCTTGCAAGCAGCCAATTCAGGACCAAAGGTGGTTGGTTCAAATCCTGGTGTCCCATATGGTCCCCCGTGCCTGCCAGGAGCTATTTCTGAGCAGACAGCCAGGAGTAACCCCTGAGCACCACCAGTGTGGCCCAAAAACAAAAACAAAAACAAAAGAACTGACAGTGCTAGAAGTTGCCCTTGAGTAACTCTGAGGATGCTTTTTTTTTTTTTTTTTAAAGCAAAACCAAAAAAAGGAGTGTGGGAGGAAGTGGATGTTTTGTTCAGTAAACAAAAGTTTCTGTAAAAACAATGTAACCTTCAATTATGTCTTTTGTGGTCATGATGTAGCTAACAGAAACGCTTCCTAGAGAAAGATGTTTTTCTGTTTTCTCTCCCAAAAGTGGTTATGTCTGGTTGCAAAACTCATAAGAGAGACATTATAAATCCCTTCTCTTATTTTTTTTGTTTTCTTGAAATTAGAAAAATAGACACCTAAAAATCTGCTTTATCAATATTATTATTGTTTCTCTGCCTTTTGGCCAAGTTCAAGTATGACGTCTGCACTATCAATAGATATGAATAAATGGGAGAAAAAGGAAAGCATTCCTACATGATTGAGCCAAGCTTGGATGAAAATGGAGAGGAAATAGAGAAAAGAATGGGGATGAGATAGTAAGACAAAAATGTGATTTAACTTTTAAAAGTCTCATGACATTTAAAAGGGAGAAAAGTCAGGTTCGCTGACTGCCAAGGAAGATTAACTTCAGTGATTTTTCTTCGTATTTACTCTATATAGTCTATTTCCCTTCTATGCTCAGTTCTTCATTAGTGCTAATTCATTTCTCTCTTTTATAAAGCCCTATTATGGCCATAACCTTTTATGCTCTTTTCATTCATCACTATCAAGAGGAGAGGCTTTTATCTCAGACTCACTGACAGACAAAATGATCCTGTGTGTTATATTTTTGTACTGAAGAAAAATTGTTATCAAACATGTTGTTAGTTTCTGATGGAAAATACAGCAACTCAATAATGATCACATTTAATATATGTGGCTATATCTAGTTCTAATCCTTATTGTCTTATAATAAGGACATGCTTTGTTTGGGGCTTTACCCAGAAGTGCTCAGAGGCTAGCTTAGTGCTTGGTTCTTGGGAGTTTATTCCTGGCAATGTTCTGGGGGTCATGTTGTTCTGGGGGTTGGAATCTGGGTCTTCAACATGTGGAGCTTTCACCTTGACTCATTGAGTTATGAACCTTATAATAAGAACTTTCAAAATTAGCTATCATACCTATTTTCTAATACATGATGCTATATTATAGTGTTGCTGAATACAGTCACCATGTGAACTTGTATACACCCTCTTGTCTTGATTATAACTAAGAGTTTTCACCATTTAACCTCCTTAACTCATTTTGTCAATGCTGCTTGAATCACTCCTCTCCTCCTTTCCTGCTACTGGCAACCCAAAATCTGGTTTCTGTTTTTGGGGGTTTAGGATTACTTTGATTTTAAAAAATTGAAAAGCAGGGGCCAAAGAGATAGCATGGAGGTAGGGCATTCGTCTTGCATGCAGAAGGATGGTGGTTCAAATCCCAGCATTCCATATAGTTCACTGAGCCTGCCAGGAGTGATTTCTGAGTGTAGAGCCAGAAGCAACCCCTGAGCGCTGCCAGGTGTGACTCAAAATTAAAAAAAAAATTGAAAAGCATAAAAACAGGGGCCAGAGAGATAGCACAGTGGTAAGGCATTTGCCTTTAATGTGGCCAACCTAGGAGGGACCAGGTTTGATTCCTGGCATCTCATGTGGTCCTCCAGACTTCTGGGGGCAATTTCTGAGTGCAGAGCCAGGTGTAATCTCTGAACACCACAGGATGTGGCCCAACAATCAATCAATAAAGTTAAAAAGTATTTTTAAAGCATAAAAACAGGCTTGTAGCTTTTTTAGGATGGCAGAATTTGAAGTGCTGAGGGCATTTATTTTTCTATAGGCCATCTGTGGTTGTAAGTGAGAACCTTTTTATTCTATTTAATTTTTTGTTTGTTCTTTTATGGAGGCTACACCTGATGGTGTGCAGGGTTGATTCCTGGCTCTCACTAAGGTCAGGGATTGTTTCGAAAGAATTCAGGCAACCATATGTAGTGTTGAAGATTGAACCTGGGTTGACTATGTGCAAGGAAAATGCTCTACACACTATAGTATTTCTATACTACTATTTCTCCAAGAGAAGAAACTCTTTCTAAAGGTTGTTGAAATTGAGGTGTTTGTTTTGCCCGAGTGTATGAAGTCAACCCTTAAAGAACCATTTCTCTTAATCAAATGAATACTCCGCTCTCTACTTTTTAAAATTATGCAGAAGAATTTAAAATGGCAAGACCTGGCCATTCATTAGGATTTTGTTGAAGGCTCTGAAATTAGATGTGAACTACAAAGGCACATAGAAGAAAAACTTTAACAATTGGAAATTAAACAGCCTGTTACTGAACAACCAGTGGGTCCGAGATGAAATCAAAGAGGAAATCAAAACTTTCCTGGAAACAAATTATAATGAAGACACAAACTGCCAGAATCTATGGGACACAGCAAAAGTGGTCCTGAGAGGAAAATTTATAGCTTTTCAAGTACACATCAAGAAGGAAGAAGGGGCCTACCTGAATAGCTTAATGACACAACTCATAGAATTAGAAAGTGCTCAACAAAAGGACCCAAAAATAGGGAGACAGAAGAAAATAACAAAACTGAGAGCAGAAATCAACGAAGTGGAAACCCAAAAAACAATCCAAAAGATCAACGAAAGCAGAAGTGGTTCTTTGAAGAAAAAAAAAAAACCCACCAAGATTGATAGACCATTGGCAAAACTCACAAAATAAGAGAGAGAGAGAAACCTGATAACCCGTATTAGAAATGAAAAGGGGGACATCATGACAGATATTGCAGAGATCCAAAGGGTAATCAGAGAATACTTTGAGAAACTTTATGCTACTAAACATGAGAACCTAGAAGAAATGGATAAATTCTTGGACACTTATCACCTTCCACAGTTAAGTAAGGAGGATGCAGCATATCTAAACACCCCCATCACTATTGAGGAAATTGAAACTGTAATCACACATCGGCCCAAAAAGAAAAGCACAGGCCCAGATGAATTTACTAATAAATTCTTTCAAACCTTTCAAGAGAAGCTACTACCAATCCTAGCCAGGTTCTTTGATGAAATTGAAAAAAATGGGAACACTCCCAAACAGCTTTTATGAAGCCAACATTACCTTGATACAAAAACCAGACAGAGATGCTGCCAAAAAAGAAAATTATAGACCAATATCCCTGATGAATGCAGATGCAAAGAACTTCAACAAAATCCTGGCAAATAGGATCCAATGCATCATGAAGAAGATCATACACTACGACCAAGTAGGTTTTATCCCAGGAATGCAAGGATGGTTTAACATCCGTAAATCTATCAACATAATACACACCATCAACAACCAGAAAAATAAAAATCAAATGATCATATCAATAGGCACCAAGAAAGCATTTGGTAAGGTCCAACACCCATTCTTGAGCAAAACTATCAGCAAGATGGGAATGAAAGGAACCTTTCTCAATCTAGTTAAAGCCATCTACCACAAGCCAATGGCAAATATTATCCTCAATGGAGAAAAACTAAAAGCCTTTCCTCTAAATTCTGGTACAAGACAAGGCTGTCCACTCTCACCACTCCTCTTCAACATAGTACTAGAAGTGCTTGCTATAGCAATAAGGCAAGTAAAAGATATCAAGGGAATCCAGATAGAAAAGGAAGAAGTCAAGCTCTCACTCTTTGTAGATGACATGATACTCTGCTTAGAAAACCCTAAAGACTCTACCAAAAAGTTTCTAGAAACAATAGACTCTTATATCAAGGTGGAAGGGTACAAAATTAACACACAAAAATCAATGGCCTTTTTATACACCAATAATGATAGGAAAGAGATGGACGTCAAGAAGGCAATCCCATTCACATTAGTGCCACACAAACTCAAATATTTTGGAGTCAACTTGACCAAAGACGTGAAGGACCTATAGAAAGAAAACTATAAAGCCCTGCTCCAAGAAATAAGAGAGGACACACGGAAATGGAAACACATACCCTGCTCATGGATTGGCAGAATTAACATCATTAAAATGGCAAGACTCCCCAAAGCATTGTACAGATTTAATGCGATCCCTCTAAATATACCCATGACATTCTTCAAAGAAGTGGATCAAACACTTATGAAGTTCATCTGGAACAATAAAAACCCTCGAATAGCTAAAGCACTCCTAGGGAAAAGGCAAATAGGAGGCATTACTTTCCCAAACTTTAAACTGTACTACAAAACAATAGTAGTCAAAACAGCATGGTATTGAAATAAAGACAGACTGTCAGATCAGTGGAATAGGCTTGAGTTCTCAGACATACAATTACCTAATCTTTGACAAAGGAGCAAGAAATTCTAAGTGGAGCAGGGAAAACCTCTTCAACAAGTGGTGCTGGAAGAAGTGGTTAGCCACTTGCAAAAAAAGTGAACATAGACCCCCAGTTAACATCATGTATGAAAGTAAAATCCAAATGGATTAAAGACCTTGATATCAGACCTGATACCATAAGGTATATAGAACAACACGTAAGTAAAACACTCCATAACATTGAGACTAAAGGCATCTTCAAGGAGGAAACTGCACTTTCCAAACAAGTGGAAGCAGAGATAAAAAGATGGAAATACATTAAGCTGAGAAGCTTCTGCACCTCAAAAGAAGTAGTGCCCAGGATACAAGAGCCACCCACTGTGTGGGAGAAACTATTCACCCAATAGATAAGGAGCTAATACCCAAAATATACAGGGCACTGACAGAACTTTACAAGAAAAAAAATCTAATCCCATCAAAAAATGGGGAGAAGAAATGAACAGACACTTTGATAAAAAGAAAATACAAATGGCCAAAAGGCACATGAATAAATGCTCCTCATTACTGATTATCAGGGAGATGCAAGTCAAAACAATGATGAGATACCATCTCACAGCACAAAGATTGGCACACATCACAAAGAATGAGAACAATCAGTGCTGGCGGGGATGTGGAGAGAAAGGAACTCTTATCCAATGCTGGTGGGAATGCGGTCTAGTCCAACCTCTATGGAAAGTGATATGGAAATTCCTCCAAAGACTGGAATTGATCTCCCATTTGACCCAGCTATTCCACTCCTCAGGATATACCTTAGGAACACAAGAATACAATACAAAAATTCCTTCCTCACACCTATATTTATTGCAGCACTATTCACAATAGCCAGGCTCTGGAAACAACCAAGATGCCCTTCAACAAATGAATGGCTAAAGAAACTGTGGTCCATATACACAATGGAATATTATGCAGCCATCAGGAGAGATGAAGTCATGACATTTTCCTATACATGGATGTACATGGAGTCCATCATGCTGAGTGAAATAAGTCAGAGGGAGAGAGAGACACAGAATAGTCTCACTCATCTATGGGTTTTAAGAAAAATAAAAGTCATTTTTTGCAACAATCCTTAGAGACAACGAGAGGCGGGCTGGAACTTCCATATCACTTCATGAAGCTCACCACAAAGAGTGGTGAGTGCAGTTGCTGCAGATGTGTTTGCATCCCTAAGCAAAAACTTAGTGGGTCAGAAAAATTCTCACTGGGAATAAGCGGAAACACGAAGTGGACGAATATGAAATATGAAATAATGATACCACACTCAGTATGTGTGGGGTCAACACATCTCTGGCAAGAGTGAGACAAATTTTAATCTACAGGCAATGGAGTATATAAAGAGAAAAGAGAAGCAGTCATAACATGGAAAGAATGCAATATACATTGTTTGATTTCAGAACAAATACACATAGCTTAGGGTGTTTAGTAACCTTAGAATAAAATAGGTTTCAGTTAGGAGTTAGAGGATAAAAGGAAGACTAAATTCTTACATATCAAAGAAGTTCCTGGCCCTAGGTGTCATTACTGATGTAAATTAAGGGATGGCAGAAGTCCTGGTTTACTCCTGATAACAAATATTCTTAACCTGAGGGAAATAGTATTCCAGGTATGGGCCAATACTCACTTCCTATGATCTGGTAATAGAAAGAAAATAACACTAAAGAAAGGGATACAGTAATTATACCTAGTGAAATAATCTAATTCTACACTGACCAAACCTGTTTGCAAGCAGGTATTCAAAGAGACAGGGAGAGTTCCCAAGACAGATATCGTTCTGCTTTGAAGCTCAAAAGCAGGGAGAGAAGACCATTGTCTTGAAGATGTTATGTTTTGACGGCCTTCGAAGTGAGAAGGCTGACAAAAGAGAGAGCTGGCTGGACTTTAAGTTGCAAATATGCTAAACCAGTAGGGAACTTCTAGCAGCTTGCTTTGGTACTGAAACTCCTTTAATGACTGCAAGATAGCTAAGGCCGAATTTCTGTAGTGGCAAAAGAGACAAATTCAAATAAATAATAGTAAAGAGAAAATGTAATGTCACAGCCATGTTAGAATTATAGCCAATAATTCACGCAGAGGGTCAATAATTGACTTCTCTGAACGAGCCTTTTGGCAGATAATTCTTGGGAGGAAAATTAGACACTGCACCAGGAAGGCAAAAGCCACGTCTAGTGCATGTTTTCTTATGTGGGGGGGGGGGTAACATGCAGTTATAGAAATAACAACACTGAGAACTACCATAATCATGTGAATGAATGAGGGAACTGGAAAGCCTGTCTAGAGTACAGGTGGGGGTGGGGTGGGATGGAGGGAGATTTGGGACAGGTGGAGGGAATGTTGCACTGGTGAAAGGGGGGTTCTTTACATGACTGAAACCTAATCACAATCATATTTGTAAAGGAGTTTGTTGAGCTAATCACAATATTCACAATAAATAGTCATTGTGGCAGCCAGCAAAGAAAGAGATACCAGTTATCTCTTTTGCTCCTCACCTGATCCTCTTTGGTTGATTTTGCTATTTTGCTTTGTTTTGTTTTTGGTCCACACCTGGCAGTGCTCATGTGTTATTCCTGTCTCTGTGTTCAAGAATCACTCCTGATGGTGCATTGGGTGCCATATGGGATGCTGGATATTGAACATGGGTCAGCGTGTGCATGAAAAATGTCCTACCCACTGTACATCACTCTGGTCCCCAGTTCTCCTGTTTATATTTTTTCTATCAACCTTTCAATTATAGAAGATCAGCATTTATCTCATTTTGAAGGTGGCTCTTTAAATCCAGTCCTCCTGAAGTTTTCACTAGTATTGTCCCAAATACTACATTTCTTCTAGTCTGCAGACTGCAGGACGTTTTGGAGAAGGCCCCAAAAGTCTACATCTGAAAATGATTTACAGTCTTACCTGTAAAACCACAAAATAACATTTTCATTTAGAATAATTCTATTGATATTACTGTTAAAGCAGTGAGCAGGAAAGTGTCGGAGTCCAGCTCCAAGTGAAAGTGCCTGAAGCAGGGTTGCCATGGGGATTAAGAAAACAAGGGGCCGGGAAGGTGGCACTAGAGGTAAGGTGTCTGCCTTACAAGCGCTAACATAGGACAGACCGCCGTTTGATCCCCCGGTGTCCCATATGGTCCCCCCAAGCCAGGGGAGATTTCTGAGTGCATAGCCAGGAGTAACCAACCCCTGAGCGTCAAACGGGTGTGGCCCAAAAACCAAAAACCAAACAAAAAAAAAAAAAAGAAAGAAAGAAAACACGGCAGGGGCTGGAGGAGTGACACATAGCCGTAAGGCAGGGGTCTCAAACTAGCAGCCTGCAGGCCATTTGCGCAAAGTATTATTCACTTAACGAATAATCACAATAAAATTGCATTAGTAAGAAAAAAATCGCATTAAACATCCGCATACCCCGAGCAGTTCCATTTGGAGTATGCAAATGTTTAATGCAATTTTTTTTGTGTGTGTGGTTTTTGGGTCACACCCGGCAGTGCTCAGGGGTTATTCCTGGCTCCATGCTCAGAAATTGCTCCTGGCAGGCACAGGGGACCATATGGGACGCTGGGATTCGAACCGATGACCTTCTGCATGAAAGGCAAACACCTTACCTCCATGCTATCTCTCCAGCCCCTAATGCAATTTTTTGTAATTTTTTTTCTCACTAATGCGATTTTTTATTGCAAATATTCTGTAAGTGAATAATCGCGAATACTTGGCGCCTAGCGCAGACGTCATTTCCGCTGCTCCTGCCCACTGTCCCTTGCATTATCGGAGGCCTAAGGGAAATAAGTTTATTACAGAATTAGATTTTGTCATACCTTCATCATGACTTCATCAAAGCCTGCAGTGAAGAGAAAGATTGATGACGAGCACAGACAATTTTAAGAAAAGTGGGAGACACAGTATTTTTTTGTTGAGCACAGGGGCATCCCCACATGTCTTATTTGTTGCAGTGCACAAGGAATACAACTTGAAACGCCATTGTTCAACTAAACATGCTGAGGAATGTGCAAATTATCAAGGAAATAAGAGAGCCAAGCAGGTTGCCAGTCTTAAAGCATGTTGAATGAGGCAACAAGATTTCTTTAAGAAAGCAACCAAGAGAATATTGCATCAGTCAAAGCTAGTTACATGGTTAATGAGATGATTGCTAAGGCAGGGAAACCATTCACAGAAGGAGAGTTTGTTAAAAAAAATGCATGTTACAGGCTGCAAGTATTATCTGTCCGGAAAAGAAAGGTCAGTTTAGCAAAATCAGCCTTTCTGCCAACACTGTGGCAGAGTGCATTTCTGACATGTCAAGTGACATTTATCATCAACTGTGTGAGAAAGCCAAACGTTTTGATGCATACTCAGTTTCTCTTGACGAGGGTACAAATATAACAGACACTGCGCAGCTCACAATTTATGTCCGTGGTATTGATTGCAATTTTGAATTGACAGAGGAGCTGCTCACAATAATTCCAATGCATGGCCAGACCACCGCTAATGAGATATTTTGGCATCTGTGTGATGCCATTGAGAATGCAGGTTTATCATGGAAGAGGTTTGTTGGAATAATAACCAATGGTGCGTCATTGATGACAGGGAGAAAAATGGACTGGTGGCACTTGTTCAATAAAAACTTGAAGAGGAGGGTGTAGAGAAGGCTATTGCTCTCCACTGCATTATCCATCAGCAGGCCCTTTGCAGTAAATGCCTTCCGTGTGACAATGTGATGTCTGTTGTTGTGAAATGCATCAACCAAATCAGATCCAGGGGATTAAAGCACAGGAGGTTCCGTGCTTTTTTAGAGGAAATGGAGTCAGAATATGGAGGTGTGCTCTATTTCACTGAGGTACATTGGCTCAGCAGGGGAAATGTCCTGAAAAGATTTTTTGAGTTGAGAGAAGAATTGAAAGCTTTCATGGAGAAGGATGGGAATGCTGTTTCTGAGTTGAGTGATCACAAATGGCTCATGGACTTAGCTTTTCTTGTTGACATCACACATAAGCTGAATGTACTAAACAAGACGTTACAAGGCCCGGGGTAGCTTATCAGTGCTGCCTATGACAACGTGAGAGCATTCTCCACAAAACTTGTGTTATGGAAATCCCAGCTCTCTCAGACAAACCTTTGCCATTTCCCAGCATGCAAGGAGCTTGTGGATGCAGGCATACCATTCAGTGGTGAGAAATATGTTGATGCTATTTTTAAGCATGATAAGGAATTTGATCACATATTTGCAGACTTCAAAAAGCAGAAGGCAAAGTCCTCAGGTAAATTGACTTTGAGACCCCCTGCCGTAAGGTAGGTGTCTGCCTTGCTAGCAATAGCCTAGGACAGACTGCGGTTCGATCCCCTGGCAAGCCAGGAGCGATTTCAGAGCACATAGCCAGGAGTACCCCTGAGTGTCACCGGGTGTGGCCCCTGTCCCCCCCAAAAAATATTAAACAAGGCAGATATCAAAGTGAAAGTATGGGCTCAGGGAACTGACTGCCTTGTGGACAGAGAGCCCCAACTGTCCTCTCCCTTGGATATTTATTGTTTGGCAATAATCAATCATAGAAAGAAAGGTAGATCACAAACAGATAATCAATGCTAACTAAACCTAAGAGCATTTTACAATCTCATAAAGAATGTGAAGGATAGGAGGTTTTATGTATAATCCCTGAAGATAGTCTTCCTCAGGAAGGATATCAGATAAGGACTGTACACAGGGCTTCCACCCCCAAGGTATTCTATGGGTGTCCTTGGTTTTTCTATAGTCTTCATTAAAAGCCCTTCTCTCTGGTTCCTTGACCTCTAGAGGTTTGAGGTTTTTCCCCCTACAGAAAAGTATATTCAGAGCATGGTAAGAATTAGAAAAATGTCTCAAATATAAAATAATGGCAAAGTTATCAAATGATCTCAGGAAACCATCCTGTTTTCAACTGAAGTCTTAGGTCTGAAATCTTCAATCAGTAGCAATTATCTACATCTCTGCCTATATTAAATCCCAATGAACAGGAGGGGGAAAAAGAAGCGCATTTTCTTTATAATTATAACTTTCAGAAAATGCACACTTTCTGATTGGTCTCAAAGTGTTTTTAAAGGTCAGTCACTCCTTAGATACATAAATTAATTTTTTGTTCTACTTAGGAAAGATTGTGGTATCAATAGAAACTTTTGAAAATAATACAATTGCACAGGACTCTTCAAAATGATAGAAGATCTATATCTATCTAATCCAAAATGTTATCTGTAGAATTCTCAAAAAAAACAAGTTGGTGATATTTATATGAAGTGAAGTCTAGAAAAGGGTTGTTATAATCATGTTGGTTGTGATTTTTGATTGTTGATTTACATCAGTATAGATTTCGTGGTGCTGACTTGATTACTAAGACTTTTGCTAAAAGTCAAAGACAGACCTGAGATGAACACCTATTGCAAACATGAATGAGACACAATTACATTAGTTCCTATAGCTCAGCAAGTGTAGGCAGTTGCACGGAATGACTTGGGAAATAGTCAGAAAACAGATGACTTGCTTCTATTAAGTTCAGCTATGGTTATGGGCAATGCCTGTCATTCAAGCTCTGAGCTATAGTTTTTTTCTCCTGCCATTCTTAATCACTTAAATCAAATTTTCTGAGCCTATCTCTAAAAATAAGCTTTCATTTAAAAGAGATCATGTTCTTAGCCTATTTTGATATACAATGCTTATTTGTCTAGAGCTCTAGCAACTTGATATTTCTTTCTGACATTTTTCTTCCTTTCAGTAGCAAAGAAATCTCTGATAGAGCCCCTTAATGACTTTGCCATGTTTTGCCTAAGGAAAAAAGTTCCTTTTCTACAAGATTTACTTAGTAGAAATTTGGGCAAACTTTTGTAATTGTTCGTTCTAACACTTTCAAGTATGCAAGTAAAATAGTTTGCTTTTATTGCTTTTGTTGGGTTTTGTAGGGCAAACTGTGGATTTTTTTTTTAAGGAAAATTTTATATATGTGCTAAGGGATGGAACAATTTTAAACATGGTGTCTTAATTTGGTTTATGTAGCATTAACTTACAAAGCTGAATATTCACTCAAGAAACTGTTATATATCTGGAGTTAGGAAAGTTGCATGTTTTAAGGCAAGACATAGTCTCTTTTATCTACATTTTTTTAATTCTTCACCTTAAGTTTTAAAATTCTTGTTTATATATATATGTATTTAAATAATATATTTATTTAAGCACCATGATTACAAACATGATTGTAGTTGGTTTTCAGTCATAAAAAGAACAACCCCCTTTACCAGTGAAATATTTCCACCACCACCAAGGCCTCAACTCCCTCCTTCTTCATTGTATTTGAGATAGGAATTTTACTTCTTTCACTCATTAACATTGCCATGATAGTTGTTAGTGTAGATATTTATCTAACTGCACTCACCACTCTTTATGAAAAGCCCGAGCTTCATATAGTGAGCCTGTCTTTCCGGCCCTCATCTCTATTGTCTCTGGGCATTATTACAATAATGTCTTATATTTTTCTTAAAACCCATAGATAAGGGAGACTATTTTGTGTGTGTGTCTCTCTCTGACTTTTTACACTCAGTATAATAGTTTCCATGTCCATCCATGCATAGGAAATTTATCTTTCCTGATGGCTGCATAATATTCCATTGTGTATATGTACCACAGTGTCTTTAGCCATTCATCTGATGAAGGGCATCTTGGTTGTTTCCAGAGTCTCACTGTTGTAAATAGCACTGAAATGACTATAGGTGAAGAAGGCATTTTTGTATTGTGATTTTTGTGTTTCTAGATTTTATTCCTAGGAGTGGTATAGTTGGATCATATGGGAGCTCAATTTCCACTTTTTTTGAGGAATCTCTATATGGTTTTCCATAAAGGCTGGACTAGAAGGCATTCTCACCAGCAATGAATGAGAATCCCTTTCCCCCCACATCCTCACTAACACTGATTGTTCTTGTTCTTTGTGATGTGTGCCAGTCTCTGTGGTATGAGATGTTACCTCATTGTTGTTTTGAATTGAATCTCCCTGAAGCTTGTTTATATTTTTGGTACAAGTAACTAATGATGGAGATTGGGGTTATGAAGATTTAAAGGTTGGTTAATTCATATACTGAAGAGATCTTGAAATTGAATAGATGTCTTTGTGCTTTTTATTGGGGATGTGTGGATGCACACCTGGTGGTGCTCAGTGGTTATTCTAGCTCTTCACTCAGAAATTGCTCCTGGCAGGCTCCAAGGTTCATATAGAATGCCAGGGATCAAATATGGGTTGTTCTCAAGTTGGCCACATGAAGACAAATGCCCTATCTGCTGTGCTATTGCTCTGGCCCTAAAATTAAATAGATTTCTTGAATGTTATCAATAATTTTATTGTTTTTATTTAATTATATGTTTAAATTGCTTTGTAATGTTTATGAGTTCTTTGCTGTGTATTTTTCTTTTACCAGCTGACAGTAATTTTTTAACAATGCCTTCCACACTATTTCTGGTTAATTCCAGCTCTAAACTTCTCTATATTTATATATAATATATAAAAATAATATAATATAATCATATTAATTATATGTTAATATATCACATCATATTATGTCATATATTATATTGATTATATAATACAGTATTTATTATATCATAATTATATGTTATATAATATAATTTATATAAATATATATGTATACATAACATACATATTAGGAAAGCATTTTTTCCTGGACATTTAATATATAAACAAATGTTGCAAGTTCAATTCTCAACTCTGATGATCTACAATTCTGTCCCCAAAACCAAGTCTATATTCCCTTAAAGTGAATGGCTACTTTTTCACTCTTCAGTTTTTATGCCAAAGGAAAAAAAAGAATCATCTTTGTTCAAAATTCTGCCTCAAATATCACACTTAAACTGTCAACTCAACTGTCAGTTTATCTTTTTTCAGTTTTTATATGTATTTTATTTTATTTTCTGATGTAAAAGTTGTTTATTTACGATACCTATACTTATAATTTGTTCCATTTTATTTACTTATTAATAATTACTTTCTTTAGGCACCATGGATTACAAGATTGTGCCAGAGACTGGCACATATCACAAAGAACAAAAACAATCATTGTTAGTGCAGATGTGGGGAGAAAAGGACTCATTCACTGCAGGTGGGAATGTAGACTGGTCCAGCCTTTTGGGAAAATAATATGGATAGTCTTCAAACAAATAAAATTTGAGCTTCCATATGATCCAGTATTAGCATTCCTAGGGATATGCCCTAGGAACTCAACATCACCACACAGAAAAGCCCTCTTCATTCCTATGTTCATTGTACCACTATTTACAACAGTCAGCATCTGGAAACAACCAAGTGCCTGGAACAGAGGAGTGGCTAAAGAAACTGTGGTACATCTATATAATGAAATAAACCATTTATTTAAAAATTTTTTTCCTGATGTTACCACTTCTTGCTACTCCACTGCTACCAAGAACCTTAGGAACATATTATCCTGAACCCTGCTTGGGGCCCCCCAAATTGTTGTTCATATCTAAAGAAGAAAATTTGTGCTCATCATTATTCTTCAAGATGTTTCCTTTATGTTCTCTATCACCATTACTATCCTTCTTTTGGTTTGTACTTATTTTCCATCTACTGTTGCAAACTCATTCTTTATTAAGGGAAATGTATAAGATTAAAAGATAAAATACATGCCATAATTTGGGGCATGGTTAGAATTATGACCAAATTGTATCATTTTATCAGTTCAAAGTAAGTTCTGAAATACTTCAGGAGAGATTTATTTAGCATACCAGCCTGTCATGACTTATTACTTTAATAAGTTCTACATTTTAATAATGTGCTTTGTTCATTTCTTATTTATTCAAAGGTAGGATGGTGACTTAAAAAGTTGAAGTTTTGATTATTGACCAACTGGAGGAGAAAGCAGGGATGTGCAATAGAATGAACCTTTAGAGCTCCCTACCTTTTTATGACATTTATTTTACTATTTATTTTCTAAAAATTTGTTTGGAGTATATTCAGTGTCTAGTCACCTTACTTGAGCCTTTAATCTCTTTGCATTCTTGGTCACTCAAATATTGAATCATGACAATAACTCAGAGTCTTGGAGAAGAATCACAAAAGAACCATATTCATTTTTTGTTTGTTTTATACTTTTCCCATTCTCAAGGTTTCCTAAATTGGGCAAAGTGGATTTCTACAACTAACACTGTGCCCCAAAGTATCTGGTTTCCATTTAAGTTGAAAAAAAGTCTGTGATTGAAAAAGGGATCAGGCCAGGTAAAAATAACAAACCTATAAATCTATTAGTGATATTTATATGAGTCAGTTAAATGTGGACATTATTAAGTCTATGTTTTTTGTTTGTTGCACAAAAGTTACTCTTCAACATTCATATATAATATCATCTAGAATGAATTATTTACATCTATTATAATTTTTAAAAATAATTTTATTTTGATTATAGTGGCTTACATATTATTGACAATAATATTTAGGTACATATTAACATAATATCAGGAGGATTCCCATCACCAAATTATCCTTCCTACATCTCCGTTCTCATCCTACCTCCCATATCCTCCTCCCTCAGCTTCGGGGCTGCTAAAATGCGTGGTCCCCTCTGAGCCTAGCTTACTACTTAGTGGTCCTACACCTGTTTTGGTCTAGGTACCTCCCTTGTTTCCTCCTCTAACTGGGAGGTGGTACTAGATAGTTTCAGTTATGTGGTTTAGTTTGAAGAAGAGGAAAGTGATAAACTGGGGTAAAAATCAAATACGCCAAAACTGGGTGGAGTCCTTCTAGAGGCTCTCATCATGGGTTTGAGAGATGAAGGGGGGAAAAAAGGTGAAACACCTCAACAGTACAAAAAGAAGTGTCAAATAAAATATCCAGTGAGCACTCCAACAATAAAGATAAGCACCACATAAAAGCCATGGTCTTGAGATAAAAAACATGGCAGAGCACCTAAAGAAAAAGAAAAAAATAAAATAAATAAATAAATATAAATGGAGACAACAACTTCAATAACCATACCAAAATGAAGAAATCGACAAAACCTAGATAGATATAAGAAAAGAATTGTTTTGTGCCTTTTTTCCCTCCTGCACAGACACAGTAAATATTGGGGTCATTCGAAAAGGAATTCCCTTGGCCTAAGAGATACAGGGTTTCTCTACCCTTGGAGTATATTGTCATGGGATTTACTATAGACTCCATTCAGGTTCCTTTACTCTCCCCCTTGGTGCTTTTGTGGTGTTTGGAAGATTTCTGCTTCGTCCTGGGTGATAAAATCAGATCTCTGTATCTAGAGATCTAGGTATCTGCACAGGTCAAGGGATGGAACTTATGATGAAGCCTTTCTTTGTGGTTCTAGAAGTTCTGTTCCCTCAGTGTCATTTTAATTCGTCTTCTGTGTTTGGTGGTCTTGGTCTTTGCACTGATCTTAGGATGGAGCCTATGATAGCGTCTTTCATTGTGTTTCCAGAAGACCCATTCAGTTGCAATTGTCTCAGACGGACCTTTGGAACTGGAGATAATGGTTGTTGTGCAGGTCGTAGCTCAAACCCTAGACTAGAGCTTTGTTATTGGTCACAGGATACATACAGTCTGGTCTTAGTTCTATCAGCCAGTCATCTGTAAATCGCGATCTTGGCTTTTGGACTGACCAAAGGGTGACAAGTCTTCTGATTTTATCTTATTGTCAGCTGGAGGGGTAGGATAACCTGATCTTAGGTCAAGTTGTTCCCATTTTCCTCGTTGTCAGGATATCATATTAGAGCTGGCACTTGTTGGTGTCTGAGAAGTATTGAGGATGTCCCGGATGGGATTTGTTTCCTGTAGCTGTCGTGAAGAACTGTGTCATTTCTATGTCTGAGATCCAAGGTTCAAGGCTGGGCAAATGGTGTCTAATCACCTGGGGTCTAAATTGGGTCCACATGACACATTTTCAAGGTGGGAGATGTCCCTGTATTGTAAACAAGTATGAGTTCTTATCCCTAGTAGATAAGAGCTCATTTTTATATGTAAGATTTCCCCCTTTTTTAGTGTGTCTTTGCAGGGGGAAATGGTGCTACATTATATTGCCGGTGCATTTGGGGTTAGAAAAAGAAGAAAACGAAAACAGGTCACACACCCAAAAAAGATAAAAATAGAAATAAAAATATATGTGCATATATATATATATAAAAGGAACAAAAATTTTAAAAAATGAAATAAAGTAATTAAAAGAACAAAATGATGCAAGAGACTATCTTACATTTGGGGAAAAGCAGGTAAAGAGGTAGTGCTATACAGGTCTTATACTTGTGATGGAACTATAGGTTTCCTCATTGTCTTTTGAGATTTTCTTGTGGTGTGTGGGTTTCCGGGTGCCTTTTCATCACACATCCTGACTTTCTTGAGATTGGCAAAAGCTTTGCGGCAGGGAAGTCTTGGGAAGAGTTCTTGCTTTGGGGATACTTTTAGAGCTAAGTCTGGTTTCAAGTAACAGTCCACGTTAGGAAGAGTCGGTAAGGAGGGCCACGCAGCATGAGTCAGCAGGGGAGTTGTTTGCCTTTTTTTTGCAAGGGACAAGGTGTGGGTTTAACTTGGTGTCCCTTCGCTTGAGTGCTGGGTACTGGTTCGTTGGGGTAGGAGGAGGTCAGTCTTGATACCTAATAGATTAAGAACTGAGGGTGAAGAGTTTTAATAAAGTGGGAAATCTGGATAGGATTGAGGGGTGAAGGGATAGTCAAATTTCCAAAGTGAGTAAGGGGAAAGTATATGTAAGGGGCAGGAAAGAAGAGAAGAGAAAATACATTAAAAAGAAAAAGAGAAGAAGAAAGAAGAAAAATTAAAAAAAAGAAAGTATTGAGAAGAGAGGAGAAAAGGGCAAGGGAATGCTAGTTTGCTTGAATGTGTTCTATGAGTAGGGCCTGTAGAATAAGTCTGTAGGTCACAGTTGCTTCTTCGGTGTTCTGGCTGGCCACATGCTTCTAGTCCTAAAAGAAGGTATAACCTAGAGATAAAGTGTATGTTAAAGAGTTTTCTTGGGACATTCTCGTAGTGTAAGCTGGGTATGGTATCTCGTGTGACTGGGCCCCGAGATGCCATCTTAGTTTGTCTACCCTTTGTATTCAAGAACGCCTGTGGACAGAAAACTGAGAGGTTATTTTAAATATAGTAAGATTAAGGCATTAAAACATATTGTTATGAGATATTTCCATTGGAGTCAGTGATTTCCCATGATATTCTTTACCTGTAATCCTGTATAAGATCCCTAAGGGATTATTATGGACCTTTGTAGTAGAAGGCTGATTACATACCTGTTCTCTCTATGCTGCTGTTTCTGCTGTTGCTGGTCTCTTTGTGGTCTAATGTGTAGTCAAGAGTTTGTGTTGTTCTTCTTTCATGTGTTTTGGGCACTGATCCCTGGTGTATGTTGACTGTTACAGTGTTTGGAGTTTCTACCCTGTTAAACCCTGTTATTTGATTGTTGAGTATTAGTTGTATATAAGGTGTATGTTCTAGGTGCTTCAGAATAATGCTATCATTTTGTGTTTATCTTTCATCTTCTGACTTACTTAGTTTAACATAATATGTTCTAGGTCCATCCACGTTGCTGCAAAGTCCATGATTGTATCATTTCTGACTGCCATGTAGTATTCCATTGTGTATAGATACCACATCTTAATGATCCACTCATCTGTTGTTGGACATCGAGGTTGGTTCCAAGATTTGGCTATTATGCTGAGTGCTGCGATAAATAGTGGGGTACACACATACTTTGGGATGAATGTCTTTCCAACTTGGGGGTAGATACGTAGGAGAGCAATTGCTGGGTCAAATGGCAGCTCAATTCTGAGTTCCTTGAGCACTCTCCAGACTGTTCTCCATAGGGGTTGGACTAGGGGGCATTTCCACCAGCAGTGGATGAGAGTGCCTTTCATACCGCATCCCCGCCAACAGAGGCTGTTCCCATTATTTTTGATGTGAGCCACTCTCACTGGTGTAAGGTGGTACCTCATTGTTGTTTTAATTTGGATTTCTCTGATGTACATCTATTATAATTTTTTAGACATCTATAAATTTTAGGTGGAAACGTTACATATAAAAATACACATGTGAGAGAATATGCCACCCTAAGCAAAATATTCCATTATCTGGAGTAAGACATTTCTTACTGAAATAAAAAAATACAAAAATGTCTATTTTTATATCATAAATATTGCAAACACACTAGCACTACTTTGATTTTCACACATGAAGGGCTGTATCATTTATGATATATTTTTTCTTTGTAATTATAAAATGACACTGGAATTGGACCTGTACAAATGAGATATTTTGGGGGCTCATCTACAAAGTTATTTGTCAATATTTGGCAAAAATTGCTTCTAGGCATTGCTCTTGTGGTATTATATGACCTGCTCCAAAGCTAGAGCAAAAATATTTATAATGCATTTGAGTCAAAAGTTACTATAAGTCGTGATAAAAATATTTTTAAAATGCTAAGTGATTTCTACTATTTAAAACTAGAGGGTTTTTTGCCTTTTAACCTTCACTCAGACTATAAAATAAAAATTTTTCTTCTCTTGCACAAGTGTGTTTATCAAGCAATACGTGCTATTTTTGCAAAATAGTTATTTAAGATCAGTTGCAGCTGGTGAAAACCATTTGGTTTAACTTTCTTTCCCTTTGTCTTTGCTGAATGTGGTGGTCATATCATTGGAGCCCAGAACTGGAAGTGAGGACATTAGATTCACACCATCAAACTATTTAATATGAGTTTGAAATATGGCAAGACCTGAAGTTACAAGCAAATTAAATAATTTTTCATGTTCTCTAGGTGAAGAACAAGCTTTCTAAAGGAAATGTGTTCAAACAATTCTATTCTAAAGTGAATAAAGGAAGACAAATAAATAGAGTATATAAAGAGAGGGGAGATGTATGCTAAAGAAGTAGAAGGAAAGAGCAGAGGGGAACTGGGGACATTATAGGTGGGAAATGTGCATGGGTTAAAGAGTTTGAAACTCAATCATGAACAACTTTGTGATTGTGTCTTATGGTGATTTTATTACAAATTTATTTAAATATGAAATAAGTTATGAGTTAAAAATAGGGAAAAGAGTTGAACAGATAAATAGCCAATAGGTTTATGAAAAATGTGAAAAAATTCTCCCCATCGCTTATCATCAGGAAAATGAAAATCAAAGTAACAATCAGGGCCATAGAAATAGTACAGTGGGTAGTGGGCTGGGGCTTGCCAAGTGTTCCCCGCAAACCACTCCAAATAAATAAAAAAAAAATAGGATTCAAACCAGTGAGACTGGCTCACATCACAAAGGAATATTCAATCCTGGCATGGATGTGGGGGAAAGGAACCCCCATCCACTGATGAGGGGAATGTGGACTGATTCAACCTCGATGGGAAACAATAAACAAAAACTGAAAAATTTTAAGAATTGACTTTTCATTCAATCCAGAAATTCCACTTCTTGACATCTCTCCCAAGGGTCCAAAAACACTACTTCAAAAGGACATCTGCTTTCCTAGGTTCACTGCAGCACTATTTTCTGCAGCATTATATCTTGATTATTATGAACAAGATCTGGAAACATTCAAAGGGTTTAAAAACAGATGACTTAATGAGGAAATTGTAGTATAAATGTGCAATGGGATACTACTCTGCAATATGAAATGATAAAATTGTGCAACTTGCCACTATATGAATGAAACTAGGGGTATCATGCTTTGTAAAGTCAGTTAGATACAAACACAGAATGATCTTGTTCATAAGTTGTATATAAAGAAAAATAATAAGGGAATAAACTAATGGGAAAAGGGCAACAAAACATGAGAACAGGTTTTTTTTTAACAGAGTATACCAAGAGTGGTAGGGACAGAGGCAGATGGGAGGAAAATTTGGGAGATTGGTGGAGAGAAGTGGAAATTGGTTAGATATGGTATTGCGGGGCCGGGCGGTGGCGCTGGAGGTAAGGTGCCTGCCTTGCCTGCGCTAGCCTAGGATGGACCGCGGTTCGATCCCCCGGCGTCCCATATGGTCCCCCAAGAAGCCAGGAGCAACTTCTGAGCGCATAGCCAGGAGTAACCCCTGAGCGTCACAGGGTGTGGCCCAAAAACCAAAAAAAAAAAGATATGGTATTGCAACATTGCATGCATAAAACTATCATTAACAGTATTCTAAGTTATGGTGCCTCAATAAAAACTGGTGTGGAGGAAGAAAAGATGTTACTCAAACCAAGTTTGGAGGTAGAGAAGGAATTGGATGCCTGACCTTAGATATTTAGCACCTTAGTATTTGATTTGTCTTGTATAAGTCATCTCTTGCCCCTGCTCTCTTTATGATGTGAATTAAAGACAAATTTATGTGGTAAAACAGTCTTAAGGATGTGGACCAGCTGCCTTTAAAAAAGGTTCCATGGTTTCCGACAGTTTTTCTTTCTTCTATACCCTTTGGGTTTTTAATTCTTCACCAGGACAAGTATATAAGGTAATTCTCTTCAACATTGGCTTGTTTTTACTCCCCTAATATCTAAAACTGCTTCCTGAGTAGATAATGCTGGTTTCATTTTTTTCCTTTAAAATGTTTCTTAACAGACATCAATTTAATTATTTCCAAGTATTTAATGAATCAAACACTAGATGGAATAATCATTGACTAATGTATTGTGAATTAGAAATTATGCCTAGCCAAATTTTCAACCACATTTTCACTAGGAGAGGTTTTTTATTAGTCCACATGAGGGCTTAGTTCAACCACAATGTCAGTTATATAAAAATGCCTCCAAATGGAGACAGTGTATTAAGGTTTCATAGATAAATTTAATATAAAAGTAATATCTCTATTATATAATAAAAGAAATAAAAATATAAACATGCCTTTTTGGTAATTGCTCTCATTTCCAGTAGATTTTAACTCAGGGATTTGGTAGATTTTTAGTTTGCTTCCCAGCATCTATTTCTGGAGTCATTACAGCATCTGTAACATTTATAAGGCTGGACTAATTCCATCATAGACCTCAAATTACCTCACTTTCTAATAGATTACTGATTAACAAAAATTATAAGACTATTGCAAAATTAATTCTCTACCCAAAAACATTTGTGAAAAAAAATGCAAGCTCTTACCAAGAACTTGTTCCAAACAAAATGATAGTATTAGTCAAGAATTCAACCCTAATCAACTTCCCAATATAATAAAATCCCTTCTCCCAAGTAGAAGCAGCTTATGATACTTAAACTCAAACTCTGCCTCTAAACCAGTGTTCCTCAAATTATGGCCCATGGGCCATATCTTGTATTTGTTCCCGTTTTGTTTCTTCACTTCAAAATAAGATATATGCAGTGTGCATAGGAATTTGTTCATAGTTATTGTTTTTACTATAGTCCGACCTTCCAACGGTCTGAGGGACAGTGAACTGGCCCCCTGTTTAAAATGTTTGAGGACCAGTAACCTTTGCCTTTCCCTGCCCTCCACTTCTCTTCCCTCCAGGTTAGACCTTTTAATCTGGATGTATTTGAGCTTTACTATTAAGGACTCATTCAAGGTAGCATTTGCAACACAGAGAGAGCTGCTCTTTCTAAGACAAAACAAAACAAAACACCCTTAAGATTTAGGCTTACTGTATGCTCTCCAAATGTGAAATTTTCTAGGGAAATAAAGGGGCAGCAAAAAAAAATGGTGAAATCTTTTTTTGTTGTTGTTGTTTTGTCTTTTTGGGCCTCATCTGGTGACACTCAGGGGTTATTTCTGGCTATGTGCTCAGAAACTGCTCCTAGCTTGGAGGACCATATGGGACCCTGGGGAATTGAACCACAGCCCTTCCTAAGTCAATTGCAAGGCAAATGTCTTACCGCTGCACCACTGCTCCAGCCCCAAAATCTTTTTTTTTTATTATCCAGAGTTATCTAGAATTTATTTTTATTTTTTTATTATGGCCAAAGTAAATTACAAATCTTACACAGTGATATTTGAGGTACACAGTGACAATAAATGAGGGCCTCCACCACCAGTGTTGTCCTCCCTTCATCCCTGTTCCCAAGAATATATCCCTTATCTCCCTCCTTTATCCCTGAGAATGCTAATGTAACTAAAAGCATATATGTTAACACTAATGTAAACCTTTTTTATTTTTTTGCAGTTCCAGATATTTTTACTCATGGTTTCTTAAAGGTTTAGAGTCAAAGGAGCACTGTAAAAACAATGTTAGAGTGGCAATTATTGTTTGCATGGGCCTACCAAAGTATGGGGGTCATGGAAAGGAAAAACTTTGGCCTAAGTACAAGAAGACCCTACCCCTGAAGTTTCCTGACACAAGACCATTTCTAGGCTCCAGGCAAACTAGTTTTTCCAATCCAGGTCATTGTCTGTAGTGCCCATACAGTTATATTTTTCATAGTCCCGGTTGTTGGTATCATGTTTCTGTATTGAAGATCCTAGAATATGTATATCCTACATTGAAGTCAGATCGGCGCAGAGCGGCATCTAATTTCAACTCACAATTAAAGGGCAATGCAGAAAGCCCTGTCCAGTATGCAGGTCATTGTTGTTGTTGTTGTTGTTGTTGTTGTTGTTTTTGTTGTTGTTTAAATCTTCTCAGTGTTAAGGGAAGACTCTTTTGAGTAAATCGATGTCAGAGCAGAAGTAGGGCCTTCCCTGGTAGAGAATTGCTTCCAGGTGATGTCATAGACAACTTTGGATGTTTCATAGATGGCTTCCCTGGTTCAGGTGTGACTGGAAAATGCCCAAACCTCTGAGGCCTGCGCCAGGTCATCATGTCAATGTTCAGGGTGTAAGGTTCCATTGCACCACAAGATTTGTGTGTTCCTATTTCTATTAGATAAGAACTTATTTGTATGTATAGTAGTTTCCATTTTAATGTGCCAGTGCAAACAAGGAATCATGCCACCTGGCGTTATCAACGCATAAGGGGGCCGCAAGAACAAGTCCAACAATCCCCGTGACGTGGTTCAAACGTAAGCATTAAACTAAGGGACTCTTTCACCAAAAGTTCTTATTGAACAGTTCACAAAGAGAAAAAAAGATAAAAAGTGGGTAAAATAAACAATCTAACTTAAGACAGTGGACACAATAGTCATCATTTAAGAAAATTTGTGTGTTCCCATCTCTATAAGAACGTGTTTTTATATAATTTCCCATTTTAATGTGCCTATGCAAAGGAAGAACAGTGTCACATGGCGAGATTCATGCCTATGGGGATGCTAGAACAAGTCCAACAATCCAATTGACTTGGTTCTTATATAAACGTTAAATGGAGGAACACTTCTACAAACTTCATTTTAACAAATAACAGAGGGAAGGAAAGATAGAGAGGGACTCTTTCACCAAAATACCTTATTGAACAGTTCACAAAGAGGAAACAAGATAAAAAAAAAGTGGGGAAAGTAAACAATCTAACTTAAGATAGTGAACTCAATTGTCACCGTTTATGGGAACTAGTCAGAAACCTAGTATGGTAGCAACCACAGTTACACAATGAAAGAAGGAAGAGGCCAAGAGGCCGCTGAGAGTGAACAAGTGGGTAAAACGTACTGGCCTCTTTCCAGCCTGAGAGTCCATCCTCTCATTTCTATTTTGAAAATATATGGTACCCCCACCCGAAATGGTCTCTTCCCAACCTGAGAGTCCATCCTCCCATTTTTATTTTAAATACACTAGCCCCCCAGTGGTTTTTGAAATGGAGACCAATGAGAAAAAAAAATACCAGTGAATGTCACGGCATAAAGTCCCGACATACTCCAGTGCTGCATTGGCTCACCATCCACCCCATGTGCCGTCCCCTTAGTATCAGGAGAGAAAGGGTTAGTATCAGGAGAGAAAAGGCCTGAGAACCACGATAGAGTCCACATGGGCCGGCAACCAGGGAATGCTTGGAGTGGGGGGAAGAAAAGGGGGGTGGCTGGAGGCCTGTCAAGCCTCCCAGCACCCCCAAGCTAGGGAGAATGCCTCCGGCATGGGGTGTCCCCTAACACCATACCTGGGAAGAGCTGGCCTCCAGGATCAAGGCACCGGAAGCCAGCTATCTGCCCGACCCCTTCCTCTGCACCTCCCCCCTAGATTATCTAGAATTTATAATCAAATTAAGACTTATCCAGAATTTATAACTTAAATTCAACAGGAGAAAGGATATTTAATTAATTCATTTTGATATCATTGCTTTTCACTCTGTCTTGTAGAATCCCAAGTTTTCCTACCTGTGTTTTTGCTACTAAACCTAAATAATCTGCTCTGGATGACACAGTAAGGCACTGTATGATCTCTGCTCTCAAATATCTTAGTGCCAAAACCTTTGCTCAGAAATTAAAACTTCCCAATTTCCCATGTAGACTAAGCCAAATATGAAGCAATGGCTTTATCATCTTAGTTCCCAAATATGGGATTTCCTTTTCCTTCATAGGACTTATTTCTGTGCCATTACAAAGTCTGGCTCTTTTCTTAATTCTGGATGTTGTGACACACCTTTAAACAAAGAATCACATCCTTTTCTCAGCCTAAACTAGAAAATTAAAGGAAGGAGCAATGATAAGAAAAAGAAAAACTGAAAATAATGCTGTAAAAATTATACAGATTCAAATATTTAGCAATTTCATGCCAGCTGAAAATTCCAGCAATGCAGAATACAGATGCCAAAAATCTTTTCACACTTAATATCTCTTAGAGATTTCTTTGGAAGTGCCAACATTGTTTGAGAAAGGAAAGTATTTTTTTTAAATTTTTGATCATTAATGTGATGTAAGAATCTTCATTCTTTTTGTGCCCAGGGTCCCTGAAATAGAATGAGAATATAAATATTTATCCTTAGTTAGCATAAGATGTGTTTTCTCACTTTAAGGTCTCAGTAACTTGGACTGGAGTTCAAGTAAATTACCCTTGCAGACCATGAACACCAGCTGTTATACTTCCTTAAAGTCTTGATCTCTTTCTACAATAATTTATTTCCAAAAGCCAGTTTCCATGTAATTCCAAGTTTGAAAAGGAAAGAATTGGTGGTATTGGCTGAGACACTAAAATGTTCAAATCATGGCATTTTGTGCAAGTGTCCTGTAGTTTGTAGGGTGGCCAGTACATTCAAATATTGAGTCTGAGAATGTGTTTTAAAGCTGAAAATGTATTTTAAATGCTTATATCATTGACACTTGGCTAGAAATCATGAGAAATTCACACACAAGGTGACAAATGTGACTTTTGTATTCAGTCCAGCATTACAAAGCAATCACAAATGTTAGTCATCATTTATGTCTCTAATTGACATTGAACTTAGTTTAAAAGGGTGTAGGTAAGGGAAGGTCACATTTTTGGATTTCATGTCTGGTATTTAATATACAAGTCATGTGGTGAAGGGAAATTGCTCGCATTTGGGCCACGATGTATCTTAATGTCCTATTAAAATATATTTAAGTAAACACTGAGAATATTACTTAACTATGAAGCCAAGTTTTGCAGAATTTAAAACAACTAAGCTCTGAGTTTTAAGTCACCTACCAGAACATTTAGATCAAATGATCTTGTATGAGTTGACCCTGCTAGGTTAGTTTGCAGAGTGGGCATCACCAGTAATTAGGGCATTAGTGTTTCTTAGCTATCCAGGAGCAAAAATTTATTTAAATAAAGGTACCCCAGTCATTTCAGCCTACTATACCAAATGAATATATAAGGGTAGTTAATAAACAACAGACATTTGTTTCTCATTTGTTGATAGAGGCTGGAAGTCCAAGATCAAGGTACATGAGTATGGTCAGATGAGGACACTCCTTCAGGTCTCAGTTTTCTTTTACCCTCACATGGCAGAAATGGGGGAAAGGGTCTCTCTGGAGCTTTCCTTATTAAGTCACTAACCCAGTGGAATCAACTCATCTGATCCTTAGAAACACTGTTCAAAGACTTGACCTAAGAACATTGCCTTGTGGGATGGATTTCAGCATATTCATTTAATGGGAGTGTGGCAGCTCTTTAGCCCACAGCTAGAGGAGAAAAAATGGAGGGAAAGGAAGAAAGGCCAGGAGGATCTTTAGGAAATGAATGAATCATGAACTGGGAAGCTCTCCAGACTCAGAGCTTCTCTTCCCCTGTCCTTGGAATCACATTCTCATCTCTCATTTCTGGGCCTGTCTGCTATTTCTGGCTGATTATTGACCTGGTATCACTCACAGAGATCTATGTGGACAATGAGACCAAAATGGCCTAAATCTTCTTTTTCTGAATACAATCTCTCCAATTTGTACAGGAAGCAGCTCTGATTGGTCAATGATAATCCGTGACCCAGATGTTCTTGAATTCTTCTGTCCCCATGTCACCTGTACCTCACCACACTGATTGAATGAATCCTGAATGAATCAGGAACTTGTGGTGAAGCTTAGAGAAGAGTCCCTTAAAGACATTTGTTTTAGAATAGTGTGACTAGGGCCCGAGAGATAGCACAGCGGTAGCGTGTTTGCCTTGCAAGCACTGACCCAGGACCAATGGTGGTTCGAATTCCGGCATCCCATGTGGTCCCTGGTGCCTGCCAGAAGTGATTTCTGAGCAAAGAGCCAGGAGTAACCCCTGAGCATTGCTGGATGTGACCCCACCCCCCCCAAAAGAATAGTGTGACTGAATTGACCATCATGGCTCTTTTTGCTTTGATCTGACCTAAACTCTATGAGGTTAGTAAATCCAACCTTAAGGCAAGAGCTATAGTACAGCATGTAGGGCACTTGTCTTGCATGCAGCCAACCTGGGATTGATCCCCAGCACCATTTATGATCTACCAACTCTTGTCAGAAATTATTCCTGAGCACAGGAGTAAGCTCTGACCCTCACCAGAATCCCCCTCTTCCCCCCCAAAAAAACCCCACAAAATAATAAATATATTCAACTTTTAAATTTGATCATATTTTAGTCTCCTTTCCCAGTTTGGAATACAAATAATAATGATTACAAAGAGCAAGTTTTCATCTTTTCTTAACAGCTGAGTAGTATTCCTTTGTAATATATACCATATTTTCTGGCATAGAAGATGACTGGGCATGTAAGATGATCCCCTGCTTTTCCTGTGAAAATATAGGAAAATAAAATATAGGACTATATTCTCTGTATAAGACTACCTTCCTTTTAACGCACACCAAATGGAAATTAAAAAACGTAAGAGAAAAAGAGTAGAACCCTCAAAGGTTAACAATATATGTTTAATAAAGCTAGACTTTGGAGTGCCAACAATCATTTTACGTTTGTCTTTTGTAGTGAGTGACTGTGATTTTTTGCTTGTGATCTACATTGAGAACAGAGGGGGGTGGCTCCTCCAAGAGTATCTGACAGAGATTAATAGGACAGCTAGAGGGAGACAGAGCGCCTCCTCTGTGTCCCAAATAAGCTGAACAGAGGACTGAGCATCCTGAATGAAATGAGGCACACGGTAACTCAGCTCCTTTGTGTACCCTGAAATATGAATCAGAACAAGCAGCCGACTGAGTGATGACGCCTGGCAGCTGGATGAGATGCAGCTGTAAGAGGGGGTTGGATCTCTTGTCCCTGGACTGGAGTAAGTTTCAGCATGCCGTATACTGGCGTATAAGATGACCCCAAACTTTTAAAAAGTTTTCATGGGTTAAAATGTCATCTTATATGCCAGAAAATATGGTACATATATATTAATACACAATATTAACACACGGTACACACAATATTAACACACAGGACACATCTTTTTTTTTTTGAGGGGGGGTCACACCTGGCAGTGCTCAGGGGTTACTCTTGGCTCCAGGCTCAGTAATCGTTCCTGGCAGGCTCAGGGGACCATATGGGATGCTGGGATTCAAACCAATGACCTTCTGCATGAAAGGCAAAAGCCTTACTTCCATGCTATCTCTACAGTCCCAGGACACATCTTTTTTAAAAATAATTTTTATTCTGACCAAAGTGGATTACAAATCTTTTACAGTAATATTTTAGGTACATAGTGACATTTAATCAGGGGCATTCCCACCACCAATGTTGTCCTCCCTCCATTCCTGTTTCCAGAATGCATCCCATATCCCCCTCCATTGCCCGCCCCCCCAGGCTGCTAGTATAAGTGGTTCCCCTCTGTGTCTAGCTTGTTGTAGATTGGGTATAGATACTGTTGTCATTGGCTTTGGATTTGGTGTTAAAGTCTGATCATGTTTTATTTCTACTCAATGTTCATACACCTGTTTTGGTCTTGGTACCCTCCATTATTTCCCCCTCAATTTGTGAGGCAGAACAAGATGGTTCAAGTTATGTGATTCTGTTTGAAGGAAAGAAAAAAAGAAAAGGGGGGCCAAAAATCAAACAAGCAAAAGACAAGAGGAGTATAGGACACTAGGATGGACCACGGTTAAATCCCCTGGAGTCCCATATGGTCCCCCCCAAGCCAGGAGCGATTTCTAAACACATAGTCAAGAGCATCAATGGGTGAGGCCCAAAAACAACAACAGAGAAAAAAAGAAAAGAAAATGAGAGTCATTTATAGAAAAGGACATCACATGTAAAATTTTCCTCAGTTTTCCATTGAAATTATATAAATTTTTCTTATTATTTGGAAAAATTATTTGGCCAACTAACTTGAATTTGAGATGTAGACATTTATGAATAAAAGAAAAGGGTGCATAATTTAAGAGCAAAAGCAGGCATCACTATGGTAACTAGATTTTAATACAGGTAATGAATTGCATTTCCAGGATAAATAACAAACAGAAATTCGGTGGAAAAGAGATAATTATCTTTGAAATATGCCCTGTGACTCTAGTATTCTCTCTGCTGTAGTACCAATTAAAAGCTTACAATAGTTTTTAAAATTTTTTCTCTTTCTCTGCTCTTTGATTCATGTCTATGTAAATAGCCAAAAGGATTGAGGATAGAAGTATACTGTTCCTATTGTCTTTGTCTGAAAACTAGCAAAACACTATGTAAGAAACCTTATCAGCATAGATACTGTAAATCATAGTGCAAAAATTTATATATGACAAAATATGTCATGTAGGAGCCAACAAGTGGGAGACAATAGGGAAGGCGATTGGTGGAGGGAAATGGACACTGGTGACGGGGAGGCAATGGGGAAGGCGGGATTGGCAGAAGGAAATGGACACTGCTAAAAGAATTAGTGTTGAAAAATTGTAAGTCAGAAGCCCAATCATAAGGAACTTTATAATTCCGTGATGAGTATATAAAAATAAAATAAAATAAAAAAGAGAATGGCAAAATGACAAGATTGTGTATGTTCTTTTACCTGTTTTCTTTTTCAATTCTTCTAGTAAGCAAAAATAAAATCTGAATAATATATGTGAGAAATTCTCAATACAATTAGTTTGCTTTCTGGATAAAAATCCTTCACATTAATAGCCAACATTCTTGGGAACTTACTGTCTTCAGGCAATATGTCACATGTTTTTTATGCATGATTATAATATATGCATGACCCTCTGAACCAAAATTTTATTATTATGGATGAGGAAATTGAGGTTCACAGAGATACAGTAACAGATGATAAGGGGTAGATCTCTGAGTAAAGATTGGAGAAAAGGAAAATTCTAGGGGTGATGGAGAAGATATTCAGAAGCCAATGGTTACAGAGCAAGAACATATCCTGGGTTAGGTGGCTGTTTGTAAATAATCAGTCTTGTACTATTGGCCCAGCAGGGATTTTTCACATTTATTCTTGGGAAACAGGAAATGTCAGTGGCAAAGTTGACTTCTCGGTTCTGAAAATGTTGACATATTTTTGATAACACAAATTATGCAATGATGTTTATTTGGCACAGCAGTTACTCAAACTCCAAGGCAGCTCTGCAGCTCATACTATTTACATGAACTGAAGCTAATTACTTCCTTTCTAGTCATCAGTTACTTTATGGAATAACCAAAATGCCTTAGGAAACTGTGAGCTCAGACCATTCATGCTCTTTATGATCTATTCTTTTGTTTTGTTTTGAGGCCACACCCTCTGTGCTCAGGGGTTACTCCTGACTCTGTTCTCACAAATGACTCCAGCAGTGCTTGAATGACCATATGGAATGCCAGGGATTGAACCTGGGTTGGCCATGTGCAAGGCAAGTGTCCAACCCACACCAGCCCCATTTTGGGGATATTCAGGCTGGTAACTTTTAACTTTTTTTTCAAGCTTACTTTCCTACAGAAGTCTGTACTTAAGTCAGCCTATTTAATCAAGCCTTTGGCTTTGCACTAATCTCCAAGGAATTTGCTTTCATTCATATCTAAATAAATGAGACAGAGAGTGTAAGCCTTACAAAAATCAAAATGCTTATATAGTTCTTTATATGTTCTCTGCTTGAAAAAGTAAATATGTCAGTCTGAATTGTTTCCCACTTAACAAATAGCTCTCATAAGCAGCTGTGGAAATATAGAAAAAAATGTTAGCTATCTATTATATTTGAAACAAACAAATGGTATTTTTTTTGGCCACACCCGGGGTTGCTCAGGGGTTACTCCTGGCTGTCTGCTCAGAAATAGCTCCTGGCAGGCACGGGGGACCATATGGGACACAGGGATTCGAACCAACCACCTTTGGTCCTGGATCGGCTGCTTGCAAGGCAAACACCGCTGTGCTATCTCTCCGGGCCCAACAAATGGTATTTTTATGCCAGGCAATACTGTTCCTATTCACTAAAACCACAATGAATTTGAAGTACTTTGAACTTTAAATAATTGTGAAACAAGCACAATATAAGTAAACCTCACAGACTTTAGAATTATCATAGATCTTTAAAAGCATTTCTTCAAATCATAATTTAAGACAAAAATACAGTTGGCTCTTTCAACTCTTTTTACTGTAATAGTATATAAAATAACTTTACAAACCAATATTAAATCAGGAAGACACTTATTTTATATTTGGCTTTTTATGCTACATTCAGCTAGAGAATGAACTTGCATGCAAAACAAATGCCTTGAACCTCCTCTATGATCTCTTCATTTTGAATTCATTTTAAAACAAAACTTTTAAAAGTTAACCTAGATTCTGGGGCCAGAGAGATAGCTTGGGGTTTAAGACACTTATCTCATTTAGTTACACTTATCTTACTTAAGATTAATTCTCTTACTTGTTTATACTTATCTTATATCTTCCTGTTAAATGTCTGTCACTCACTGCATATAGTCCCTTCAGCTCCCCAGAGCACAGGACCAGGAATAAACCCTGAGAACGTCAGTGTGTAAATCCCACCCACTCACTCTCCACATACACATCTGCCACCCTCCCCCAAGAAACTTAGTTTTAAAATACTTCCCAGTAGATAATGGTGTTTGATTTTTTTTTTCTTCTTCTTCTCCTCTCATTTTTTGGTCTACACCAGACAGTGCTCAGAATTTACTTCTGGCTTTGTGCTGAGGAATTACTACTGGCGGTGCTTGGGAAATCATATAGGATGCCAGGGATCTAACCTGGATTGGCTTGCAAGGCAAATGCCCTCCTGGCTGTGCTATCGCTCCAGCCCTGGTGTTTGAATATTAAAGATTTTTACATGCATTCTGCATCTTCATTTACCATAAGGTTACCATAACTGTGATTTGTTCCTGTGAGGCTTCTTAAGATGATCAGAGATCAGCAAAGACTCAATATCAGGATCCCCTGGATTGGTTTTTCTGTTCTAAAATATATTCAAAGCCATTTAGTGACTCAAAAGGTGCTTATGGGGTAGTAATGCTTTTTTCTCTGGGAACTCTTCATTTCCAAAGTCACAATTCAGCAAAGTCAAGAATTCCTGAAGATAGTTCTCATGTTTAATTTAAGCCACTCTTTCTTGATTAGCTTGGCATCTAAACATGTTTAGCCTCTAGATTTTCAGATGTTATCATTGAATGGGCAATAAGATCCAAGTATAAAGTCAATAAATTTTGGGTTATTTGATGAACATTCATTGCATATCACTTATGCTATTCGATAGATACATTTTTGCTAAAACAAAATAGTTTGTCAGACTTGCAGTATTTTTGCAAAGTACCTCAATTTTCCAGAGAAAATTGATTAGCATTCTTAAAATTAATCATCTTGAAACAATACTTGTCACAATTCTGGGAATGTTATAAGATTAAAAACAAACTATTGTGAATAAAAGATTCATCAAGTATTTCTTTTCACACTTAGTTCTATACAGCATTATTCTTGTTGTGTATGTAAATATTTTAGGGGATTATTGTTACTGATCCTACCCTGATCGGTGATTGTGCCCTACCCTAGGGTATGACCTGGCATTCTGCCCCCCACCCTAGGGTATTACCTGATTCTGCTTCCACCATTGGGTGGTATCTGATCCCACCATTGGGTGGTACCTGATTCTGGGGGATAAAAACAAGGGTCTGTGGAAGGCGAAAGGCTTTTGGCAGGAACTGATGCTG
Source organism: Suncus etruscus (assembly GCF_024139225.1). Lineage (NCBI taxonomy): Eukaryota > Metazoa > Chordata > Mammalia > Eulipotyphla > Soricidae > Suncus > Suncus etruscus. The sequence continues at coordinate 10,701,719 of NC_064861.1, read as the reverse complement.
AGGCTTTGGACTTCAGTCTTATCCACCGAATAAAGCTAATATTTCCACAAGCCTGCCTGTCTGCGAGCTGTTTACCCACCGTTTCACCTCAGTACCATCGGCTAGACAGGTGGCAAACGCGTGCTCCGAGCTGAAGGGGAAAGACCTCATCCTCCATCAGTCAACCTCTTCAGGGGCTGACTTGCAAAACCCTTAAGATGATTCCCCCCCACCCCCAGTAATTTGCAAATCTGCAGAACTGGTTAGGACATTTTTCTTTGTCATTTGCTAGAGCTTGCAAGTACCACAGATTGAGTGACTTAAACAAAAGTAATTTGTTAGTGCTGGTGGCTAGTTGTGCTGGCAAATTATCTGAACAAGGCCTGGGATTGGCTGTTCTCTCACTGCTTGATCTGTTTCTGTGTGCATCCCTTGTACCATTTTGTACATAGATTTCCTCTCCCTATAAAGAGATCAGTCTTGCATGAGGGCTCAACAATTTCACTTTATTTAATTCCCATCACCTCTTAGGAAATCTTAACTCCAAAGACAGTCACAGGGAATAGTATCAATATATGAATTGGAGTTGGGGTGAGTACAACACAGGGTAATGTGCTTCTTTCACCACTCTTAGTCCTGGCTTCGCTTGCATTTTCTCTTACTTAACATTTAGTTCTTTGGGAATTTATAAGATGGCTGTTAGTAAGATTTTCTTTGTATTTTTCCTACATGATTATATGGTTTCTTGGCTCTGTAAGATTTTAATTTTTATTAAATTCAGGGTAAATGAGCCATATTTTCATTTCATCTATTTGAGGTCCTCCCTTTCTTCTGGGAATTTAACTACACATACACTATTCTTTTGTACCACAATACCAAATAGGTGAATTTTGGCCTCTTATTATGGTGTCTTTATTTAGACTTCTTAACATTGATTTTTGAAGTTTATTAATAACACTGGTGTTCTTTTATACATATTTGCTGCATATATTTTCTCACAGTTGAGCATTTGTCTTTTGGATGAATTTGTTTGTTGTTCAGGAGTTGGCTTACTAAAATGTTTTTCTAAAAGTAATTAAAATCACCTTTCTTTGTTTTTCTCATATTTTTGATAACTAGTAATATATACTTTATATAACAATTTTCATGCTTACTCTGTCACTTCTATATATTGAATTTTATTATTTATTTCAGGTGTATTTCAAAATTTTATAAAGTATGCTTTCCAGTTATTTTTCTTCACTATTATTTGTCCCACCAGAGACTCCCTATATATCATATGTTTTCTAATTTTTAGTTTTAGATGCTTCCTCTCACTAAAAAGTAGAAATGGAAAAAGGTGAAAGAAAGGGTGAGGATGACCAATTCTAGGGCTAGAGAGAGAGCTTAAAGAATTGTTGGTTTGCTTTGTGTGCTGTGGACCTATGTTTGATCTCTGCTCCTCATGGTCTCCCTGGCACCAGTGGAAATGATCTCCAGGCACCAGAGTGGTAGTAGCTTCCAAGCTCTGCTAGACACGATCCTCATCTCCCCAAAACAAAACAAGCCCAAATAAGCAAGCCAAATGCTAAGCCTGGAACTGATGAACCTGACTTTTCACTTTCTCTCTGCCACCCTGGCTCATTCCTTCATAAACATGAATGGATTAATGAATGACATGATTCAATGAACAAGAGACTACGCCCACAAGTTATAGATTCAAAGATTATTCAAATCTATAAGAGATGAATGGAATTCAATATTTTTTTCTCAACACATTTTATTTATCCCAGACACAAAAGAGCACGAATACATTAGGCTTCTTTGAACCAGTGTTCACTCCTTAGGATGGTTATATGTAAAGTAAATACACCACTTATTGTAAAACTGTAATGTTCCTTATTTTACAGCACACACCCTTTTGAAAATGAGTAACAAATCAAGAATCTCAGAAATGTAATCCCTTACAATTTTAAAAAGCCCCTGCAAGTATGTGATATATGCATATATATAATCCTTTTTGGTGCATATGCAGTAAGTCAGATGTTTCCTAATAATATTGTATTGGCCTTCCTTAGCTTAGTTCTATGCTTGTTATATAAGCACTAAAAATGACCACTTTCTAGGACTCTAAGATGTAACTCTAGAGATATAACTATATAGGTTTTGTTTGTTTGCTTGCTTTTGTTTTGGGGTCACACGTGGCTGTGCTCAGGGATTACTCCTGGCTCTGCACTCAAAATGCTCCTGGCAGACTCAAGGGACTAGATGGGATGCTGGGAATTGAACAGGGGTCTGTCCCAGATTGAACTCTTGCAAGGCAAACTCCCTACCTCTGTGCTATTGCTCTGGCCCCTCTGTATGGTTTTTATACCAATCCCAGACCATTTTTGCTGAAGTTCTATAGATAAATATCTACAAAGATGGAAACATATCATAAAGCCCTTTAGTTTAATAATAATGTTATATAGTGGCTAAGGAGAAGGCTTAAAGAGCTAAGGTGAAAGCCCTGCATGCACAGGTCCCAGGTTTGATTCTTGGCCTGGCCTCCTCGACCACTCAGTGTAGAACTGATGGCACCGACTCTGCTAGGAAGACCCCACCCCACATCATAAAAAAGCATGTTTAGTGCCATATTGTGCAATAATTGTTCTCAAAAACCAGTCAGACACAGAACAGGCAACCCCATATATGTCTTCTCAGAGTCACTACTGTGTAAGTTCTGGGGAGGATGGCACTCAGCACTTTCAGCACTTGCTGATATTTTAGACAATTTTAGTTCTATATCTACCATTTCCCATCTTTAATCTCTGTTTTTTTTTTTTTTTTTACAATACTAAAGAGGTTTCCACTGCTATTCAATGACCTAACTTGACCTTTTTTATTTTTGGCTTCATGTTATTGAAGTCTGTTTGAATTTAAATTGTGAAAGGGCATATTTTGAACATACTCTTTTTGGCAGTGCCATTAAGATCACTACAAAACTCACTAGAAAACTCAACAAAATATTTATTTTAATGAAAAAATTGCAATTTTATTTTACATTTTTCTAACCATAAAATTCAGTTAGCTATTTGGATAAGCTTTTAGTAAATTTTATAGAATTATGCTGCATTATAAGAACCTTTCTCCCATGTGGATTCATTTCTCCTCTTTCATTTGTCTTACTGTGGTTATATCTGTTGCTGCTTTTTAATTACTTTTTTGAGGAGTGAATAATTAGTGGTCCTCAAGGCTTACTCTCTTATTTGTTTATTTTGGGGTGACACTAGGCAGACTCAGGGGCTACTCCTGGCTCTGTGCTCAGAAATCACTCCTGGCAGGCTCAAGAGACCAGATGGGATGACAGGGAGTGAACCTGGGTCAGCATGTGCAAGGCAAATGCCCTATCTGCTGTGCAATTGCTCTGTGCCAGGGCTTACTCTGGACTCTGTTCAGGGGTCACGCCAGATGGTGCTACATTTTCAGGGATAGAATAAAGTTGGCCTTAAGGCCACCAATACAAATAAAACTTATTGAACATACACAAAATTGGGACTATGATGAAAGTATCAAGGCATGCAATTTTAGCAGCCCAGAGAGGGAAAGGCACTCATCAGTCAGAAAAATAACACTTCATGCAATGTGTTTTTGTAAGCCAAATTATTTAAGCACAATGAGCAGGCTATCAACATTATAAAGATAAGAACTGTATTTTTGTAGAACTAATTTCCCTTCACTTACTCTAATTCAAGATCTAGATCAAATGAAACTTTATTAATGAAGGTAGATGGGTAACATAAGGGGCATAGTTCCTCTGATTTAGAAAATATTATTTATATTAATAAATGTATTTTGGCACCCCATCCATAATGCACCTGAAATTAATACCTCATTCTAGTTCTGACACTTCTGCACTTAGGAGCCAAACCCTATTAATATATGCTCTTATGATAATTCTCATTAATTTCACAGTGATTTCATCTCAAGAGAACTGCTGAAAATAAAAATGAGAAAAATTTCAGTTGTAAATGTATTGGCTCTCCTATTTACCTCCATTCTCATAGCTCCTTTATCTTTATATGGGTGTAGATTCCCTAACTTGTATTAGAGGGAAGTTTCACCTCTTTTTCTCTCTATGCTCTTGTCCTTAAAATGTAATTTGCAGTAGGGAAAATAAAGGACTCATGATCACGTTCCAGTAACAGTTGTACTACTATCAGTGGAATTATGTTACATCTATAAGTGATAGATGAGATGGGACCTGGATGTGGGGAGAAAGGAATTCTCATTCACTGCTGGTGGAAATGCCATCTAGTCCAGCCTCTATAAAAAACAATATGGAGATTTCTCCAAAAACTAGAAATTAAACTCCCATATAATCCAGCTATGCCATTCCTAGGGATATGCCCTAGGAACAGAAAAATGCAATACAAAAGTGCCTTCTGCACACCTATATTTATTGCAGTGCTATTTACAATAGTTAGAATCTGGAAACCACCCAGATACCCACAACAGATGAGTGGTCAAAGAAACTGTAGTACACAAATAAATGGAATACTATGCAGCCTTCAGGGAAAAAAATTAAGCCATGAAATTTTTCTATACATTGATGAACATGGAAACTATTATGCTGAGTGAAATAAGTCAGAGGGAGAGAGTTAGACACAGAATAGTCTCACTCATCTATGGGATTTAAGAAAATTTAAAAGACATTATTGTAATAACAACCCATAGACAATAAAGATGAGGACTGGAAGGACTATTCATGATATGAAGCTTACCACTAAGATTAATGAGTGCAGTTAGAGAAATAACTTCACTAACAACGATTATAACAATGGTAGTTAGTGAAAGAAGTAGTATGCCTTCTCAAATACAGGCAGGGGGTGGGGGAGGAGGAAGATGGGAGCATTAGTGGTGGGAAGGTTGCACTGGTGAAGGGGTGTGTGTGTGTTCTTTTTTTTTTTTTTTTTTAAATATGGAACGCTTCACGAATTTGCGTGTCATCCTTGCGCAGGGGCCATGCTAATCTTCTCTGTATCGTTCCAATTTTAGTATATGTGCTGCCGAAGCGAGCACGTGTGTGTTCTTTTTATAACTGAAACCCAACTACAAAAATGTTTGTAATCATGGTTCTTAAATAAAGATATTATTATAAATATATATAACTGATAGAAAATGAAGAGCAGTTTAAAGCACAGTAGAACTTATTGCTTTCTTCCTTAGTTTTCAGGAATATGTATTCTCAACACTCCCCCCTTTTTAAACTTATGTGCATGACCTCTGAATTTCTGTAGCAAAGTAAGGCAAATATTAAAAAAGAAGGAAAGGGGAACATTCCATTTGTCCCTTGGAGGAGGTTTTTGGAAGCTACTTAATATGCTTCTACTTTCATTTCTTCCACAGACTTTAATCACATGAGCACATAACTTATTTAGTTAAAGGAGCTATGAGGTAAGGAAACTGAACCATAGTGACCATATACACATGTAAACATTTTACAATTTTGTTTCTCTTAACTCAAAAGTGCTATTGACTTGATATCTCTGAGGTTTTTCCCAGGCTTTATATCATGTATTTTATGCTATCAGAAACTGGCAGCTAGTGGAAATAAGAGACATTTAATAATGAAATTACATCTGACTGAAAGTGGGTCTTTGTGTCAAAGGCAGATAATACATTTTATAGAGAATTAAGAACTGTACCCAAGACTGAGTCAGAATGAAGTAGAACACAAACAGACCAACCATAAAAATATGAAACTGGAATCAAAAGCCTACTTTGAAATAAAAACTCTGGAATGAATAATTTCACCAATGACTTGAATCAAACTTTCAAAGAATGAACATTTACACTTCTCAGTTGCCTTTATAACATTGAATGAAGGGGTACAGTTCTAAAATATTCTATGACACCAACATTTACTGTGTTTCCAAGTCATTCAAGGATATCACAAAAATTATAGAGCTCTTATAGACACAAATGCAAATTTCTCAACAAAATATTAGTAAGCTGAACTCAACAAAATATTAAAAGAATCTTAAAATCAAATAGGATTCATTCTAGGGATATTAGAATTGTTCAGTATATACAAATACATGGCAAATTACACCAACAAAAGAAGAGTCAAAATTAGATGATTAGCTCAATAAATGGAAGTTGATAAGATTAAACATCTTCTTGAAATAAAAAATAATGTATCTTAAAAAATCAAGATCATATACAGAAAATTCATGGCTAACATCATATTCAGTGGTAAAAATGAAAACATTAGTCATCAAATACATAAAATACAGATGTTATAGCTTAATATGTCTTAGAAATATGTTTAAAAACTAGACTACAAAGAGTCAAAAGAATAAAGGGAGACAAAAAGAATAAACAAATGAGAACAAAATAAAATAAAAGCTTCTGCATAATGAAAAAACTTACATCAAAAACTTCAGGTTCAAAAAATTTTAGATGAAGTTCCATATTCTTTAATAGTATCAAAATGTATATCAAAAGCTTCCAATTCAAAAAATTTTAGGTGAAATTCCATATTCTCTAATAGTATCATAATGGCAAAATGTTTCCTCCCCAAATACAAAAATACTTATTTAAAGAGCTGGCACAGTTTCATATTTTTTGCAATATATCTTAAAATGATCAATGTTAGGACACATCAGAACACAAATGAAATATACACTGTTTACACAAAATCACAAGTTATTTAACTATCATGAGAAATGAAATCCTACCAGTTGCACCAACAGGAATGAATCAAGAGGGTAATTTGCTCAGTAAAATAAATCAAAGATAGGTAGCTACTGTATCATTTCATTCATATGTAGAAAGGGGAAAATGAACATATAGAGAAACTAAAAAACAAAATAAAGGTTTAAACTCTAGCTCCAATTAGTGAAGACTGGGGATGTTAGTGGGAACAGGCATAAAAGTGTACCCTAGGTTGCTTTTCAATGATGCAGCCCTGAATTTTCTGCAGTAAGACCAGTTGAAAGAGAGAAGGGCTGGAGATGTTACTCAGCAGTAGAGCTTTCTTTGCTTGTGTGAGGCCCTGTGTTCACTTTTTTTAAAAAAATTTTTTAATTTATTTAAACACCTTAATTACATACATGATTGTGTTTGGGTTTCAGTCATGTAAAGAACACCACCCATCACCAGTGCAACATTCACATCACCAATGTCCCAAGTCTCCCTTCTCCCCACCTGACCCCCCCCTCTCCATTTTCCTCATACATTCTCGTTATTAGGACAGTTCAAAATGTAGTTATTTCCCTAACTAAACTCATCACTCTTTGTGGTGAGCTTCCTGAGGTGAGCTGGAACTTCCAGCTCTTTTCTCTTTTGTGTCTGAAAATTATTATCGCAAGAATGTCTTTCATTTTTCTTAAAACCCATATATGAGTGAGACCATTCTGCGTTTTTCTCTCTCTCTCTGACTTATTTCACTCAGCATAATAGATTCCGTGTACATCCATGTATAGGAAAATTTCATGACTTCATCTCTTCTGACAGCTGCATAATATTCCATTGTGTATATGTACCACAGTTTCTTTAGCCATTCGCCTGTTGAAGGGCATCTTGGTTGTTTCCAGAGTCTTGCTATGGTAAATAGTGCTGCAATGAATATAGGTGTAAAGAAGGGGTTTTTGTATTGTATTTTTGTGTTCCTAAGGTATATTCCTAGGAGTGGTATAGCTGGATCGTATGGGAGCTCGATTTCCAGTTTTTGGAGGAATCTCCATATCGCTTTCCATAAAGGTTGAACTAGACGGCATTCCCACCAGCAGTGGATAAGAGTTCCTTTCTCTCCACATCCCCGCCAACACTGTTTATTCTCATTCTTTGTGATGTGTGCCATTCTCTGGGGTGTGAGGTGGTATCTCATCATTGTTTTAATTTGCATCTCCCTGATGATTAGTGATGTGGAGCATTTTTTCATGTGTCTTTTGGCCATGTGTATTTCTTCTTTGTCAAAGTGTTTGTTCATTTCTTCTCCCCATTTTTTGATGGGGTTAGATGTTTTTTTCTTGTAAAGTTCTGTCAGTGCCTTGTATATTTTGGAGATTAGCCCCTTATCTGATGGGTATTGGGTGAATAGTTTCTCCCACTCAGTGGGTGGCTCTTGTATCCTGGGCACTATTTCCTTTGAGGTGCAGAAGCTTCTCAGCTTAATATATTCTCATCTGTTAATCTCTGCTTTCACTTGCTTGGAGAGTGCAGTTTCCTCCTTGAAGATGCCTGTAATGTCCTGTAGTGTTTTGCCTATGTGCTGTTCTATATATCTTATGGTTTTGGGGCTGATATCGAGGTCTTTAATCCATTTGGATTTTACCTTCGTACATGATGTTAGCTGGGGGTCTAAGTTCAATTTTTTGCAAGTGGCTATTCAATTGTGCCAACACCACTTGTTGAAGAGGCTTTCCCTGCTCCATTTAGGATTTCCTGCGCCTTTATCAAAAATTAGGTGGTTGTATGTCTGGGGAACATTTTCTGAGTATTCAAGCCTATTCCACTGATCTGAGGACCTGTCCTTATTCCAATACCATGCTGTTTTGATAACTATTGCTTTGTAGTACAGTTTAAAGTTGGGGAAAGTAATTCCTCCCATATTCTTTTTCCCAATGATTGATTTAGATATTCGAGGGTGTTTATTGTTCCAAATGAATTTTAAAAGTGTCTGATCCACTTCTTGAAAAATGTCATGGGTATCTTTAGAGGGATGGCATTAAATCTGTATAATGCCTTGGGGAGTATTGCCATTTTGATGATGTTAATCCTGCCAATCCATGAGCAGGGTATGCGTTTCCATTTCCGTGTGTCCTCTCTTATTTCTTGGAGCAGAGTTTTATAGTTTTCCTTGTATAGGTCCTTCACATATTTAGTCAAGTTGATTCCAAGATATTTGAGTTTGTGTGGCACTATTGTGAATGGGGTTGTTTTCTTAATGTCCATTTCATCCTTATTACTATTGGTGTATAGGAAGGCCATTGATTTTTGTGTGTTAATTTTGTAGCCTGCCACCTTGTTAAATGAGTCTATTATTTCTAGAAGCTTTTTGGTTGAGTTTTTAGGGTTTTCTAAGTAGAGTATCATGTCATCTGCAAACAGTGAGAGCTTGACTTCTTCCTTTCCTATCTGCATTCATTGATATCTTTTTCTTGCCTAATCGCTATAGCAAGTACTTCCAGTGCTATGTTGAATAGGAGTGGTGAGAGAGGACAGCCTTGTCTTGTGCCAGAATTTAGAGGAAAGGCTTTTAGTTTTTCTCCATTGAGGATAATATTTGCCTCTGGCTTGTGGTAGATGGCCTTAACTATATTGAGAAAGGTTCCTTCCATTCCCATCTTGCTGATAGTTTTGATCAAGAATGGGTATTGGACCTTATCAAATGCTTTCTCTGCATCTATTGATATGATCATGTGGTTTTTATTTTTTTGTTATTGATGTTGTGTATTATGTTGATAGATTTACGGATGTTAAACCAGCCTTGCATTCCTGGGATGAAACCTACTTGATCGTAGTGGATGATCTTTTTAACGAGGCATTGAATCCTATTTGCCAGGATTTTGTTGAGGATCTTTGCATCTGCATTCATCAGCGATATTGGTCTGTAATTTTCTTTTTTCGTAGCATCTCTGTCTGGTTTAGTTATCAAGGTGATGTTGGCTTCATAAAAGCTATTTGGAAGTGTTTCTGTTTGTTCAATTTCATGAAATTGTCTTGCCAATATTGGCAGTAGTTCCTCTTGGAAAGTTTGATAGAATTCATTAGTGAATCCATCTGGACCTGGGCTTTTGATTCTCGGCAGACATTTGTTTACTGTTTTAATTTCATCAATGGTGCTGGGGGTGTTTAGATATGCTACATCCTCTTCCTTCAACCATGGAAGATTATAAGAGTCCAAGAATTTATCCATTTCTTCCAGGTTCTCATTTTTAGTGGCGTAGAGTTTTTCAAAGTAGTTTCTGATTACCATTTGAATTCTGTCATATCAGTAGTGATCTCTCCTTTTTCATTCCTGATACAAGTTATCAAGTTTCTCTCTCTCTCTCTTTCTTTGTTAGGTTTGCCAGTGGTCTATCAATCTTGTTTATTTTTTCAAAGAACCAACTTCTGCTTTCGTTGATCTTTTGGATTGTATTTTGACCTTCCACTTTGTTGATTTCTGCTCTCAGCTTTGTTATTTCCTTCTGTCTTCCAATTCATGGGTCCTTTTGTTGAGCCTTTTCTAGTTCTATTAGCTGTGTCATTAAGCTACTCAGGTAAACTCCTTCTTCCTTCCTGATGTGTGCTTGCAAAGCTATAAATTTTCCTCTCAGTACTGCTTTTGCTGTGTCCCATAAGTTCTGATAGTTTGTGTCTTTATTGTCATTTCTTTCCAGGAAACTTTTGATTTCCTCCTTGATTTCATCTCGGACCCACTGGTTATTGAGCATGAGGATGTTTAACTTCCAGGTGTTAAAGTGTTTCTTCTGAGTCCCTTTGGAATTCACAAATAATTTCAGAGCCTTGTGGTCAGCGAAGGTAGTCTGCAAAATTTCTATCCTCTTGATCTTATGGAGGTATGTTTTATGTGCCAGCATGTAGTCTATCCTGGAGAATGTCCCATGTACATTGGAGAAGAATGTGTATCCAGGTTTCTGGGGATGGAGTGTCCTATATATATCCACTAGACCTCTTTCTTCCATTTCTCTCCTCAGGTCTAGTATATTCTTGGTGGGTTTCAGTCTGGTTGACCTATCCAGTGTTGACAAAGCCGTGTTAAGGTCCCCCACAATTATTGTGTTGTTGTTGATATTATTTTTCAGATTTGTCAACAGTTGTATTAAATATTTTGCTGGCCCCTCATTCGGTGCATATATGTTTAGGAGAGTGAATTCTTCCTGCTCTACGTACCCCTTGATTAATATAAAATGTCCGTCTTTCCCTTACAACCTTCCTGAGTATAAAAATTTGCATTATCTGATATTAGTATGGCCACTCCAGCTTTTTTATGGGTGTTGTTTGCTTGGATAATTTTTCTCCAGCCTTTTATTTTGAGTCTATGTTTGTTCTGACTATTCAGTTGCGTTTCTTGTAGGCAGCAGAAGGTTGGATTGAGTTTTTTTTATCCATTTAGTCACTCTGTGTCTCTTAACTGGTGCATTTAGTCCATTGACGTTGAGAGAAAGAATTGTCCTGGGATTTAACGCCATCTTTATTTCAAAATTTTGTGTGTCTTTTGGGTAGTCTTGTCTTAGATTAGGTCTTTCAGTTTTTCTCTTAAGACTGGTTTTGTGTCTGTGAAGTTTCTGAGCTGTTTTTTGTCTGTGAAGCCATGTATTCTTCCGTCAAACCGGAAAGTGAGTTTTGCTGGGTATAATATTCTGGGTGAAGCATTCATTTCATTCAGTCTTGTCACAGTATCCCACCACTGCTTTCTGGCATTGAGTGTTTCTGGTGACAGGTCTGCTGTAAATCTCAGGGAAGCTTGCTTGAACGTGATTTCCCCTTTTGATCTTGCTGTTTTCAAAATTCTGTCTCTATCTGTGGGATTTGTCATTGTGACTAGGATGTGTATTGGGGTGGTTTTTCTGGGGTCTCTTTTGGTTGGTACTCTTCGGGCATGCAGGATTTGATCACATATATTCTTTAGCTCTGGAAGTTTCTCTTTAATGATGTTCTTGACCATTGATTCTTCCTGGAAATTTTCTTCCTGGGTTTCTGGGACTCCAATGATTCTTAAGTTGTTTCTGTTGATCTTATCATAGACTTCTATTTTCATCTGTTTTCATTCTTTGACTAATTTTTCCATTGTCTGCTCATTTGCTTTAAGTTTTTTGTCCAATATCTCCTGCTGTATGGAATTGTTATGTATCTCATCTTCCACAGCACCAAGTCTATTCTCAGCTTCTGATACCCTGTCCCAGAGCTTATCCATTTTGTCATTCACTTCGTTTACTGACTTTTTCAGTCCTGTTAGTTGACATGTTATTTCAGTTTGAAGTTTTGTGATTTCTGTCTTCATATTTTCTTGGTTCTTATTAGTGTTCTGTTCAACTCGATCCATGGTTTCTTGGAGATCTTTGAACATCTTCCATATTGCTAGTCTAAAGTCCTTATCTGATAGGTTGATTAGTTGGTTGGTCATTATCTGGTCCTCAGAATTGTCATCTTCATTCTCTATGTCTGATGCTGGCCTGCGTTGTTTCCCCATTGTCACACTTGTATTGTGGGTTTTTCTACGTGTTGTGGTGGTATTCATTGTCTATATGATGCAGGCAGCACACTCCTCTGGCTCCTCCCTTACTGGATGTGCTGACTTGCCTCTAAGGGAGGGAAGTCCTCCGTGGATGAAGCCTCACACTGGGTCAAATCTTAGGCCCGAGCATGAAACAGAGAAGACAGTCCGGAGAGAAATGTTTGTATCTGTGATATAGTGCTGTTCTTAGTGTGATTTTTCCTTCTTATTGCAATGGTGTTCTTTCCTTAGAAAGAGTGCACAGCCGCCGCTTTGCTACTCGGCCATGCTCCACTGGAGCCTCTTTTTGCCCCACTCGCAAGAGTTTCACGCAAGAGGACAGTAGACAGACATAGACAGGTCACACTCACAGTTTTTCACAGTTGGGCCCCACTGGGCCGGTGTACTTTCGCGGATTTTTCTCGCCTGGTGTCACACACAGGGAGCCGGCTTTTGCAAAGCCTTGCCGGTTTTTTCAGTTGAAAAGGTTTTAAATCTTCGGTATCCCATATGGTTCCCTGAGCAATGCCAGGAGTGATATCTGAGTAGAGAGCCAGGAGTAAACCCCAAATTTCTTCCTACAATGTATCTGATATATACACATATATACTTAGTGATTATTATATTAAATGTGATATTCTAAGATATAAGTACACATTAATAATGAGAATCACTCTTAATGTTTGCTTATTTTCTTCCTATTTTCTACACACTGGATATTTTTTCTGAGCAAAACTTAAATGATTATGTTGAAATAAACACACATATGTAGGGGAGTGTAAGGCTTTTTATTTAATATTTATTTTAAATTTCAGTGATTTCCTTAAACAAATTTTGTGGTGGTAACATGATTTAATATTTGTTAAATGCATACTGAATATATTAATCAAAGGGTGTTTACCAAGTGAGGCTAAACAATTTGGCAAACTTTCTTTTTTCTTTTTCTTTTTTTAACAAATCTAAGGCTTTATTCTAATTAGATTTCTTTCTGACCTTTAGAGATATTTACATTTCTAGTTATCTTAAATGAAATTGTACTTTGAAAGGTTCTTTTTTATTTCACATTAGTCAATTTAAAAATATTCTAAAACTATATTTGAGCACAGTCAAAGATCTTTGGTTGTGTGGGCGGAACCAAAGAATAGGGAAGCTGGGGCCAGAGAGATGGCACAGTGGCAGGGCATTTGCCATGAACGTAAGCTGACCCAGGACCAACAGTGGTTTTCGATCCCCAGCATCCCAGATGGTCTCACAAGCCTGCCAGTATCGATTTCTGAGTGCAGAGCCAGGAGTAACCCCTGAGCACCGCTAAGTGTGACCCCAAAACAAAATAAAACTAAAAGAATGGGGACAGTGGCATGCCAGAGTTAGAGGTATGGATCATACTGTTTGATACCAGAGTCCCACATCAGATGCTACAGAGCAGCTGAGATAACTGTAAATGTGAAATATGAAGTGTTTCAGGCATCGAACACAGAAAGAAAATAAAAGGGGATTAGCCAAGTCAATGGTTATCATTGAAGATTTCTCTGAAAGCCACTTAAAGTGAACTGCTGAGAGAGGACTGTAATGGTGGTAATCCAGCTCTGGAAGCAATTTCCGTCCATCTTGGATTCCAATGGCAGAAAGAAAAGCATTCAATTAGTCAGGGAGGGTGCATTCCTCTCACTCTGTAGACCTGTCCAGATAAAATTAAATGTGTGGGTCTTTGCTCTCAAGTCTTCTAGAGTCATGCTGAAGGTTGTTCAGTAAATCTTTCCTACTGTATTTAAAAAATAGGGAAATTTTAAATGGCACTCTCAAAGTTGAAAAGTCCCAGAGAAGCAAGGATGATGCCAGCTGTAGCACATTCTTCTCACAGTCTGTTATATAGTCCCAATGTTTGCTTATAAATGTTTTCGTTATGTTAGATACTTACAGTTCTTATTTTTCTACAGGCTTCCAAGTGGCATTGCAAAGAGGTTTAAAGGCAAATAATTTATAATTGTTTAAACAGAAAGGCTTTGCCAGACCACATTCTTCGGAAAAACTCATAGCCATCAAATTCTGTCAGAGACCAGTTTCTTATTAATAGTATTTAAGCTGGGATCTCCTTAACTAAGTAAGTCATTAGTCAAGCTGCACTAATGTTTTCCAAAACCAATTAAACCTTTGTAAACCGAGTTTATTTCAGCTGCCACATCCCAGGACATGTTTATGTTAGGAAATAGGGAACTATTGTGTAATACAAAGTTCCCAAAGAACTGGGACACTTCCGTGAACCATGGTATAAAGTACTTCTGCTGTAGCACAAAGAGAAATCTCACATTCCTCTATGTCCCAAGATGTTCCAGTAATAGAATGCAGGCCTAACATGTGTTAGGACCTGAATTTGAGACACAGCAATCAAATCAAAGCAAAATTGCTCTTACCCAAGAAAAAGTATCAGAAGCTCTGTAATGATCAGCAGCACCATCTCCTCAGGTCCTAAACCTGAACCACTGGCCAGAGTGGCCCTGGAACCCCCAAGCAATACTCAGGAGCCCCTCTACAAAGAAAGACACTTACAAAACCCTTATCACAACAAATAAGATTTTTATAATGCTTATCACAAGCAAAATGAAACAGTATGTAATCAAGAGAATAACATGTTATAAAATGATTTACCAAATAGAAAGTAATAATTAAAATAATGATTTTAACAAATAGAAAGCAATAAACTGATTTTCTGATTGAGGTTCAGGATGTATAGGAGGATGTGGTAGTAGAGAAACCAAATATTAGTAGAAAAAAAGTAGTTTTTCCATGAAAATTATATAATAAATCAGACCAAGTAAGTGAAATTATATTCTTAGAACTTAACAAGAGAGAATATCAACATTGGCAACCTGGTTTTCTGAACAATGGCAAAGAGAGGCACAAGAATTTACTGTAGTTGACAAAACTGGGTGCTTTCAATGCCAGAATTCTAAAGCTCTGTCATTTCTAAAGAGCATTTATTAATTTTCTTAATGACTATATGAGAATAAATTTGGTTATAAATTGGTATGTTTTGCTTTGAGACATTCTATCCACTTTCTATCCATGTTTTATCATCTATCATATATTCTATCCATGTTTCACTTATAGCTGACTCTCATTTTTCAATTATTTTATTTTCCTTTTGTGTCTTCCTTCCTTCCTTCTTACCTTCCTCCCTTCCTTTCTTCCTTCCTATCAATGACTCTCCCTCTCTTTCTCCATCATTTTCTTCTTTAACAGTGCTCAGGGGCTATTTCTGGCTCTGTGTTCAAGAGTGACCTTTGATGAAACTCAGGAGATAGATAGACTATATGTGGAAATTTGAACTGGGGTTGGCTACAAATAAGGCAAATATCTCACCTCCTTTTAGGGCCCCTCTTTTTGTCTTACTAACTAAATCATAATACTAAGTGCTATGTTGTTTTTGATTGGAAATAGACCAATTTGATTATGTCTGATTAGAAAGCAAATCAATTCCAAACTTGCCAATTAATTAAACAGTACACATAACTGTTCTCTGTCTTTGTTTCTATTTTTTGGTCTGCTCATTTTCTATAGATTGTAGCATCAGATCACACTTTAGCAGTTCCTTTAGTTTTTACCTTCTGTGTGTGTGTGTGTGTGTGTGTGTGTGTGCGTGTGTTTGTGTGTTTGTCTTGGAATTATTCTTAACACTCTCAGCTGAGGACTCATATGCATTTTATTCTTGAAACTTGTTTTGGGACTCAATTCAAAATTCCTGAATATGGGTCTCAGTGCTATTCTTGCTGTCATAGCCAAGCGAGCTTAGGTCTTCCTGATTAGCTAAGGCTATGTCATGCTCTACAGCACTTTGTTCTTTTGCATGTTACAAATTCCTACTCTACAAAAGTTTTGCTCTGTTGTCCAAGAGTGTATGAGGGAAGCTCTCATGGCCACATACAGAGAGACTTAACTTATGTGCACTTCAAGGTAAGGAAAGATGCACTGGGCTCAACATATGGCAAGCTCCCCGGAAATCTTCACCCATGACAGAACTCAGAGATCAGCCCTGGCAGAGAGCAGTTATTCTCTAGAAGACCTGAGGTGAACTCCACAGCTGAAGTGAGAACCAAAGGGACCTCACTAGGCTTGGGCCTGCTCTGGGCCATGAATAGACAGCAGAAATGTGTAGAGCTGGCAGTTTCTGTGACACGGTTTAATTACTAAGCTAATTCTGGGGCAGGAGTAATAGGATAGCAATGGAGCTTTTGCCTGCATCTCAGCTGACGCAGGACTGACCCGCATTAAATCACCAGCATCCTGTATGGTCCCCTGAGATTTCCAGGAAGGATTTCTAACTGCAGAGTCAGGAGTAACCCCTGAGAACTGTTGGTTGTGGCCCAACACACCCCCAAAAGAAAGGGACATTCTAAACTTATTCATGGAGGACTCTTGGTATGTCAGGTTTGGGCATCTATCGGATCAGTCTACACAATGATGATCATAAGGGTCATGTGTCCCAAATGAGACAATTTTCTAACCCAACTTGTGGCCAGAGACACAGAGAATAATAGTGAAGGTGGAAAGGGTAGCAAAGCCACAGAGTGGGTGCACAGGGTTTAGGAAGTGACTTGCTGCAGTCTAGCTCCAGAAAATTCACAGGGTGTGAAAAATGTCAAAGGTGAATGTTACTGTGATCCAGAAATGTAAGTGGCACTTTTACTTGGCTCCTGTCTGAGGTCTTAAGTCTATCTTGATGAATTAACATTAACTTTCCATATCCTTCCCTGAGTCCCCCTGGTCCTCTGTGGAATTGGAGAATTCAACACAATGGTATTCCTCCACATCACAATGAGAACATCTCCACCAGAACACAAACCTCAGGAACATAGAAACTATCTCTCTGGTTTTTATTCTGGGTCCTTTAGACATTAGTAATGTTTTTGGGACACATGCATTGCTTCAAAATTGTTTTTTGCATGAGCAAATAAGTTAGAGATGATTGTACACAAACATAATTATGCTGACATCAATTATAATTCATTTCTAAATTGTTGGTTATGTAGTTTTCAGAAACTAGCTCCACCAAGCATGAATAATATCATCTCTGCAGTTTATCCAAATGTTCACAACATCCACGTAGCTCTAGTCTACAAATACATCCCATATCAAAGCCCAGATCACATGCTTTGTCAATTCATGAGGTACCACTTTATGGACACATGACAATCCCAGTAAACCTTGACATGTTGTACCACTTGAGTTGTAAAGCTAATGGTTTAAGAGCACAAGGAACCCAGAGGGATCTATAAGAGAAATGTTTTTTAAAAAATAATTTTATTAGATTAGGTTTTGAAATGGCTTCTAAAATAAACCTTCATGTATGATGTGTCTCTGTCCTAGTCAAATTATCAAAACAAATTTTATTTTCCTCTGCTCATTTTTTAGTTTAAAATGTATTAAGGCATTTTGTGATTTACAAAGTTGTTCATTGTTAAGTTTCAACAAAGCTATTCATTGTTAAGTTTCAACAAGGCTATTCATTGTTAAGTTTCAAGAAGAATGTTCTGGCATGTTTCTTTGTCTTACACCAACCATTGTCATGAGCACTCCTTTCTCTAATTTATTTTTTTATAAAAAAATAACCCTTCACCAGAGCAACTTTCCCATCCCCAATAGCTCAATTTCCAGATTTTGAAGGAATCTCCATATCACTTTCCATAGAGGCTGTACTAGGCGGCATTCCCACTAGCAGTGGATAAGAGTTGTAATGGAATGGGGCTTCTGGAAGCACAAAGAAAGACACTATCCTAGGTGCCATCCTAGGTTCAGTGCAAAGACCAAGATCACCAACCACAGAAGATGGCTTAAAATGACACTGATGGAACAGAACTTCTAGAACCACAAAGACTGACTTCATCATAACTCCCACCCCTGGATCTGTACAGATACTGAGATCCCTAGACACAGAGGCCTGATTGTATCACCCAGGACAGAGCAGAGGTCTTCCAAACACCACAAAAGCACCACCTGGAGAGTAAATGATCCTGAACAGAGTCTATAATTGATCCCATGACAATACACTCCAAGGGTGGAGAAACCCCATATCTCTTAGGCCAAGTGAATTCCTTTACGAATGACCCCAATATTTACTGTGCCAGGGCAGGAGGGAAAAAACAAAAAGCACAAACCATTGTTTATTTTTTATATATTATTTTATTTTCATTTATTATTATTTTTTATTTACCTATCTATTTTTGGTCAATTTCTCTGGTTGGGTGTGATTATTGAAGTTGTCCCCAGTTATACTTATTCTTTCTCTTCCTCTCTATTCTTTCTTTATATGCTATTCCATGTTTCTTATATTAAGACCATGGCGTTTTGTTTTGCTTTTTTGTTTTGTTTTGTTTTGTGTTTTTTCTGTATGTTTTTGTGGGTTTTTTTGTTTTGTTTTGTTTTTGGTGCTTATCGTTATTGTTGGAGTCCTCACTGGATATTTGACACTTCTATTTGTACTGGTGGAATGTTTCACCTTTTTTCTCTCCTTCGTTTCTCAAACCGATGATGAGAGCCTCTAGAAGAATTCTGCTTATTTTCGGCATATTAGACTTTTACCCCAGTTTATGACTTTTCTCTTTTTCAAACAAAACCACGTAACTTGAACTAGCTAGTCCTGCCCCCCCACCCAGTTAGAGGGGGAAATAAGGGAGGCACCAGGACCAAACAGGTGCAAGACTATTAAGTAGTAGGCTAGATACAGAGGAGACCACATATTCTAGCAACCCTAGGGGTGAGGGAAGAGGATATGGGAGGTAGGACAAAAACGGAGGTGTAGGGAGGACAATTTGGTGATGGGAACCCCCCTGATTTTATGTAAATATGTACCTAAAATATTATTGTCAACAATATGTAAGCCACTATGATCAAAATAAAAATTATATTAAAAAAATAACCCTTCACCAGAGCAACTTTCCCATCCCCAATAGCTCAATTTCCAGATTTTGAAGTAATCTCCATATCACTTTCCATAGAGGCTGTACTAGGCGGCATTCCCACTAGCAGTCGATAAGAGTTCCTTTCTCTCCACATCCCCGCCAGCACTGATTGTTCTAATTCTTTGTGATGTGCGCCAATCTCTGCGTTGTTTTGATTTGCATCTCCCTGATGATTAGTGATGAGGAGCATTTTTTCATGTGCGTTTTGGCTATTTGTATTTCCTTTTTATCAAAGTGTCTGTTCATTTCTTCTCCCCATTTTTTGATGGGATTAGATTTTTTTTTTTGTAAAGTTCTGTGAGTGCCCTGTATATTTTGGATATTAGCCCCTTATCTGAGAGGTGTTGGATGAATAGTTTCTCCCACTCAGTGGGTGACTCTTGTATCTTGGGCACTATTTCTTTTGAGATGCAGAAGCTTCTCAGTTTAATGTATTCTCATCTGTTGATCTCTGCTTCCACTTGTTTGGAAAATGCAGTTTCCTCCTTGAAGATGTTTTTAGTCTCAATGTCATGGAGGGTTTTACCAACGTGTTGTTCTATATACCTTATGGTATCTGGTATGATATCAAGGTCTTTAATCCATTTGGATTTTACCTTCGTACATGATGTTAACTGTGGTCTATGTTCGCTTTTTTGCAAGTGGCTGACCAGTTTTGCCAGCACCACTTGTTGAAGAGATTTCCCTGCTCCACTTAGATTTTCTTGCTCCTTTGTCAAAAATTAGGTAATTGTATGTCTGGGGACTGTTCTCTGAGAACTCAAGCCTATTCCACTGATCTGAGGGTCTGTCTTTATTCCAACACCATGCTGTTTTGATAACTATTGCTTTGTAGTACAGTTTAAAGTTTGGGAAAATAATGCCTCCCATTCTCCTTTTCCCTAGGAGTGCTTTAGCTATTCGATGGTGTTTATTGTTCCAGATGAACTTCAAAAGTGTTTGATCCACTTCTTTGAAGAATGTCATGGGTATTTTTAAGGGGATCACATTAAATCTGTATAATGCTTTGGGGAGTATTGCCATTTTAATTATGTTAATCCTGCCAATCCATGAGCAGGGTATGTGTTTCCATTTCCATGTGTCCTCTCTTATTTCTTGGATCAGGTCTTTATAGTTTTCTTTGTATAGGTCCTTCATGTCTTTGGTTAACTTGACTCCAAGATATTCGAGTTTGTGTGGCACTATTGTGAATAGGATTGCCTTCCTGACTTCCATCTCTTCCCTATCATTATTGGTGTATAAAAGGCCATTGATTTCTGTAGGTTGATTTTGTAGCCTGCCACCTTGCTATATAAATCTATTGTTTCTAGAAGCTTTTTGGTAGAGTCTTTAGGGTTTTCTAAGTAGAGTATCATGTCGTCTGCAAACAATGAGAGCTTTTCCTTTCCTATCTGGATTCCCTTGATATCTTTTTCTTGCCTGATCACTATAGCAAGCACTTCCAATACTATGTTGAAGAGGAGTGGTGAGAGCAGACAGCCTTCTCTTGTACCAGAATTTAGAGGAAAGGCTTTTAGTTTTTCTCCATTGAGGATAATATTTGCCATTGGCTTGTGGTAGATGACTTTAACAAGATTGAGAAAGGTTCCATCCATTCTATTCTTGCTGAGAGTTTTGATCAAGAATAGGTGTTGGCCAAAAACCAAAAAAAAAAAAAAAAAAAAAAAAAAAAAGAATAGGTGTTGGACCTTATCAAATGCTTTCTCTGCATCTATTGATATGATCATGTGATTTTTATTTTTCTTGTTGTTGATGTTGTGTATGATGTAATAGATTTATGGATGTTAAACCATCCTTGCATTCCTGAGATGAAACCTACTTGGTCGTAGTGTATGATCTTCTTGATGATGCATTGGATCCTATTTGCCAGGATTTTGTTGAAGTTCTTTGCATTAGCATTCATCAGGGATATTGGTCTGTAATTTTATTTTTTGCAGGGTCTCTGTCTGGTTTTGGTATCAAGGTGATGTTGGCTTCATAAAAGCTGTTTGGGAGTATTCCTGTTTTTCAATTTCATAGAAGAGCATGGCTAGGATTGGAAATAGCTCCTCTTGAAAGATTTAAAAAAAATTATTAGGAAAACCATCTGGGCCTGGGCTTTTCTTTTTGGGCAAATGTTTGATTAAAGTTTCTTTTTTTTTTTAACACCACCCATCACCAGTGCAACATTCCCATCACCAATGTCCCAAGTCTCCCTCCTCCCCACCCGACCCCCGCCTGTACTCTAAACAGGTTCTCAATTTCCCTCATACATTCTCATTATTAGGACAGTTCAAAATGTAGTTATTTATCCAACTAAACTCATCACTCTTTGTGATGAGCTTCCTGAGGTGAGCTGGAACTTCCAGCTCTTTTCTCTTTTGTGTCTGAAAGTTATTATTGCAAGAATGTCTTTCATTTTTCTTAAAACCCATAAATGTGTGAGACCATTCTGCGTTTTTCTCTCTCTCTCTCTCTGACTTATTTCACTCAGCATAATAGATTCCATGTACATCCATGTATAGGAAAATTTCATGACTTCATCTCTCCTGACAGCTGCATAATATTCCATTGTGTATATGTACCACAGTTTCTTTAGCCATTCGTCTGTTGAAGGGCCTCTTGGTTGTTTCCAGAGTCTTGCTATGGTAAATAGTGCTGCAATAAATATAGGTGTAAGGAAGGGGTTTTTGTATTGTATTTTTGTGTTCCTAGTGTATATTCCTAGTAGTGTTATCGTATAGGGTATATGTACCACAGTTTCTTTAGCCATTCGTCTGTTGAAGGGCCTCTTGGTTGTTTCCAGAGTCTTGCTATGGTAAATAGTGCTGCAATAAATATAGGTGTAAGGAAGGGGTTTTTGTATTGTATTTTTGTGTTCCTAGGTTATATTCCTAGTAGGTGGATCGTATGGGAGCTCGATTTCCAGTTTTTGGAGGAATCTCCATATCGCTTTCCATAAAGGTTGAACTAGACGGCATTCCCACCAGCAGTGGATAAGAGTTCCTTTCTCCCCACATCCCCGCCAACACTGTTTATTCTCATTCTTTGTGATGTGTGCCATTCTCTGTGGTGTGAAGTGGTATCTCATCGTTGTTTTGATTTGCATCTCCCTGATGATTAGTGATGTGGAGCACTTTTTCATGTGTCTTTTGGCCATCTGTATTTCTTCTTTGTCAAAGTGTTTGTTCATTTCTTCTCCCCATTTTTTGATGGGATTAGATGTTTTTTTCTTGTAAAGTTCTGTCAGTGCCTTGTATATTTTGGAGATTAGCCCCTTATCTGATGGGTATTGGGTGAATAGTTTCTCCCACTCAGTGGGTGGCTCTTGTATCTTGGGCACTATTTCCTTTGAGGTGCAGAAGCTTCTCAGCTTAATATATTCCCATCTGTTAATTTCTGCTTTCACTTGCTTGGAGAGTGCAGTTTCTTCCTTGAAGATGCCTTTAGCCTCAATGTCCTGGAGTGTTTTACCTACGTATTGTTCTATATATCTTATGGTTTTGGGGCTGATATCGAGGTCTTTAATCCATTTGTATTTTACCTTCGTACATGATGTTAGCTGGGGGTCTAAGTTCAATGTTTTGCAAGTGGCTACCCAGTTTTGCCAACACCACTTGTTGAAGAGGCTTTCTTTGTTCCATTTAGGATTTTTTGCTCCTTTATCAAAAATTAGATGATTGTATGTCTGGGGAACATTCTCTGAGTATTCAAGCTTATTCCACTGATCTGAGGGCCTGTCTTTATTCCAATACCATGCTGTTTTGATAACTATTGCTTTGTAGTAAAGTTTAAAGTTGGGGAAAGTAATTCCTCCCATATTCTTTTTCCCAATGATTGCTTTAGCTATTCGAGGGTGTTTATTGTTCCAAATAAATTTCAAAAGTGCCTGGTCCACTTCTTTGAAGAATGTCATGGGTATCTTTAGGGGGATCGCATTAAATCTGTACAGTGCTTTGGGGAGTATTGCCATTTTAATGATGTTATCCTGCCAATCCATGAGCAGGGTATATGCTTCCATTTATGCGTGTCCTCTCTTATTTCTTGGAGCAGAGTTTTATAGTTTTCCTTGTATAGGTCCTTCACATTTTTAGTCAAGTTGATTCCAAGATATTTGAGTTTGTGTGACACTATAGTGAATGGAGTTGTTTTCTTAATGTCCATTTCTTCCTTATTAGTATTGGTGTATAGGAAGGCCATTGATTTTTGTGTGTTAATTTTGTAGCCTGCCACCTTGCTATATGAGTCTATTGTTTCTAGAAGCTTTTTGATAGAGTCTTTGGGGTTTTCTAAGTAGAGTATCATGTCATCTGCAAACAGTGAGAGCTTGACTTCTTCCTTTCCTATCTGGATTCCCTTGATATCCTTTTCTTGCCTAATCGCTATAGCGAGTACTTCCAGTGCTATGTTGAATAGGAGTGGTGAGAGAGGACAGCCTTGTCTTGTGCCAGAATTTAGAGGAAAGGCTTTCAGTTTTTCTCCATTGAGGACAATATTTGCCTCTGGCTTGTGGTAGATGGCCTTAACTATATTGAGAAAGGTTCCCTCCATTCCCATCTTGCTGAGAGTTTTGATCAAGAATGGGTGTTGGACCTTGTCAAATGCTTTCTCTGCGTCGATTGATATGATTATGTGATTTTTATTTTTCTTGCTGTTGATGTTGTGTATTATGTTGATAGATTTACGGATGTTAAACCAGCCTTGCATTCCTGGAATGAAACCTACTTGATCGTAGTGGATGATCTCTTAATGAGGCATTGAATCCTATTTGCCAGGATTTTGTTGAAGATCTTTGCATCTGCATTCATCAGCGATATTGGTCTGTAATTGTCTTTTTTCGTAGCATCTCTGTCTGGTTTATGTATCAAGGTGATGTTGGCTTCATAAAAGCTATTTGGAAGTTTTCGTTTTTTTTCAATTTCATGAAAGAGTCTTGCCAGGATTGGTAGTAGTTTCTCTTGAAAGGTTTGAAAGAATTCATTAGTAAATCCATCTGGGCCTGGGCTTTTGTTTTTGGGCAGACATTTGATTACTTTCTTAATTTCCTCAATAGTAATGGGTGTGTTTAGATATGCTACATCCTCTTCATTCAATCGTGGAAGATTATAAGATTCCAAAAATTTATCCATTTCTTCCAGGTTTTCATTTTTAGTGGCATAGAGTTTCTCAAAGTAGTTTCTGATTACCTTTTGAATCTCTACCATATCACTAGTGATCTCTCCGTTTTCATTCCTAATACGAGTTATCAAGTTTCTCTCTCTTTCTTTCTTAGTTTTGCCAGTGGTCTATCAATCTTGTTTATTTTTTCAAAGAACCAACTTCTGCTTTCGTTGATCTTTTGGATGGTTTTTCTGGTTTCCACTTCATTGATTTCTGCTCTCAGCTTTGTTATTTCCTTCTGCCTCCCTATTTTTTGGATCCTTTTGTTGAGCACTTTCTAATTCTATGAGCTGCGTCATTAAGCTATTCAGGTATGCCCCTTCTTCTTTCCTGATGTGTGCTTGCAAAGCTATAAATTTTCCTCTCAGTACTGCTTTTGCTGTGTCCCATAGGTTCTGATAAATTGTGTCTCCATTGTCATTTGTTTTCAGGAAGGTTTTGATTTCCTCTTTGATTTCATCTCGGACCCACTGATTATTCAGTATGAGGCTATTTAACTTCCAGGTGTTAAAATTTTTCTTCTGTGTCCCTTTGTAGTTTATATATAATTTCAGGGCTTTGTGGTCAGCAAAGGCAGCCTGCAAAATTTCTATCCTCTTGATATTATGGAGATATGTTTTGTGTGCTAACATGTAGTCTATCCTAGAGAATGTCCCATGTACATTAGAGAAAAATGTGTATCCAGGCTTCTGGGGGTGGAGTGTCCTGTATATATCTACTAGGCCTCTTACTTCCTTTTCTCTCCTCAGGTCTAGTATATTCTTGTTGGGTTTCAGTCTGGTTGACCTGTCTAGTGTTGACAATGCCGTGTTGAGGTCTCCCACAATTATTGTGTTGTTATTGATATTATTTTTTAGATTTGTCAACAGTTGTATTAAATATTTTGCTGGCCCCTCATTCGGTGCATATATGTTTAGGAGGGTGATTTCTTCCTGCTGTACATATCCCTTGATTAATACAAAATGTCCATCTTTGTCCCTTACAACTTTCCTAAGTATAAAGTTTGCATCATCTGATATTAATATGGCCACTCCTGCTTTTTTTTGGGTGTTGTTTGCTTGGATGATTTTCCTCCAGCCTTTTATTTTGAGTCTATGTTTGTTCTGACTATTCAGGTGCGTTTCCTGTAGGCAGCAGAAGGTTGGATTGAGTTTTTTGATCCATTTAGCCACTCTGTGTCTCTTAACTGGTGCATTTAGTCCATTGACATTGAGAGAAAGAATTGTCCTGGGAGTTAGTGCCATCTTTATATTAAAGTTTGGTGTGTCTGTTGGTAAGCCTTGTCTTAAAGTATGCCGTTCAGTTTTTCTTTTAAGAATGGTTTTGAGTCTGTGAAGTTTTTGAGCTGTTGTTTGTCTGTGAAACTATGTATTGTTCCTTCAAACCTGAAAGTGAGTTTTGCTGGGTGCAGTATTCTAGGCGAAGCATTTATTTCATTGAGTTTTGTCACTATGTCCCACCACTGCCTTCTGGCCTTGAGTGTTTCTGGTGACAGGTCTGCAGTAAATCTCAAGGATGTTCCCTTAAATGTAATTTCTCTTTTCGATCTTGCTGCTTTCAGAATTCTGTCTCTATCTATGGGATTCGTCATTGTGACTAGGATGTGTCTTGGGGTGTTTTTTCTGGGGTCTCTTTTAGTTGGCACTCTTCGGGTATGCAGGATTTGATCACATGTATTCATTATCTCTGGTAGTTTCTCTTTAATGATGTTCTTGACTGTTGATTCTTCCCGGAGATTTTCTTCCTGAGTCTCTGGGACTCCAATGATTCTTAAGTTGTTTCTGTTGAGCTTATCATAGACTTCTATTTTCATCTGTTCCCATTCTTTGAGTAATTTTTCCATTGTTTGATCATTTGCTTTGAGGCTTTTTCCCAATTTCTTCTGCTGTATGTAATTGTTATGTATCTCATCTTCCAGTGTACTGATTCTATCCTCAGCTGCTGTTAACCTGTGGGAAATCTCAAACATGTTTTTCTTCAATTCATCTACTGAGTTTCTCAGACCTGTTATTTGATCTGAAATTTCCGTTTGGAGTTTTCTCATTTCTATCTTCATATTCTCCTGATTCTTTTTAGTTTTCTCTTCTATACTTTGTTTGAGTTCTTTGAACATGTTCCATATTGCAACTCTAAACTCCTTATCTGAGAGACTGACTAGGTGGTTGATCATGTTCAAGTCATCAGAGTTGCCATCTTCATTCTCTATGTCTGGCACTGGCCCATGTTGTTTCCCCATTG
Organism: Suncus etruscus; assembly: GCF_024139225.1. NCBI lineage: Eukaryota > Metazoa > Chordata > Mammalia > Eulipotyphla > Soricidae > Suncus > Suncus etruscus. The sequence goes on along the minus strand of NC_064861.1, from coordinate 10,675,220 downwards.
TCACACTAGTACTGCGTGTTTTTCTACGTGTTGTGATTGTATTCATTGGCTAAATGCTGTGCACCGTCGCGAAGGGGAGCGGAGCAACCGTGCTCCTCTGGCTTCTCCCTTTCTGGGCGTGTCGACTCACCTCCACGGAAGGCTCACAGGAAGGCAGGCTGGCAGATGGGCCACACCCAGGATGAAATCAGGCCAAAAATGCAGGACAGCAGAGTAGAGAGGCAGAAGGGTGCTGGCATCTGAGATCCAGCGAAGTTCAGTGGCTCCTCCCTTTCTGGGTGTGTCGACTCACCTCCACGGAAGGCTCACGGGAAGGCAGACTCCCCGGAAAGTTCACAGGAAAGCAGGCTGGCTGATGAGCCACACCAAGGGTGAAATCAGGCCGAAAATGCAGGACAGCAGAGTAGAGAGGCAGAAGGGTTCTGGCATCTGAGATCCAGCAGAGTCTGATTACAGTTTCAATTTCCTCAGTAGTGATGGGGGTGTTTAGATATGCTACATCCTCCTTACTTAAATGTGGAAGGTTATAAGTGTCCAAGAATTTTTCCATTTCTTTAGGTTCTCATGTTTTGTAGCATAAAGTTTCTCAAAGTAGTCTCTGTTTACCCTTTGGATCTCTGCAATTTCTGTCGTGATCTCCCCCTTTTCATTTCTAAAACGGATTATCAGATTTCTCTCTCTTTCTTTGTGAGTTTTGCCAATGGTCTATCAATCTTGTTTATTTTTTCAAAAAATCAGCTTCTGCTTTCGTTGATCTTTAGGATTGCTTTTTGGTTTTCCACTACATTGATTTCTGCTTTCAGCTTTGTTATTTTCTTCTGTCTCCCTATTTTTGGTTCCTTTTGTTGGTCATTTTCTAATTTTTTGAGCTGCGCCATTAAGTTATTCAGGTATGCTCCTTCTTCCTTCCTGATGTGTGCTTGCAGAGCTAAAACTTTTCATCTCAGGGCCGCTTTTGCTGTGTCCCATAGATTCTGGTAGTTTGTGTCTTCATTATCTGCTGTGAGCCAATTCTGTTTGCAAGACGCCAGTGCCTGCAAACAGATCCTTTATGTGGTTCGGGAAAAAATCCTCGGGGAGAGAGTGGGCACACGGAATGGCGAATGATGGAACAATATTGTAGAAATGAATGAAACCACACAGATTGTATGGGGACTCGCATCTAAACAGATGAAGACAAATTTATTTTTTTGAGCTGGCTGCTTTTAAAAGGCTGAGGCAGGGAAAGCAGGTGCAAATTCTTGACATCAAAGAAACTGGGGAAAGAATGAAGGACCCTGGCTTAAATTAGCATATTAAAGAGCCGATACTGAAGGTGAAAAGGCAGTTTGTTTTGGGTTCGCTTTGTTTTGGGTAAATAGAAGAAACCAGGTAATTTTCAGGGAAGTGGGAAGAGAGAGGAATGTTTTAGAGTTTTAGGGAGAAAACTGAAAATTACCTTGTTTTGAGTAAACAGGGGAAAGACTGAAAATTGCTTTACTATGAGCTAAGTTTTGGGAAAAACCTGATCTTGGCTCCAAAGTAGGAAAAATTACAGGGAGCTGTTAAGAGGGAGACTTTTGGCGGGATTGTACTGTCCTCATGTGTTAGAAAGAATTTACTAAGGCCTAATTTCTAATATAGGTTAAAAATAAAGAGAGAGATAGTTACAGCCACTATTGGAATTATGGCCAAACAATCCACGCAAAGGGTCAAGTGATTTTGACTGCTCTAAGCGGGCCTTTTTGGCAAATAATTCCTTTTCAGGAGGGCACTATACCTTGTGGTGTGTGCCTCTCCTGAGTGGGATGTGGCATTTCACACTTTTTTTTTTTTTTTTTGCGTGGGCACCTGGTGGCAATTTCAAGCTTTTATTGGCTGTGAGTTCAGAATAGCCTTTTGCACACTAGGGACCAAATAGGAGTTCGAATTACTGTTTTGCATGCGAGGCAAAACGCCTTACGTATGCTATTTTTTGTTATAAGTTCAATTAGAAAGAATAGAGACAGTACCAAAAGAGCCAAAAATTATAAGTATTTTTTGTAAGGTGGGATTAGGAGTATGATACACTTAGCTAAATAGGGTATAAAGTATATACTATTTTATGAAAATTAAAATATAGGAAGGTTATTGTAAAAATAAAAATTGAGAATGTGCACTGGCACTGAGGAATAAAAAACAAATAAGTAAGATACTATAAGTGAGAGAATTGTAAGGAGAAGGAGGATTAAGTAATACTACATTATTAAGAAAAGTTAGAAATAAGCATAGAAAGGTTGGAAATTAGAGGACAATTTAAGCAATAATAATAACATGGCATATATGAAACAATTTTCCTGGGAAATATTTGGAAGGGGAATTGCTGGTTTGCAAATTATAAACACATATAAAAAATTTTTTTGTTACAAATTACAATGATAATAAAAGTTTTGTTGCTGCTTTCAAGAAGGTAGGCTAAACAGGAAACATATACTTAGAAGAATAAAAGATGATATTTTGTTGAAGAGTTTATAAGTTCAGTTTTTAAATTTTTAAGAGTTCGTAAATTCAGCTGCGGGTGTGACGTCATCTGTTTCCAGGCAGTTTTCAGGGGTCAGCAGTGCTGGCGTTTTTGCAGAAGTCACAGGACTGGGGGTTGAAAATGCAGCTGGAGTTGTCAGGTGAAGTCAGCAGGGGTGCTGAGTCTGTGAGCTTGTCAGCTTCTGCAAGAGGGAGACTGATTTCTCAGGCAGACAGCGCTTCAGCATTAGTAGTTTCTGTGAATTTTTTTGAAGAAACTGGAAAACTTAAGTGAAAAATTTAGTGGGGGCATGGTAATTGTTTTACTTTGACTGGGTTCCAGAGAAACTTTTTAGACCTGTAGGGAAATTAAATAGCTTTTAATTATGCCTTGGGGGAGCTATATGCTTCCCTTTTGGACTTTATGTTGTAGAAGTTCTATAAAACAAAGGTTGTTAGGAGAAAGTGAGGGTAGAGAATTTGCATTATTTGTTTTTAGGATGTTAAAGGAGCTGTATTTCTTGCCTATAAGAAAGGAAGAAGGAAAGATTTTTGTTACTTTGATTGCAAGGGAATGCAATTGACTGGTATAATTTTGCAGTTTCAATTCCTGAAAAGGATTAAATTGATTAGTGGGATTTGAGCAGATTAGATTTAAAAACTCTAAGATTGTCTTAGAGGTGCACGTGTTTTTGTTTCTGTGGGAGGATAAAAGTTAATTTGCAATGAAAAATACGAAAATTAAGTAAAAGCAATTACAATATTAATTAGTACAGATTGGTTATAAAGCAAGGTAAATTATGTATGGTTATAATATTTAAATGCATTTTATAAGCAAGTAAATAAGGTAGTGGTGGTAGGTATTTTTAGAGGCTAGAAATATAAGGAAAAATAAAAGAAGCAAAACTTTTAACATAGTAGCAATAAGATTATGAAGTAATGATTTTATACTTAAAAAGAAGAGAAAATGTTTAAGAAAACTACGTAATTGACCTGATTATACTATATACATATTGAAATAAAAGAAAACAAATTTATAGAAAAAATTATAGAAAGAATAGAGGGAAAATATTTTTGAGTTATGTAAATGAAAAGTTATGCAGCAAACAAGATGTAAAAATTGATGTAACTTATTTTGATTGGCATTTGTGTGAAGGCACACCTCCAGTTTTAGGAAAAAAAACTTTAATGATTTTCTGGGAGAAAACACAGCTGAATATAACTGTTAATTTGTTTACTATAAATTTTTGGGTAAGAGTTACCGTGATAAGGTAGAGTAATTAGTACATGAATAAAGTTTGTTACTAATGACCAGTTTTTTGTAGTTATTAAGTAACTTTTACTTAAGTATTTTTTAAATGCATATAAAACAAATACAGAAAGTAGTTACCAAATACATGTTAACTAAAAATTTTTATTTTAGATAGTTGAAAATTAAAATTATATTTTTAAACATATATATTTTTAAGATTGGAGAAAATTTTTCTTTTTGGGGCAGCCACTGAAGGCTGTCTGCAAATGTGGTTTGCAGAGAAGGCATTCTTGTTTATACATATGCAAATTAAGGTAGCCATTGAGTATAAACAAAAGATAAATTTAAAGATTTTAAGAGGCTGAAAGCACAGAGCAACAAGTAAATTTTTGAAATTGCAATTAGTAATTTAAGTTACAATAAGTTATGTAGCTCTGATTTTACGAGCACTGTAACATGAGGTTAAAAACATGCTTTATTACTAGAATTTTACCATATAAAGCATTAGATTAGTGTTTTGAAAATAATTTGGCACTAATAGACTGACAAATGAAATGGCCTGATTAATTAATTGTTAAAGTTGTAGACTTTTGGGAATAAGTCCCCTTTTACCAATTAAAGGTACTAAAATTTGTGAAAATTTGAGGGCATTCTTTGTACATGAATTACACCTCAACTAAATTGAGACCAGTGCTGACAGGTGGTATATGCCAGCTATTTGTTAACATTTGAAAACTTTTATTAAGGCTTAAAGATGGAAATGATGAAAATTACTTTTAATTATTATAAAATATAAGTAAATAAAATGCTAGATGTTATTAAAGATGATTGAAAATTAGTTTTTAGATGCATTATTATTTTTGATAACAATAAAGAATTAACACAATTTGATACCAGTTTTAATATTATTATGACCAATGATAATATCACACAGTAATAAATTTATGTGACCAAGAAAAAAAATTTTTTTCTTAAAATTAAGTTGTAAAAAATATTAAGCATACACAAAATTAATATTATGGTTAAATCTTAATTAACTGTAACATTAGACAATTTTGATTTATTAAAAACCTTTTAGAAAGAGAAAATTTGGAAACCTTGAGAAATTCAGACCTTATTCTGATGATCAAAATGGGCTCTGTGGGGGGGAGGGTTCCTTCCCCCTCAGGGCCTAGAAGCCACTTGAATTCAAAGCGCAAACACATTTTTTTTTCTTTGCTTTTCTCTGAGGCGAGGTTTGACCTAGGAAAAGGCTGTTTTTTCAAAATTGCACATTTGTAATATGCTCAGTTATATTAAAGAAGCACACATTGTCTTCAGACACACAATTTTCAGACATACAATTTAAATGCACACTTAGACAAACTTTTAGATTCACACAGCACATAAATTGACAAACATAAAGGTGAGTTGCAGGTAAAAGATGAGATGAGAAAAATTGTGGGAAATTTTTGGACGTCTCCAAATTATTCCCGCCAGATTTTTGCTGGCTATTAATAAAAAAAATTGTTTTAGGAAAAGATAAGAAAAGGCCTTTTTAGAAGAAAATAGAAGAGTCGACTCTTAGTTAAAAAGGGAGGTTTTTGAAGAGAAATAGAAAAAATTAAGTGCATTTGTTTACCTCTATAAATTTCTAGTCGGCAAATTTCTACTTTTGGTGCATTAGATATGACCTACAACTTTTACGGATACACACATATTTATTATTATTTAAAGAAAACATTTGAGCAGAGACTTATGAAAAAAATTTATGCATTAGATATGCAAAAATGTTATTAATCATGATTTTTAGACAGTTTTAAGCACATCTTTTCCCCATATAGTATACGATGAGTGAGGTAGAATATAGGGCTGGAAATTTCCTTTGCTTACACCATTTTTCCAAGGTAGGACAATAGCACTTTTTAGAACACTTTTAGGCAATCCTAGACCCCTCAAAGGGAATGGAACGTGTTCCACCGCCCAAGAGTGGGGCCAGTCTTTTCCAGCGATGCAGGAAAAGTCTGCTCCAGTATCCACTTGGCCTAAAATATCTTTGTCCTGAATTCTTATAGATGTTACAAGTGGTTCTGAGGTGTTCTCATATTTCTCAAACATTACAGGAGAACAAGACTCAGTAGCATGAGAAGATGCAGCATACAGATTGTTTAGTTCTAAAAATTTTTTAACTTTTTGCACAGGAGAAACAGTAGCCAAAGCTAATTTTGATTCATTTTTAACTTGGTGTCTTCTGGGGGATTCTTTTGTCTCTAAGTTTAGAGATGCTATAGAAGGAAACGGCTCTTCAGTTGTTAAAGGTTCTGAGCTGTCCTTTCCTCTATCAAACCCCTGATCGCTAGTTGTCCTGTTAAAAGTTATATTGGTCTTCTGCTTGGACTGCTGACCATGATTATATTCCATCTCTGCCCTGGTAGTTTGGGCTGATTCTTTTCTATCATCAATCACCTCCATAACCTCTGTCCAAATTGTATAGATAAGATTTAGGTGGGCATCAGGACCATACATTTCATATACATCCTGGATATCCTGCTGTACTTGTAGCCAATCTTCCAAACATAGAGTACCTCTCTCAATAAACCAGAGGCTATAAGTTTCTAAGAATAGAATAAATTGCTGTGTCTGCTGTGGAGATATGGCATAACTCTTAGCTCTTAGAATATAGTTTATAGTATCAGAAAAAATTTGTTGCTTAGAATAATTTTGACCCATGTTCTCGTATACCTTCTTGCCTTAAAACCTGGTAATTTCCAGGGGTTCCTAGGCAACCTTGACGAGGTCCAGTTCCGTGTCCTGAAATATGAAAAAGAGAAGGAAAAAAAAACGATAGAAGAAAAGACCAGAGATAGCTTACCCTCTCCGAATGGCCCCTCGTTGAAGCACCAATTGCTGTGAGCCAATTATGTTCGCAAGACGCCAGTGCCTGCAAACAGATCCTGCAAACAGGGAAAAAGTCCTCGGGGAGAGAGTGGGCACACGGAATGGCGAATGATGGAACAATATTGTAGAAATGAATGAAACCACACAGATTGTATGGGGACTCGCATCTAAACAGATGAAGACAAATTTATTTTTTTGAGCTGGCTGCTTTTAAAAGGCTGAGGCAGGGAAAGCAGGTGCAAATTCTTGACATCAAAGAAACTGGGGAGAGAATGGAGAATCCTGGCTTAAATTAGCATATTAAAGAGCCGATACTGAAAGTGAAAAGGCAGTTTGTTTTGGGTTCGCTTTGTTTTGGGTAAATAGAAGAAACCAGGTAATTTTCAGGGAAGTGGGAAGAGAGAGAAATGTTTTAGAGTTTTGGGGGAAAACTGAAAATTACCTTGTTTTGAGTAAACAGGGGAAAGACTGAAAATTGCTTTACTATGAGCTAAGTTTTGGGAAAAACCTGATCTTGGCTCCAAAGTAGGAAAAATTACAGGGAGCTGTTAAGAGGGAGACTTTTGGCGGGAATGTACTGTCCTTATGTGTTAGAAAGAATTTACTAAGGCCTAATTTCTAATATAGGTTAAAAATAAAGAGAGAGATAGTTACAGCCACTTTTGGAATTATGTCCAAACAATCCACGCAAAGGGTCAAGTGATTTTGACTGCTCTAAGCGGGCCTTTTTGGCAAAAAATTCCTTTTCAGGAGGGCACTACACTTTGGTGTGTGCCTCTCCTGAGTGGGAAATGGCAATTATCATTTGTTTCCAGGAAAATTTTGATTTCCTTTTTGATTTCATCTCAGACCCACTGGTTGTTCAGTAGCAGGGTGTTTAATTTCCAATTGTTAAAGTTTTTCTTCTGTGTGCCTTTATATTTTACATCTAATTTCAGAGCCTTATGGTCAGCAAAGATAGTCTGCAAGATTTCTATCCTCTTGATTTTATGGAAGTATGTTTTATGTGTCAGCATTTAGTCTATTCTGGAGAATGACCCATGTACATTGGAAAAGAATGTGTATCCAGGATTTTTGGGATGGAGTGTTCTTTATATATCTACTAGTCCTCTTTCTTCCATAACTCTTTTCAGGGCTAGTATGTTTTTGTTGGTTTTCAGTCTGGTTGACATATCAAGTGTTGACAGGGCCGTGTTGAAATCTCCCACATTGATTGTGTTATTATTGATTTCTTCTTTCATATTTCTCAGTAATTGTAGTAGATAATTTGCTGGTCTCTCATTGGGTGCATATATGTTTAATAATCTGATTTCTTCCTGTTGCACATATCCCTTGATCAGTACATAGTGTCCATCTTTGTCCCTTACCAGTTTTCTGAGTATAATGTTGGTGTCATCAGATATTAATATGGCCACCCCAGCTTTTTTGAGGGTATTGTTTGCTTGGATGATTTTCCTCCAGCCTTTGATTTTGAGTCTAAGTTTGTTCTGACTATTCAGATGTGTTTCTTGTAGGCAGCAGAAGGTTGGATTCATCTTTTTGACTCATTTTGCCACTGTGTGTCTTTTAATTGGCAAATTTAGTCCATTGACATTGAGGGAGATGATTGTCATAGGATTTAATTTTATCTTTGTAGATAAGTTTGCTGTGTTTGTTGGTCTCTCTTGTCTTAGAGTAGACTTGTCAGTTTTCCTTTAAGGCTGGTTTATCATCTATTAAGTTTCTGAGCTGTTGTTTATTCATGAAGCTGTATATTCTTTCTTCATACCTGCACATGAGTCAGGCTGGGTGCAGTATTCTCGGTGAGGCATTTATTTTATTCAGTCTTGTCACAATATCCCACCACTGTCTTCTAGCCTTGAGAGTTTCTTGTGACATGTCTGCTGTAAGTCTCAGGGATCCTCCTTTGAATGTAATTTCCCTTTTTGATCTTGCTGCTTTCAGTATTCTATCTCTATCTATGGGATTTGTCATTGTAATGAGGATATATGTCTTGGGGTGTTTTTCTTTGGGTCTCTTTTAGCTGGTATTCTTTGGGCATGCAGGATTTGATTGCATGTAGTCTTTATCTCTGGGAGTATCTTTTTGATGATGTCTTTGACTGTTGATTCTTCTTGGAGATCTCCTTCCTGGCTTTCTGGGACTCCAATGATTCTTATGTTTTTTCAGTTGAGTTTATCAAAGACTTCTATTTTCATCTGTTTGCATGCCTTAAGTACTTTTTCCATTGCCTGTTCATTTGTCTTAAGGTTCTTTTTCAATTTTTTCTGTTGTGTTGAGGTTTTCTGCATCACATCTTCCTTCCAGTACACCAATTCTCTCCTCAGCTGCTGATACCCTGTTGGCGAAGCTATCCATTGAGGTTTTCAGTTAAGCAACCGTGTTTTTCAAATCTGTTATTTCAGGTTCGAGTTTTCTGATTTCTGTCTTTGTGTTCTCTTCAGATTAATCTATGCCCTTTTTGAGTTCTACGAACATACTCCATATTTTGATTCTTCTTTTTGAAACACATTGATTACATACATGATTGTGTTTGGGTTTCAGTCATGTAAAGAACACCACCCATCACCAGTGCAACATTCACATCACAAATGTCCCAAGTCTCCCTCATTCCCGCCCGACCCCGGCCTGTACTCTAAACAGGCTCTCCATTTCCCGCATACATTCTCATTATTAGGACAGTTCAAAATGTACTTATTTCTCTAACTAAACTCATCACTCTTTGTGATGTACAGGAAAATTTCATGACTTCATCTCTCCTGACAGCTGCATAATATTCCATTGTGTATATGTACCACAGTTTCTTTAGCCATTCGACTGTTGAAGGGCATCTTGGTTGTATCCAGAGTCATGCTATGGTAAATAGTGCTGCAATGAATATAGGTGTAAAGAAGGGGTTTTTGTATTGTATTTTTGTGTTCCTAGGGTATATTCCTAGGAGTGGTATAGCTCGATCATATGGGAGCTCGATTACCAGTTTTTGGAGGAATCTCCATATCGCTTTCCATAAAGGTTGAACTAGACGGCATTCCCACCAGCAGTGGATAAGAGTTCCTTTCTCTCCACATCCCCGCCAACACTGTTTATTCTCATTCTTTGTGATGAAATCAAGGAGGAAATCAAAAGGTTCCTGGAAACAAATGACAATAAAGACACAAACTATCAGAACTTATGGGACACAGCAAAAGCAGTAATGAGAGGAAAATTTATAGCTTTGCAAGCACACATCAGGAAGGAAGAAGGAGCTTACATGAGTAGCTTAATGACACAGCTAATAAAACTAGAAAAGGCTCAACAAAAGGACCCAAGATAGGAAGACAGAAGGAAATAACAAAGCTGCGAGCAGAAATCAACGAAGTAGAAACTCAAAAAACAATCCGAAAGATCAACGAAAGCAGAAGTTGGTTCTTTGAAAAAATAAACAAGATTGATAGACCACTGGCAAACCTAACAAAGAAAGAGAGAGAGAAACTTGATAACTCATATCAGGAATGAAAAAGGAGAGATCACTACTGATATGACAGAGATTCAAAGGGTAATCAGAAACTACTTTGAAAAACTCTACGCCACTAAAAATGAGAACCTGGAAGAAATGGATAAATTCTTGGACTCTTATAATCTTCCACGGTTGAAGGAAGAGGATGTAGCATATCTAAACACCCCCATCACCATTGATGAAATTAAAACAGTAATCAAATGTCTGCCGAGAAACAAAAGCCCAGGTCCAGATGGATTCACTAATGAATTCTATCAAACTTTCCAAGAGGAACTACTGCCAATCTTGGCAAGACTCTTTCATGAAATTGAACAAACAGAAACACTTCCAAATAGCTTTTATGAAGCCAACATCACCTTGATACCTAAACCAGACAGAGATGCTACCAAAAAAGAAAATTACAGACCAATATCACTGATGAATGCAGATGCAAAGATCCTCAACAAAATCCTGGCAAATAGGATTCAATGCCTCGTTAAAAAGATCATCGACTACGATCAAGTAGGTTTCATCCCAGGAATGCAAGGCTGGTTTAACATCCGTAAATCTATCAACATAATACACAACATCAATAACAAGAAAAATAAAAACCACATGATCATATCAATAGATTCAGAGAAAGCATTTGATAAGTTCCAACACCTATTCTTGATCAAAACTCTCAGCAAGAGGGGAATTGAGGGAACCTTTCTCAATATAGTGAAGGCCATCTACCACAAGCCAGTGGCAAATATTATCCTCAATGGAGAAAAACTGAAAGACTTCCCTCTAAATTCTGGCACAAGACAAGGCTGTCCTCTCTCACCACTCCTATTCAACATAGCACTGGAAATACTTGCTATAGCGATTAGGCAAGAAAAGGATATCAAGGGAATCCAGATAGGAAAGGAAGTAGTCAAGCTCTCACTGTTTGCAGATGACATGATACTCTACTTAGAAAACCCTAAAGACTCTACCAATAAGCTTCTAGAAACAATAGACTCATATAGCAAGGTGGCAGGCTACAAAATTAACACACAAAAATCAATGGCCTTTCTATACACCAATAGTAATAAGGATGAAATGGACATTAAGAAAACAACCCCATTCACAATAGTGCCACAGAAACTCAAATATCTTGGAATCAACTTGATTAAATATGTGAAGGACCTATACAAAGAAAATTATAAAACTCTGCTCCAAGAAATAAGAGAGGACACACGGAAATGGAAATGCATACCCTGCTCATGGATTGGCAGGATTAACATAATCAAAATGCCAATACTACCGAAGGCATTATACAAATTTAATGCGATCCCTCTAAAGATACCCGTGACATTTTTCAAAGAAGTGGATCAGACACTTTTGAAATTCATTTGGAACAATAAACACCCTCGAATATCTAAATCAATCATTGGGAAAAAGAATATGGGAGGAATTACTTTCCCCAACTTTAAACTGTACTACAAAGCAACAGTTATCAAAACAGCATGGTATTGGAATAAGGATAGGTCCTCAGATCGGTGGAATAGGCTTGAATACTCAGAAAATGTTCCCCAGACATACAAGCACCTAATTTTTGATAAAGGAGCAGGAAATCCTAAATGGAGCAGGGAAAGCCTCTTCAACAAGTGGTGTTGGCACAATTGGATAGCCACTTGCAAAAAATTGAACTTAGACCCCCAGCTAACATCATGTAAGAAGGTAAAATCCAAATGGATTAAAGACCTCGATATCAGCCCCCAAACCATAAGATATATAGAACAGCACATAGGCAAAACACTCCAGGACATTACAGGCATCTTCAAGGAGGAAACTGCACTCTCCAAGCAAGTGAAAGCAGAGATTAACAGATGGGAATATATTAAGCTGAGAAGCTTCTGCACCTCAAAGGATATAGTGCCCAGGATACAAGAGCCCCCCACTGAGTGGGAGAAACTATTCACCCAATACCCATCAGATAAGGGGCTAATCTCCAAAATATACAAGGCACTGACAGAACTTTACAAGAAAAAAACATCTAACCCCATCAAAAAATGGGGAGAAGAAATGAACAGACACTTTGACAAAGAAGAAATACACATGGCCAAAAGACACATGAAAAAATGTTCCACATCACTAATCATCAGGGAGATGCAAACCAAAACAATGATGAGATACCACGTCACACCCCAGAGAATGGCACACATCACAAAGAATGAGAATAAACAGTGTTGGCGGGGATGTGGGGAGAAAGGAACTCTTATCCACTGCTGGTGGGAATGCCGTCTAGTTCAACCTTTATAGAAAGCGATATGGAGATTCCTCCAAAACCTGGAAATTGAGCTCCCATACGATCCAGCTATACCACTCCTAGGAATATACCCTAGGAACACAAAAATACAATACAAAAACCCCTTCTTTACACCTATATTCATTGCAGCACTATTTACCATAGCAAGACTCTGGAAACAACCAAGATGCCCTTCAACAGACGAATGGCTAAAGAAACTGTGGTACATATACACAATGGAATATTATGCAGCTGTCAGGAGAGATGAAGTCATGAAATTTTCCTGTACATGGATGTACACGGAATTTATTATGCTGAGTGAAATAAGTCAGAGAGAGAGAGAGAAAAACGCAGAATGGTCTCACTCATCTATGGGTTTTAAGAAAAATGAAAGACACCCTTGTAATAATAATTTTCAGACACAAAAGAGAAAAGAGTTGGAAGTTCCAGCTCACCTCAGGAAGCTCACCACAAAGTGTGATGAGTTTAGTTAGGGAAATAACTACATTTTGAACTGTCCTAATAATGAGAATGTATGAGGAAAATGGAGAGTCTGTCTAGAGTACAGGCGGGGGTTGGGTGGGGCGAAGGGAGACTTGGGACATTGGTGATGGGAATGTTTCACTGGTGATTGGTGGTGTTCTTTACATGACTGAATCCCAAACACAATCATGTATGTAATTAAGGTGTTTAATAAATTAAATTAAAATCAAAAAAAAAATAGCCAATTCTTGGAACCAACCTCGATGTCCAACAACAGATGAATGGATCATTAAAATGTGGTATCTATACACAATGGAATATTACATGGCAGTCAGAAATGATACAATTACAGACTTTGCAGCAACATAGATGGATCTAGAACATGTTATGTTAAACGAAGTAAGTCAGAAGACAAAGATAAACACAAAATGATACCACTATTCTGAAGCACCTAGAACATACATCTTATACACAACTAACACTCATCAATCAAATAATAGGGTTTACCAGGGTAGAAACTCTAAACACTGTAATAGTCAACATATACTCGAGAGCAGTGCCCAACATACATGAAAAAGGAACAAAGCAAACTCTTGACCGCATTATACCACAAAGAAAACAACAACATATTTCAATTGTCTGTTTTATATATACATATGTGAACACATACATTTTAATCCTACTTTTTTTTAATCTTTTTTGGGTGTGTGACTTGTTTCGGTTTTCCTTTTAGTCCGCCCCCAAATGCACCAACAATATAACGTAGCACCATTTCTCTCTGCAAAGGCACACTAAAAAAAGGGGAAATCTTACACATAAAAAAGAGCTTTTATCTATTAGAGATAGGAACTCATAGTTGTTTACAATACAGGGATAACTCCTACCTTGAAAATATGTCATATGAAATCAACTTAGACCTCAGGAGATTAGATCCCGTCCAGTCAGCCTTGAACCTTGGATCCCAGACACAGAAATGGTACAGTTCTTCACAACAACTGCAGGAAACAAACCCCATCCGGGACTACCTTAATACTACTGGAACACCAACAAGTGCCAGTACTAATATGATATCCTGAAAACGAGGAAGATGGAAACAACATGACCTAAGAACAGGTTATCCTAACTTTTACAGCCATCGATAAGTCAAAATCAGAAGTCTTGTCATCCGTTGGTAGGTCCAAAAACCAAGATCGCGATTTACAAATGACTGGCTACTAGAACCACGACCAGACTGTATATATCTTGGGACCAATAAAAAAGCCCTAGTCTAGGGTTTGAACTACAACAATCATGATCCCCAGTCCCAAAGGTCTGGCAGAGACAACTGTAACAGAATGAGGCTTCTGGAAACACAAGGAAAGGCATTATCCTAGGTGCCAAGACCAAGACCACCAACCACAGAAGATGGATTAAAATGACACTGAGGGAACGAAACTTCTAGAACCACAAAGACTGACTTCATCATAAGTCCCATCCCTGGAACTATGCAGATACTGAGATCGATAGATACAGAGGTCTGAATATATCACCTAGGATGGAACAGAAGTATTCCAAACAACACAAAAACACCACATTTTACAATAATCCTCAGAGACAAAGAAAGGAAGGCTGAAAGATCCATCTCATGACATGAAGCTCACCACAAAGAATGGTGAGTGCAGTTAGAGAAATAACTACATTGAGAAATATAATATATATTATATAAATATAATATAATGTGAATGAATGAGGGAAGTGGAAAGCCTGTCTAGAGTACAGGTGGGGGTGGGGTAGGAAGGAGGGAGATTTGGGACATTGGTGGTGGAAATGTTGCATTGGTAAGGGGGTGTTTTTTACATGACTGAAATCCAACTTCAATCATGTTCGTAATCAATATCTTTTATTTTTCTTAGAACCCATAGATGAGTGAGACTACTCTGTGCCTATCTCTCTCACTCTAACTTATTTCACTCAGCATAATAGATTCCACGTACATCATGTATAGGAAAATTTCATGACTTCATCTCTTGATGTCTGCATAATATTCCACTGTTTATATGTACCACAGTTCCTTTAGCCATTCATCTTTTGAAGGGCATCTTGGTTGTTTCCAGAGTCTGCATAGTGTAAATAGAGTGGCAATGAATACAGGTGTGAGGAAGGGATTTTTGTATTGTATTTTTGTGATACCCATGACATTCTTCAAAGAAATGGATCAAACACATTTGAAGTTTATTTGGAACAATATATACCCCAAATAGCTAAAGAAATCCTTGGGAAAAGAAAGATGGGAGGCATTACTCTCCCCAACTTTAAACTCAATAGTTATCAAAACAGCCGCCTGATATTGGAATAAACACAGACCCTCAGATCAGTGGAATAGGCTTGAATACTCAGAGAATGTTCCCCAGACATACTATCACCTTATTTTTGATTAAAAAAGCAAGAATCCTAAATAAACCAAGGAAAGACTCAACAAGTGATGTTGGCACAACTAGTTAGCAACTTGCAAAAAAGCGAACTCAGACTCCAAGTTAACATCATGTATGAAGGCAAAATCCAGGTGGATTAAAGACCTTGATATAAGACCTAAAACCATAAGGTATATAGAACAACATGTAGGTAAAACACTCTGTGACAATGAGAGTAAAGGCATTTTTAAGGAGAAAACAGCACTCTCCAGACAAGTGGAAGCAAAGATAAACATAAGGGAATATATTAAGCTCAGAAACTTCTGCACCTGAAAGGAAATATTGCCCATGATACTTGAGCCACCCACTGAGTGGGAAAAACTATTCACTCAATACCCATCAGATAAGGGGCTAATATCCAAAATATACAAGTCACTGATAGAACTTTACAAGATAAAAACATCTAAACCTATCAAAAAAATGGGGAGAAGGAGTGAACAGACACTTTGACAAAGAAGAAATACAAATGGCCAAAAGGCACATGAAAAAAATGCTCCACATCACTAATCATTGGGGAGATGCAAAGTAAAAAAAAAACTGAGGTACCATCTCACACCACAGAGATTGGCACACATCACAAAGAATGAGAACAAGCAGTGCTAGCAGGGATGTAGAGAGAAAGGAACTCTTATTCACTGCTGGTGGGAATGCCATCTAGTCCAACCTTTATGAAAAGCAATATGAAGATTCCTCCAAAAACTGGATATTGCCCTCCCATAGATCCAGCTATATATATCCAGGATATACCCTAGGAACACAAAATACAATAAAAAAATTCCTTCCTCACACCTATATTCATTGCAGTGCTATTTACAATAGCCAGACTCTGGAAACAACCAGGATGCCCTTCAACAGATGAATGGCTAAAGAAACTGTGGTATAATAGAATATTATGCAGCCATCAGGAAAGATGAAGTCATGAAATTTTTCTATAAATGGATGTACATGGAATCTATTATGCTGAGTGAAATAAAACAGAGGAAGATAGATAGATGCAAAGTAGTCTCACTAGTATATTGGTTTTAAGAAAAATAAAAGACATTTTGCAATAATTCTAAGAGACATAAGGAAGGTCTAGCTCATTTCATGAAGCTCACCACAGAGAGTGATGAGTACAGTTAGTGAAATAACTACATTGAGAACTATCATAACAATGTGAATAAATGAGGGAAGTAGGAAGTCTGTCTAGAGTACAGGCGGGGGTGGGGAGGGGAGGAGGGAGATTTAAGACATTGGTGATGGGAATGTTGCACTGATTGGGGGGGGGGTGTTCTTTACACGTCTGCAACCCAACTACAATCATATTTTTAATCAAAGTGTTTAAATAAAGATATTGGTGAAATAAAAAAAAGGAGAATCAGCTGAGAGAATCAGAATCAGCAAAGAAGCAGCAGCAGTAGCATCAGAAAAGGCAGTCAGTCACCAACGAATCCTGAAGACCATCGAAAGGGAGATAGAGGCAGAGAGAGTCAGAGAAAGAGCATAGAAGTGACTTCTTGGAAAAGGTTAGCATAGAAGCCATGTGAGGAAATGTATATGTTAGGTTCGGGCCATAAAATAAAGCTGGCTGACTCCTCAAACTTTGTCTTACTGCTTTGTAATTTTTTCTGCCAGGCCATAGGGGCTGCAGGAGCTGGGCTAAGCCGAGCTGAGAAGGACCTCACCAACACCACACCAACACTAAGACTATTTATTTTATACTAAAACAACAGCTTGCTGTTTGGAAATTGGGATCTCTTTATTTCTGCAGTTGCTCTTCTTTGGGAGAATTATCTTGGAGATCAAAGTATAATGTAGGCAGGCAGCTACTATTAATCAGGGTATGAAACCTAAAGACATCAGCAGAGAGAATCTTGCAAAGCCTGTAGATCCTGGGGAGAAAATGAATGTGAATCCAAAGTGTGACGTGCATCTTCTAGTTTAGTTTCTGCTCTTCAGTGCACTAATATGCCATGTAGATACTAGATTGGATCATCCTGATGAATGGCGCCTGCATGGAGAGGAAATTATCAGAGAGACAGTGAGGGTGTGGTATTAAAATATGAGGAAGACACAGGAGAGCTACATCCAGATGAAAAGAGAAACAAGTTTAAAGCATGTCAGAGGCTTCTTCTTCTTCTTCTTCTTCTTCTTCTTCTTCTTCTTCTTCTTCTTCTTCTTCTTCTTCTTCTTCTTCTTCTTCTTCTTCTTCTTCTTCTTCTTCTTCTTCTTCTTCTTCTTCTTCTTCTTCTTCTTCTTCTTCTTCTTCTTCTTCTTCTTTTTTACTGAGAGCTGCTTTTGGAGGGCAGAAAGTTGCTCCAAAGGGGAGTGTATGTGTGCAACTTCTTTTTTATTTTATAAATGGTGTAATTAAAATCGTGTTGCAGCTTTACAGGAGAGCACCATCATTCTCTTCTGCCAACCTTTTGACAATAACACCTGAACTCAGCACCATCAAGTCTCTATAGCTCACTGCTGAAAGACATTTTGTTTTGAATGCTATTAATTATGCCATGCTTTTCTTCCTTCATTCTTTGCTTGCTTACTTTTTTCCTTCCTTCCTGCCCTCCTTCCTTCCCTCCTTCCTTTCTCTCCCCTTCCTTCCCTTCCTCCCTTTCTTCACTCCTTCCTTCCCTACCTCCCGCCTTACTTCCCTCCCTCCTTCCTTTTTTCCTTCCCCCTTCCCTCCCTTCTTTCTATCTTCCTTCCCCCTTTCTTCCCTCCCCCATCATTCCTTCCCTCATTTCTTTCCTCCCTCCTTCCTTTCGTTTCCTTCTTTCCTTCTCTTCTTCCTTCTTTCCCTCCTTTTCTTCCTTACTTTCCTCCCTCCATTCCTCTGTCTCTCCTTTTTTAAACTCTCTTTTTTCTTTATTCTTTCATCTCCCTCACTCCATTTTCCTTTCTTTTTCCCCTTCTCCTCCCTTTCTTTCCTGACACACCTAGCATTGCTTAGAGGACCATGTGTAAATCTGAACCATTGTTGCAGCTACAACTGTTTGCTAGGCAAGTGCCTTAATCTCTGTACTATCTTCTTAACTTTCTTAAATCAGAAAACTAAACAGGAGTAACTCTGTGAGCATATCAGATTTAAACAAAAGTCAAATTAAATTTGTGGATTTAAACAATATTAAATATTATATAACAGGTTGCATGCTGTATTGATTTTTCTATTATTGCCAAAACAAATTATTATACATTCAGCAGCTGAAAAAAATCATACCAACACTCAAAGCCATGTAGTCTTGAAGTCCAGAGGCTGCCTTTTCATTCATCTAGGTGGTTGATAGAATTTAATTTTTTGTTGCAATAGATCTGACACCCCAGTTTCATTCATGGTGGTTTAGAAGTTACTTGAATTTCTTCTCTTGTGTCCTCCTTATTCTGTCCTCAGAGCTAGCAAATTTGGTTCTCTCAGGCTTCTTTACTTGTCACAGTTTTCAGGGACTCTTCATGCTACCTTGACCACCAGGTTCTGCCAAGGAATCCAGAATAACCAATTTAGTTTAAAGTTAGCTAGTCAGAAGCCTTAATTTTATTTGCATAATACTATGAATAGTATTCTGGAGGTTAGAGATTGGATTTATCTGGAGAGAAAGGCACTAGTTAGCCCACCACACTTGCTTACAAAAATATTTTAAGAACATTATACTTAATGGGTACTGGGGCCCAGAGGCTCAGAGCCCTACATGGCAGTGTTCAGAGGGCAATCCTACCAACATCTGTGGGAACACAGGAAGTACTGTGGATTAACAAATCTGGGTTACCTGTGTTCAGGACAAATGTATTAGCTTCTGTAAGCTCAAGACTGATTCTTTTTTTTTTGTGAAGTAGCACACACAATAATGTCAGTCAATATTGCTTTCATGTTAAACTCTTCCCTTTTGTTATTGTTTTTAGACTTATCTAGAAAGGAGCTAAATCCCCATTTGGCTTGTTTCAGTCCCTGACATTTTTTAGGGGACAAATAAAAACAGTGATTAGAAAACCAAAAAAGAATTGTTTGACATTTGTAACTGATTCACTTATTCTCATTCACTTATTAAATTTGTACAAAAATGCCCCCAATGGTAGGAAATTCAAATGTATATTGTGTCTTAAAAGTCAGTGATGTAGTGATTTTTAATCATTCTGTAGGTTGTAAAGATAAATAGGCTGGGGTGGGGGTGTGGGACTTGAGTAACCCAAGCACCCCTCTACCGCCTTGCTCCAGATCTCCAGGGCTTCCCCAGGCCACATGCCTGGGCAAGCCAGTGAGTTGGGCCCCTTGGTGGAGCTTGAAGGTACCCTAGGCTTTCTCCCATTATTCATTCAGCTCCTTAGGGAGGGTCTGGGTGGGGCTCTGAACTTCTGGCCTCCCGGCTTCTTGAAGGATCTCTCTCCTTCCTGGGAGCCAGAAGTCTAGCAGTATGGGGTTCAGCAGGCCTCCGCCATGTCAGAGGCCTTCTTAATCAGGCCTGGGGGGGTGCGGGACTTGGGTAACCCCAGCACCCCTCTACCACCTTGCTCCAGAACTCCAGGGCTTCCCCGGCCACATGCCTGGACAAGCCAGTGAGTTGGGCCCCTTGGTGGAGCTTGAAGGTACCCTAGGCCTTCCCCCATTATCCATTCAGCTCCTTAGGGAGGGTCTGGGTGGGAATCTGAACTTCTGGCCTCCCAGCTTCTGGTAATCTCTTTCCAGTCTATATTTTCAAAATCGAGTGGGGGTGCTAGCCTGGAGGCAATCCTCTACCAGGGAAGACCCTACAGCTGCTCTGACATCGATCTACTCAAAAGAGACTTCCCTTAACACTGAGAAGACTTAACAAGAACAAGATACATTAATAGTACTCACTATCATTGAATTATGTTTTTATGTATGCAGAATATCCATTTTCTACTCTGCCCTTTTGCACTCCCCTACAAAAGATCATCTTTCTCTTTAACTTCCTTAACCCCTCTCATCATTACTCCTCATTTACCCTTTCTAACTTAAGTAAGGTAGGGTCCTAAGTCACAGACCAAATTGGAGCCCTGGAGTTAACACCCACCCAACTATTCCAAAAGGCATAAAAAGGACACGTATATCTTTTCATCATTTTATGTGTGTTTTCTTTGACGGCTATAACCTTTGCTGAATATTTTCTTATACAGTGACGGTCCCCCCCTTTTTTTTATCTTCTCTTTGTGAACTGCTCAATATGGAATTTGGTGTGAAGAATCCCTCAGTTTAATGCTTATGTTTGAACCCAGTCATGGGTATTGTTAGACGTGTTCTTACGCCCCCATTTACTCAGATAACATCACGTGGTTTTATTTCTTGTTTGCTTAGGCACACTAAAACGGGAAAATACTACATACCAATAAGTTCTTATCTAATAGAGATGGGAACACACAAATCTTGTAGTGCAATGGGACCTTACACCCTGAACATTGACACAAAGACCTTGCACAGACCTCAGAAGAATGGGCATTCTCCATTCACCCCTGATTTAGAGACGACATCTACAAAACATCCAAGGTTGTCTATAACATCACCTGGAGGCAATCCTCTACCAGAGAAGACCCTACAGCTGCTCTGACATTGATCTACTCAAAAGAGACTTCCCTTAACACTGAGAAGACTTAAAAAGAACAATGACCTGCTTACTGGACAGGGTTTGCTGTATTTGCTTAATTGCGAGGTGAAACTAGAGGATACGCCACACCAGCCTGACTTCAATGTAGGATGTGCAGATTCCAGGATCTTTAATGCAGAAACCTGATGCCAACAATAGGACTGCGTGAAAAATAAAAATGTATTTGCATACAAACAATGACTTGGATTGAATAAACTAGTTTGCCTGTAGCCTAGAGTTGGTCTTATGCCAGGAAACTTCAGGGGTAGTGGTCTCCTTGTATTTAGACCAAGGCTATTCCTTTCTATGACCCCCATATTTTGGTGGGCCTATGCAAACAATATTTGCCACTCTAACACTGTTTTTCCTGTGCCCTTTTGACTAACCCTTAAAAAAAAACCTCTTAAAATTTTGATGTTAACTTAAACTAATATGGATGTGCATGAATATATAAAAATACTATGTCTTCAAAGTTAAGGAGTCACATAAATATCATGGCTTTAGGTTGCTTTGTGTACTGCTAAGAAATGTTATTATGTACTACAATCTGGGGACTTGTGGACAATGTAATTGTACATGGGTTCTGCCTTATTTTTCTTAATGTTTATTTTTACTGTAAGTTAAATATTTAGGTGTCAGCAAGGGGATTTCTTCTGATAACTCTGTTTATGGGTGATTGTTCTTTCACTGTAACTTTACTTTGTCCTCTTTGCATCATTGTTCTCATAATTAAAAAAAATTTAAAAAAAGATAAATAGGCTGGGAAAATAAAAATTTGAATCTGGAGGCAGAATTAGACTCTTTGGTGAACATAAATCCTAGGAACAAAAAATATACAGAGTTTGTCTTTAATAGAGGTATCACCAATCTTGGTCAGTCTGTTCCATTGCTCTGTTTCATTGCTCTCCATATTTGTAAATTCAAGTTTAAAATTGCGTTTTTTCTCTCCTATAAACCTGTGAATAGTGTCATTAATTAGTTTTATCCAGGGAAATGACACAGTAACTGTTCTCTGGCTTGGATAAAATTGATAACATGTCTCTCAGGTCTAGAGATAAAGATGTTAGCAAAATTATGATTTACAAATATAGATTCCTGTGAATTTTCTTCCAGTATTCCACAGTCATACATTCTGCGATTAGTCTCTTGCTTTGAACTGTGGGAACATACATTCAACATGTCAGACATAAAACCATACACAATTTTTGCAATAGAAAAGGACTCTGTGATCATTTTAGAGCATTCCATATTCTGAGGGCTAGATAAATGTAATTATGATAAAATTTGCTAATGACTAATACTTATGTGCAAAAGTTTATGGAGAATTATAATAGGAAACAGCACTTTAAAGTACCTTAATTAAATTAATAAAGCATAAGAATTAAAGACTAGGAATAATTGGTATGAACTCCATGGTAGAGGGCCTATAAAACCAAACATCTCTAACTTACTGGAATATAAAATGAGGGAAAACATACACTATTTTTAAAATGGGATTGGAGCTATAGTACAGCTGAGAGGGAGCTTTTCTTCCACACAGCAAACTTGATGTGTGAGTCCAAGAGCATGGCTATGAAATGCCATGCCCTGGGGCCCATGAACATAGCAAGGGTTACAGTCTGTGCTTTGCATGTGCCCAACTTGGGTTTGATTCCTGGCAGCACCTACATCCTGAGCATTGTCCAGGTGGCTCTGGAGAACCCTGGGAACTCTGGGAAAAGCCTGGTAGTTCCTCACACTTCAGGACACAGCAACAGAGCATCCTGGGGTCCTACCACTGAACTACCAAATGTTATCAAGATTGACTACTGGGTCTCCCCAAAATTTTTTGAAAGACCACATATTAATTTTGTGAAAATGTGAAAGCATCATAGTATATGTATGGTGGGGGAGAAAGAGAGAGAGACTTCCAGTCATCACAATAACAATGAGAGGAAAGTGAAGAAGGTGTATATAGAAAGTAAATTGCACTATAAAATAAGAGTTCGACATGATTTCTGTTTTTTCAATTCATTACGTTTCATTCAATGTAAAAAGTGTTATTATAAAAGTTCAAATGTAATGCAACTACAAGAAACTTCTAGAAACAATTTTTTTTTTCTGGCACCAAAAGTTGATGAGTGTTTCTGTCCAACATAAAGTAATTATACTGTCAAACAGTCTTTTGTTTGACTAACTTTGTCTTCATCTTGTAAAATGATTGATTCTCTTTAGGCATATTTCCAGTAAAACTCCTATGCCTTGGATAAAAATTATGTAATAATTATAAAACTTGCCAGAATGCTTGCCTTATAGAAATTTGTTTAGGCAATGACTAAAAATAGGATGTACTGTTTATTTAGTTACATTAAAATTTTAAACTATAAATGATGCAATTAATTTTTTGTTTTGTTTTTGGGGCCACACTTGGTGGTGCTCAGGAATCCTCCTGTTCTCTGGGAATTAGTTCTAACAGGCTAAGGGGGGGTCATAGAGGGTGCCATGGTCAGCCACATGCAAGGCAAGTATTTTATTTACTGTATTATATTTCCTGTCCTGATGCAATGAACATTAAATGAGAATTCCAAAGTAATTGAAAATATAGAGTTAATGACTTTTGGGGAATGATCTCAATAGAATTTAAGGTTTCAAGAAATATTTTAGGTTCCAAGTTTATCTTTTGAAAATCTACTTTAATAAACTCATAACTATTCCCTGGTAGTGTTTCTGTTTAATTTAGCATCATAGTATTTTTATTTTATTTTTTAATTTACTCTTAACCATGGTAATTAGAGTTTACAATTTTTTTTATTTAACTTTCATCACAGCCCTGTGATGACTAAGCAAAGCAACATTGCAAAATGTTGAGATTAAAGAGTTTCAGAAGCACCAAAGCCATCAGACTGGATGAGAACTGATGACTTAAAGGAGAGATTTAGCCCAGAGAAGGAATTTGTGGTCACTTGAGGAAGGTCATAGAAGGAATCACAACAGTGGCTATCACAACAGTTCATAGCAAACTTCCAAAGATAAAATTTCTGAAATAGTGCAGAGCACTGGCTCTCAGAATTCGGTTCCCCGAAACAAACGTTAACTGGGTGGATGTTAGAAACAAAGCCCAGGGCCCGGAGAGATAACACAGCTGCATTTGCCTTGCAAGCAGCCGATCCAGGACCAAAGGTGGTTGGTTTGAATCCCGGTGTCCCATATGGTCCCCCGTGCGTGCCAGGAGCTATTTCTGAGCAGATAGTCAGGAGTAACCCCTGAGCACCGCCGGGTGTGGCCCAAAAACCAAAAAAAAAAAAAAAAAAAAAAAAGAAACAAAGCCCAGACCTCCCAACCCTAACCCACAGAAGCCAAAATTCAAAGAAGGGGCCCACTCATCTTTGGTGTGGGTTATCTTGAAGGACTCCAAAACAAAGTTAGAGAACATGGTTTATATGTTGAATGCTACCTAGGATGTGAGTAAAATATGATCATGTGTGTCTATTAGATAAAAACTATGGGCAATTGTTATGTAAGGGACACAAGCATACCCATGAGTCCTTCTGGTGTATTTATAAGGGGTGATGTAAAAGCAATATGGCAGGAGTATGCAAGAAAATTTTATTTCTAGTCCTCAAATTGTGATGACTAGAACACAGAAAGAGCTGCTTTAGAGGGACCTCTTACTCTAGACTGCATATATTTCTAGGACTCTAAAGACAGTTTCATATAGTAACAAAAACTTTGTGGTCACAGATGTAATCTGATAAGACAATAATTTAAGTCCAAAGAAGTCACATATTGGTGTCATTAGTAGGTTTTGGAGCAATATCCCGTGTTCTTTGAGTGAACTTAACCCTGATTCTTTCCTAAAAAAAAAAAAAGTCAAACAGATAAAAAAAGTCACTTAAGTAACCCAAAAGACAGTAGTTGTGTCATTAGTATGTGATCATGAAACCAAGCAATTAGAAATAAAAATTTGACTTTTCCAGAAGGAAGTAAAAAGGTATGTTATTTCAAAATGATGTGGGGCCAGAATTTGATATTTTAGTATGGGGGGGAAATAGGCCATACTTGTGTGCTGAAGAGAATGATCTAGTGGGGAGAAGATGTTAGTATGAAGAGTGGAGAGGGGAGAGTGAAATTAGCTAAGATGTGTGAGAAGATGGATAGCAATGGCAGCTGGAGAATGCAGACTGGTGATTATTGTGAAGGTGAAAGAAGAGAAGCAAGAGGGGTCTGGATACTGTAGATTTCAGTCCTACCCAAGAACTTGATAATCCTGTGGTTTGCTCTTTTTTCCTTCTAAGGATCAGTGGAAGTATAATTCAAGTAGTTACTGGTACTTTCTAGACTATGATGTGGACAGTTTCCTGTCTATGAGAAGTCAGAGGCATAAACAGGTATTAATCAACTTCACAGAGGACTTTGCTCATCTGCCCAATGAAGACACACAATTGAAAGCCTTCCCTCTTGACATTTTCTTCCTTCTCTTTTCTCCTATTTACATACAGAAGATGAATTAGAGGAAAAATGACAGACTGTAGTGGTAAGGAAATAATAAATGATTATTGAAGACTAATTTTGGAGAATATTCTAGAGGTATGCTAAGCCTCATTGGAGGTTATATAGCATAGTTGGAAATAACCTAACCACAGAGTGAATATAAAAGTAAAAAAAAGTGCACATGGCTAGATTACTTCTTTAGTGGAAGCAAATAAAATTCTGGGAATGTATACTTTATCTTTAAAGAAAGTAATTCTTTTACTTTCCCCAATAAATTGTAGGCCTCCATAATGTAATATTAAGGAAAATGCATCTTAAGTGCTGTTTTATAGTGCCTTGTGTGTGCTGTGGCTTGTTTTTATAGTGATTTATTGAATGTGATAAGTGAAAATAAGCCGTAACACAGCCTGACAGAACCATCTTACTAACAATTATAAATCATGTGTAGCCACTTGGAACATAAAACACTATATCTGAGTGAAATACAACTGTACAAGCCATTACCCTTTCTCATTATGTAATATTTATAGAAAAGTAACAGCACCTCAAGCATGAGATAAAGTCTTCATCCTCCATTATTTTACATTTCAGTGCTCTAAATGCTGAAACACAAATTAAAGTGCAGAGTTCTTTGATGTTTAAATCAAGCTCTCTGTAAAAGTTCAATGACCTAAGGAATGAACAATGAAGATTAATAGTCTGCGATAGTTCGAAATAGTTACTTTCTCTCAGATAAAGAGTTAACTATTTCCACAGTGTTTGCCACAATAGTTAAGAAGAAGAATCTAAAAAAGAAGAAGAAGAAGAAGAAGAAGAAGAAGAAGAAGAAGAAGAAGAAGAAGAAGAAGAAGAAGAAGAATCTTCCTCTCCTAAGAATTTGATAATCATAGAACCATGCTGGCTGATCTGCCATAAATTTAATGCTGACTATTTTCAATGGATTCTCAAAGTTACTTGACAATCTTATTATTCATTGCAAGGTGATAAATTATTCTAATCCCTATAACTAGAGTTCTTAATTTCTCATCTTCTCTATTCTTTTCACCTAATTTCTCTACACACACTAGATCTTTGGGTACATTTGACCTTTGACTTTTTGCTTATTAAAGACATTACAAAATTAAGCTGGTGGTCCAATTTTATTTATTTTTCTATCTTTTAGAAATTCTTTTTTTTACAGGGAAGAAATAATCTGTTTAACTCATGAATTCATATAGCACTATATTTCACTGAAAGGTAACAATCTATGTTCAAGGTCGATTTTTGTAGGTAAAATTTTCTATCATTAAGTTATGTTAAATAATATTGAATCCTCTAGATTGACGTTGTATATTGGATCATTAAAAAATAAGAGGACCTCAGTTTAACCCATGGGGCACAGTGGTAGGGCATCTGCCGAGCAAGTGGCCAACCAGAGAGGGACCCGGTTCAATTCCCAGCATCACATATGGTCCTGCAGCCTGTCAGGGGCGATTCTGAGTGCAGAGCCAGGAGTAACCCCTGAGCGCCGCTGGATGTGGCCCAAAAACTAATCAATTAATCAATAAATAAAGTTTGGAAAAAAGTTAAGAAAAAGAGGATCTCAGTTACCCCAGATTTCCTAGGGAATGAAACATTTTATTTTGTAATCTATGTAAATATATGATTGGAAAATTCTACCTCAAAGAAACTTGGAGAAAGTGTTGTTGTTTTAATGGCTATTGGATTACATATGTAGATAATCTTAGAGCTCTCTGCATACCATCAGTTAGCTGAGATATTCCAGACTTCCTTAAGCACCAACTATGTATGAATCAGCTTCTCATAAACATTGTGATTACTTACAAATAAAATGGAGACCTGGCTTCATCCATGAATTACTGTTTTTTTTTAAAGATGTGAATAAAAAGTAAATTTAAGCAGAGCTACAGGATGCAACAAGTTCTCCTTAGAGAAAATAACATGTTAAAGATAGCTTGGTGAGAGGGTAAGGCAAATGTGAGATCTGTGTAGCTAGAGGCACAAACCCATATGGATGTGTAGACACAGTTCTGGATGGACAACCTCAAGTGTATTACTGAGTCAGATCAGGCTTAGCACCTTTTTGGTGGTTGTTTTATTTCTGGGAACCATCCAAGCAATACTTATGATGCTTCATGATTTTCAGTATACTGAACCTACTGATTCTAGAACTGCTCATAACCTATGGTGGTGAGGATTACCCTTGTAGGTGCTCAGACCTTATGGTGTCAAGGATCAAACTGGTGTAGGCAGCAATGCAATGGCTCCTTAACCATTTTGTTGTTTCTCTAGCCCCTGGGCCAAGCTTTTTAAAGTGGGTGGAGGGTAGCTTCCATACCTGGGATTGTGTCTGTCTTTGATTCATTATTTCAATTAGCATCAGCCCTCAAATTCCATCCATACTGTCACAGAAGACAGGATAATAATGTTACTAAATATAGACATGTTATATTCTTTATCCTTTCATCTCTCAGTATACAATCAATTGCTTTCCTATCTCAGGCATTGTAAATAAAGTTACAGTGAATAAGAAGTCAGGAGGCTGTGATGGCTGAGTGGTTAAGGTGTTGGGCTCAAAATCCAATGGGGACTCCCCACACAGTTTCAAATCCTGCTCACAGTATAAATTGGTGTTTTCCCGCTGTGATAATCCAGTTTCAAAAAAAAGAAAGAAGGCAGAAATTTTTTTAATAATTTTTATTTTGACCAAAGTGAATAATAAATCTTTATTTAATATTTAATATTTAAGGTACATAGAGACAATAAATCAGGGCTATTCCCACCACCAGTGTTGTTCTCCTTCGACTTCTTTTCCCAGGATGTGTCCGATATCACCCTCCTTTATCCCCTGGAGTGCTATTGAAACTGTTCCCTTCTGTGTATAGCTTGTTATAGATAGGGTATTGATTCTGTTGTTGTTGACTTTATGTTTAGTGTTTAAGTCTGATCAGTTTTTCTTTCCACTCAATGCTCATGAGGCTGTTTGGTCCTGGTACTATTCATTTTTATTTCCCCCTCAATTTATGAGGCAGAACAAGATGATTCAAGTTGGTAGAAGACAGAAAAAAAGACATAAAAAAGAAGAAAAACATAACAAAAACCAACAAACAACAATGAAAAAATTAAAAAGAAAAGGCAGTAACCACCAAATAAAAGCACCCAGCAACAAAAATAAATCACCAAATAATAACCACAAGAGTAAAAAAGAAAGAAAAAATTAATTAATTAATTAATTAAAAGGAAAATAAAAAGGAGTGCTGATGTGGCAAGGATTTGTGCTTCCTTATTTTTCTTTTTGGCATAAGCACAGTAAGTATTGGGGAAATAAGTAAGGGAGGGAATTACCTTGGCCTAAGAGATTCAGGGTTTCTCTGCCCTTGAAGCATACTGCCATGGGAACAACTACTGGCTCCGTACATGCTCTTTATCACACCCAAGGTCTTTTTATGGTGCCAGGAAACTTTCCACTCAGTTGTGAATGATAACATCAGGCCTCTGTAGCTAGAGATCTTGGTATTTGCACAGGTCATAGGACAAAGTCTAGGATAGAGTCTTTCTTTACAGTTCTAGAAGTTCTGTTCCATCATTGTTGTTGTAATCAGTCTTCTATAATAAGTGGTCTTGGATTTTGCTCAGATCCTAGGTCGAAGCCTAAGATAGAGTCTTTCATTATGGTTCCAGAAGTTCTGCTCAGTCTCACTTGTCAGAATCAGACCTCTGGAATTAGAGATCTTGACTTTTGTACAAATCCTAGGCAGAAGCCTAGGCTAGGGTCTTTCTTATTGGTCCCAGGATAAGTTCTGCCTAGTCCTGGTTTTTTAATTAATTTATTTAAAGAAAATATATCACATAGTTGTCATAACTGATATAATACACTTGTTTCAGGATGACAGAAGCAAAGTTAGTAGAAAAATAAAAATAGAAAATAGCAAGCAATTATTTGTGAAAATGTTTGTAACTCCAGTAAAGCCATTATAACACTAGAAGAGGGTTTAGTATGACTCCCCTTTTTTAAAGTTAGGAGATACAAGAATACACTAAAAAAGATATGAGTGTGTAATGTGTGTGTGTGTGGCAGTTGTTGTTTGCAGAGGCACAGCAAAATATGGGAGAAATAGAAAGGAAAAACCTTTGGCCTATGAGCATGGACACCTTACACATGAAGCACTCTGGCATAAGACCAACTCCTGGGGCTGGAGCCATGGCACAAGTGGTAAGACATCTGCCTTTCCTGCACTAGCCAAGGACAGACCACAGTTCTATTCCCCAGAATTCCATATGGTCCCCCAAGCCATTTCTGAGCGATTTCTGAGCACATAGCCAGGAGTAACCCCTGAGCATCACCAGGTATGACCCCAAAACCAAAAAAAAAAAAAAGACAGACTTCAGGCCTCCAGGCTCTAGGCATACTATGTTTTTCAACCCAATAATCATTGTCGATGGTCCCAATAAGAGCTCTTTACCATGATGGTTGTTGCTGTCAGATTTCTGTAGTTATAGGTCCTAGTTTCTGTACAGATCCTATGTAGAAGTTCGGTGACATATAGTGTCTCACCAGTCCTAAGAAGCAGACTGTTGCTGTTACCAAGTCATCAGGTTGTCATAAGGACCCTCTTCAGTGTAAGTCAGTGCCATTCAGTAGTAGGGCCTTCCTTAGTAGCTTTTTTAATTCCTTGTCATGGTGCAGAAAACTGATTGTTTCCACAGATGGTATCCATGGGTCAGTGGTAAATGGTCAATGTCTTACCTACTGACTGATAAACCAAGTCACTGTGCCAAGTTTACAGTGTCCTACTGCAGTATAAAATTTGTGTGTTCCCATCACTATTAAATAATAACTTGTTTGCATAAGTAAGTTTTGCCCCATTTTAATGTGCCTGCTCAGAGAGGACCAATGCCACAAGGTATTATTGATGCAGGTGGGAGTCGAAATAACAAGTCAAAGTAACAAGCCCAACAATCACCTTAATCAGTTTCTGACATGAGCTCTAAACAGAGAATTATCTACTAGTTCCATGTAGAATATAAGCCCTGGAAGGGGCAGGATGGAGGTGGATGATGGAGCGGCCTCCTCCAGCTCAGGCCATGCGTCTGCAATCCTCTCCAGCCAGCGGGTCTGAGGGTTCAGAGTGGCAACAAGGAAATCATTCATTGCAGTCAGATTTCATGAAACATCAGCTTTATTCAAGGCCTTAGCCACCACATGTGTGGCCTATCATAGCCTTCCAAGCCATCTCCATTATTGGCCCTGTCATCCCAACATGTTTCAGACAGCTCCATTCTGCCACCTCTCCTTGATCAATCTCTCCCAATCTCCCCTCCAAAATTTCTCTCCATCCCTCGGGTGATTTTCTTCATACCTCTCAAAGACCCCTTCCAGAAACAAGCAGGTCTTACCCTAAGAAGGTGGAGGATTGGGTAACATTCTATTTTGGAGGGGATCTCAAGTTGTTTATTTACACGGGGAGGTTTTCAGCCTAAAACATTTTGTTTTGGTTTGTAACTTAAGCTCCCATCTATAAATAATTGACCATACTTGGTACATCAATTTCAGACCTCCTATGGACTTCTGCCTGAACTAAGAACTTGGATTAAGTTCAGATACCTATTGATCGTCATTACAGTTGCCCCCCCACTCAGCAGGGGGTGTGCCCCTCCTCCAAAGTAGGGGCCTAATTTACTGCCCCCAAATATAGACTTTCTGGTCAACCTGGATATGAATGGAAAATGTGCTTCATCCTGCCTGCTACACAGCCTTTCTAGCATCTCTTCAAAGGATCTCTGTCTACAGATTATAATTGGGCTTTCTGATTGCCCGGGGAGCTCATCATATCTATTACAGATGGGCATTAGTGGTGTAGTGACCACATATACTCATGTACATACAATGCAGACACAGAATCCATGGGTTACATTTACAAAGCTGACCCAAGTGATATGGGATAAAACACTTAAAAAGGGAAAAAGAAAAAAAAGAATATATAAAGTTGGCAAGTCTGATGTAAAGATTTTCCACTTGTTAGGTCAATCATGATTGGTGATGTTGAACTTTACTGGATAAAGGCTTCATGTATTAGGTTGTGTATAAATAATTCTAGAGAACGTGATATGTATTGAGCACTGTATAGGGAGTATACACAGTGGAATATTATACAGCTGGTCCTGAGCATCCCATTTCCTTTCCCAGAAGCCATCCAAAATTATGTGCATTATGGTATCATAATACAATAAACCACCTATAATTTAACTACATAAACTATAACTTCCTACAGTTTTTTATACACTAGGACCCT
This sequence comes from Suncus etruscus, assembly GCF_024139225.1. Lineage (NCBI taxonomy): Eukaryota > Metazoa > Chordata > Mammalia > Eulipotyphla > Soricidae > Suncus > Suncus etruscus. The sequence continues at coordinate 10,643,597 of NC_064861.1, read as the reverse complement.
CGTGTTTTGGAAGGACTGATGTGAGGGAAGGAAAGCTGTTTGGGAAGGCTGCTTGGACAGTGTACCTTTCGCCCACAAAACCTTGGGACCCATTTGTCTGGCCCCCAGGAGCTGGAGTGAAGAAACTGCTCCATTGCCCCGTTGAAGGCCTTTGGTCTGGGGCCTAGTTGTCCTCCCGCCCCTCGCCCAGGACAAGGCTTTCCTGTTCCCAAGTAAAAGAATTTCAGGTTATGGTGCTGGGAATTGAAAGCCAGAAGACAGGAATTTCTTTAGCATGGTACAATTGTTTCTTTTTATTACATATGTATCAGTGCTATATCTATGGTAGTTCTAGTGTTCACTTTTTATTTATTTATTTTACTGTTTATTCATACTCCACAAATGAGTGAGAAAATCTGGTATTTGTCTAGTGTTAATTTTTAAAAGAGTTTCTAAACTATTTTCAGTAGTGTCCGTGCAAATTGAGGATCCTAATAAATAGTGAACTTGAGTTCTTGTTTCTCCGTAATTTTGTCAGAACATGTTCTCTCTCTCTCTCTCTCTCTCTCTCTCTCTCTCTCTCTCTCTCTCTCTCTCTCTCTCTCTCTGGATAAAGATGTTCCAAGAAAGCAATAACCTGAATAAAGGAAAGACAATTACACTTAGATTAGATTATGGTGGGGTTTGGAGGCTACACTCAGCAGTACTCAGATTTTTTTTTCTGCTCTGTGCTTGGGGTGCTAGCAATGCCTGGGAGATGTTATGGAAAACACCTTTATTCCTGGAATATTTTTCTGGACTGAACAAAAATAAACCAAGCTAAAATTGATGGAAATTAACAAAGAAGAATGTGGTATAAAGACAAATGAGTAATTCCATCAAGGTCTGATAATTGTAAATGTTTATTCAGTCAGCCGCAGGTCACCTAAGTATATAAAACAAATATTTAATAGAACTACATGGAAAAAATTCACGTAATACTTTGAAAATTTCATACTCCACACTTGACCATGATTGTCAGATCATCCAGATAGAGAAATAACAAGGAAAGGTGACTGTGTTTGATTTTACTTCCATTTGTCTCCAAATATTTTTTTCATCTCTGATCTATTGGCTGTTCAGTAGTATATTGTCTAATATCTGTATATGTATTGGTTTTCCAGTTCCCTTCTCCTAACTGATTTCTAGATTCTTGACCTATATGATTGGAAAAGATGTTTAATATGATTGATCTTCTTGAAAATGGTGATACTTTTCTTTGTGGTCTCATATAAGATCTATGCTGAAGAATCTTTCAGGAGGTTTTTTGTTTGAGGTTTTAATTTGGGGCCATGACCAACAATAACAGAGATTACTTCTGGTTCTCTATTCAGAAAACTCTCCTGGTGGTGCTCAGGAGACCAGATAAGATGCCAGGGATCAAACCAGGGTGGGCTGCTGAGTGCAAGGCAAGAACTTTACCTGCTGTACTATCACTCTGGCCCCAAATAATCTTCCCTTGATATTCTTAGAAAGAACATTCTAGATTTATTTGTTAGATTAATTAGATCAGCTGTGCGGGTTGCGTTGATGTTCATTCATGTCATGATGTGGGCTTGTCTTTAAGATGTGTCATGGTCTGGGTCTTACTCTGGGTAGTACTCTGGTAACTGAGTTTGACTGAGCTTAAGGCAAGGGTTTTTTCTTGTCTGGTTCTCTGAAAGGGAAGGGCCTCTCACTTTGCTCTGTGTCTGGTTGTAGCTGGAGACAATTGATTTATTTGCCAGATACCCTGTCCAAGTAGGGCATAAATTGGATTGAGAAGTTGGGTGGAAGCCAGGCTGGATTTCCTGTCTCAGGAATCCTGCAGGTTTGTTAGCTGGGCTGGGAACTGGGTGGGGCTATAATCTGGCCTCAGTGGCTAGAAGGTACTCTGATATTGTCCAGTTGACATAGTCAGAAAGTCAGGGTTGCTGACTTGATTTCTGCCCCAAAATGGGGCTCTCAGTCAACAACCTTCCTGAATGAGAGGTTGGAATCTGGGCTCTTGCAACAAACTAGCTTCTCTATGGCTGGGTAGATCTGGCCTGCTGAAATTAACCCAGCAATGAAATGATTCAGTGGATGAGCCAATGTTACAACTGCCATTAATTAATGCATTTTGCCTGTTTTGAGCTATGCCTGGCCATGTTCAGAGCTTATTCTCAAATCAACTCGGGAATTATTCTTGACAGTGCTCAGAGAACCATCTTGAATGCTAAGGATTGAACCTAGATTGGCTATGTGCACTCTGCTCACAATGCTTCTGCCCTAATGATTTTTTCAAAACAAGTCTTTTCAAATTATAAAATTAAGAATCTCCTATAGCATTAGTAAAATCTTTATATTAGGAGATAGAGAAAATTAGAAGGTAGAAAGTCAACATGTTATGCTTCTGTATGTTAGAACCTTCAGTTCCATTCTGGAAGATCTACAGATTTTCAGCTATATTTATCTATTAATGTATTTTTGCCATTCTTCAGAAATAGGATATAATAAAAAACAATATTATATAATTGTTTTGAACATTAAGAAAAATTAGAGACATTTTGTCACTTTTTTTTTTATTTTCTTGAATGACCCATGGAAGCACCCTGAAGATCACATAGGGTTCTGCTCAGAGTCTTCAGCATTTTACCTTTTACTACCTGCTTTTGTCCTGCCTGAAGGGGTTTCTGCCAAGTTCAGAACAGGGGCCAATGCACCAATATTTCAATGACGGCAATGCACACTCAGTCCAACTGAAGGAGGCCATGGTGATTATCCACCAGAGGGTCAAATAACTCACTGTCATTGTGGTTTTCTCTGGTCCTCAGGATGCTGTCCTAGCACCAGTTGCAAAATAAATCCCCACATTGTGAAATCACTTCACATGTGTATTTCCATCCCCAGGCAGATGAGCCTGATGTAGGTAGCTGCTAAGGATTAATAAGCGAAGCCAGTCAGGAGAGAGGCATAGATTTATTCTGTGCCTTATGGTCTCTCTGACTGACCCAACAAAGCCAAATGCTCTTTCTTGAATGTCCCAGAACAACATCCACCAGTGAGGGCAATGTAGAGTGATCCAGGTGGGATTTTACATTACAAAGGGCTATGTTTAAAGAAAAGAGAAAGATGGGGCAATGCCTTTATTTTGGATTAATAGCTGGGTGTCATCTTACAATCAATTTAATGACTGCATAATTGTACGCAAAACTATGTTAAATGTTGATTCTTTGCAGTTTAATGATGCTGCTATCTAAATATTCATATGGTACATTTTTCACTGTCGCAAACACCTCCACAAATATTTGTTGACTTTTATCTTGAAGCATAAGACTTCCAATGAGGCCAAGATTCGTTATTCTAATTTTATTCTGTTTTCTTTTTTGATAAATGATCATATGACAGAGTCTGCTTTACTGGAATTGGAGCTTCATGGTAATTCTTCCTAGTGATGGGAAAGCAACAACCTGCACAGCTGCTGGGCTTCGTCTTCCAGAATGTTAACATTAAATTAGCATTAACAAACACTTCCTGGATAGTCATGTTTACTATTTGAAATAAAATCAAATTCAGTGGATTGTCAGCAGAAGACAATATTTCATGACTAATTGCACTGGGTAGTCAGACCAAAATTAATGCCACTAATAATACTCAGCTTCTCTGTGTGTATGCATGGACACACATATACATGTTCAGACTTTAGTTGTGCTCTTCTGGTAGATGTTGAAATAATAACTTTCTTGAATATAAAATTGTTCTATAATTTTATTGGACTTTTCTCCCCCAACTGAATTAATTTCCAACCTTACTTTTCCTAACAAAATTACTTCCTTCTTCCTCTACAATCAATAACTTGCTCCCCAGTCCTAGCTGCCCCTTTTACTTTGGGTCATTGGGTTTCTGTGATGTTCACATAACTGGTAGAGTCACCCTAAGCAATAGAGAAAGTGGCAATTTATTGTGCTCTAGCACCACAGATTGAAACAGTGGTTATTCAGTAAAAACATTCTTTACAGGCTTTCTTTACTACTTATTTTGCTTTCTAGCTCTGCCTTTTTGCTTTTTCATATTATATCTCCAAATTAACCTTGTGCACTCCTTTACCATATGCTGACATTCAATAAAACTGAGACTGATAAACAGTGACATATAAAAATGTAAGATGGGCTGAAGATAGTTTGGCAGGTAAAACACTTGCCTTGTGGCCAACCAGGATTCAATCCCCAGCATACTATATAGTTCCCTCCCACCCCACAAGCAATGACAGCATAATTCCTGAGTGCAGAGCCAGGAATAACCTCTGAGCATCATTTATGTCCCAAAAGCTAAAAAATAAGTAGGAGTATACATAACCTGTACTTGTCATTCTAAGGATTGGAACTTCTTTCAAGGTGAAAAAGAGAAAATGAGACAGACATAAGATAGGGACCCAACTATAAAAGATACGCCATTCATCTCTAGTTTTAGAATGTTGCAACCTTAATGTTTGCATTAAAAATTGTTCTTATAGCTCATTTTACAAAGTCCTTATTATGATGGTCTTATGAAACTTATAACCAAGTTTTAACATTGTTATTAAGCAAATATCTAAGTAAAGATATTCCTCAAGGCCCTTGTCTTATGATGCTTTAAAAGGGCAGTCATAACTTTAAATAAATGTGTATGCTTTGTTTACAGACATGTATTAATTTCACTAGAAAATAAAATAAGTATTTTTAATTTATGGGTAACTTTGAAACTCAATGGAAATTTCTCAGAACCCATGAATAAAAGGTATGTATGTGTCGTGATTTTTATCACTGCATTTAATGCCTTATTAAATTAAAATATATGAATGTAACAAAATTCTTCCCAAACTAGAAATTTTACATATTCATTATCTTTATAAAAACAAAATATTAGTGGTAATTTTTTGTTTTATTAAAGAATCAAAATATAGGAATTTGGTCATTAATCTTTAGGATTTGACAATTGATTACCAAGAAAATTTTTATAGCTTAATAATTTTTTGATTATTAGGTCACACCCAGCTGTGCTCAGGCTTCTGGCCTAAGCTCAGAAATCGCTCCTGGCAGGCTAGGGGGATCATATGGGATGCCGGGATTTGAACCTCCGTCCTTCTGCATGCAAGGCAAACACCTTACCTCTATGCTATCTCTCCGGCCCCCAGCTTAATAATTTTAATATCACTGTTACATTAAGTATTTCTGTAGAAACAACATAAGCAATATGTAAAAGTCTACAAAAAAGGATTTTAAAAGCAGTTTACATGGGATGACCAATTTCCAAAGAGTTAACCAAACTCCCTTTCAAATGTAGATAATGAAATTTTTCATTGTCAGTGAAATTCAGCTTTTAGTAACTTTTTACAAAAGTGAAATATAAAAATAATTCAAAGTGGTGGATGAAGAAGATGAGATACTGGGGCCAGAGAGACAGTCAAGCTGTTAGGGCTGCATCCCATATGGTTCCCCCAAGCCCCTCCAGAGTGATAGCTAAGCACAGAGCCAGGAGGAAGCCTTGGGCATTGCCAGGATTTCTCCCCAAAACAGACAAACAAAAATAGATATGGCACATATTCACAGTGGAATACAACTTCACTATGAGAAAAGATAAAATCTTGCTTTTTGCATCAACATATATGAAACTGGAGGGAGTCATACTAAGGAAAATAAATCAAGAGAGAGACAAATGCCAGATGCTTTTATTCATATAAGGAAGATAGAAAAGAAAAATAAAAAAAAAAAACAGAAGCAAAGTGAAACATACCCTTCGGATTGAGACCCCAGAATTAGGGTCACCAGAAATTAGGGGTCCATAGACTGTGCTAGCAGGATATTGGCATTTTGGTGGCAGGTGTCTTATTATAGCATTTTTAAGAGATGTAAAATTGTGCCTCTAATATATATTATATAATATCATATATCTAATATATATTATTTATAAAAGTAAAAATATATGTATATTACTCTGTAAATAATGACCCTCCCCCAAAAATAAGGCTTGAGAGATACTACAATGTGCAAGGTGTTTGCCTTTCTTGTGGCAGACTATAGACAATCCCCAGCACCACCTGTGTTCTGTGTTCTCCAAGTACCATTGGGGGGGGGGATTCTTGAGTACAGAGCTAAGAGTACATCCTGAGAACTTCCAGGTATAGTCCCCCAAACCAAAATAAACACATCAATCAATAAAAACTAAAAATCTTCTTATCAAGATTAAAAGAAAATTATCAATGATAGAATTCTTAGTTTTAGATTTAATTATTCATTTGAAAGGGTTGTGGGGCATTCAGGTAGTAAGATGCTCAAGGAATGACTCCTAGCTCCATGCTCAGGGAAGACTTGTGACTTAATGCTCAGGGCTAACTCCTGGTTCTGTGCTCAAGGAAAATCCTTGGTACTGCTCAGTGGACCATATGTTGTTTCAATGTTCCCTATGAGAATGTCAAATGAAAAAAGCCAGCGCTTCAAACTAGCCTCTGCCACTTCATTAGAAACCTCAACATCCCAGGAAAAGATCCACATAGGATTCTTGTTCCATAGAAATTGCCCAGACCTTTGTGATGTGCTCCAATCTCTGTGGCGTGAGATGGTACATCATAGTTGTTTTGATTTGCATCTCCCTGATGATTAGTGATGTGGAGCATTTTTATGTGTTTTTTAGCCATTTGTATTTCTTCTTTGACAAAGTTATTTCTTCTCCCCATTTTTTGATGGGATTAGATTTTTTTCTTGTAAAGTTTTGTCTGTGCCTTGTACATTTTGGATATTAGCCCCTTATCTGATGAGTATTGGATGAATAATTTCTCCCACTCAGTGGGTTGCTCTTGTATCCTGGGCACTATTTCCTTTGAGGTGCAGAAGCTTATGAGCTTGATATATCTCTGATTCCACTAGTTTGGAGAGTGCTGTTTCCTCTTTGAAGATACTTTTAGTCTCAGTGTCATGGAGTGTTTTGCCTACATGTTGTTCTATATACCTTATGGTTTCAGGTATGATATCATGGTACTTAAATATTTAAATTTTACCTTCATACATGGTGTAAGTTGGGGGTCTAAGTTCGCTTTTTTGCAAGTGGCTAATCAGTTGTGCCAACACCACTTGTTGAAGAGGTTTTCCCTGCTCCATTTAGATTTCTTGTTTTTTTTTTTTTATCAAAAATTAGATGATTGTATGTCTGGGGAACATTCTCTGAGTACTGAAGCCTATTCCATTGATCTGAGGGTCTGTCTTTATTCCAATACCATGCTTTTTTGATAACTATTGCTTTGTAATACTGTTTAAAGTTGGGAAAGTAACGACTCCCATATTCCCTTTCCCAAGGATTGCTTCAGCTATTCGATGGTGTTTATTGTTACAAATGAATTTCAGAAATGTTTGATCCACTTCTTTGAAGAATGTCATGGGTATCTTTAGAGGGATCACATTAAGTGCTGGCAGGGATGTGGAGAGAAAGGAACTCTTATCCACTGCTGGTGGGAATGCCGTCTAGTCCAATCTTTATGGAAAGCGATATGGAGATTTCTCAAAAAACTGGATATTGATCTCCCAGACTATCCAGCTATACCACTCCTAGGAATATAACCTAGGAACACAAACAAATACAAAATACAATACAAAAATTCCTTCCTCACCCCCATTTTCATTGCAGTGCTATTTACAATAGCCAGACTCTGGAAACAACCAAGATGCCCTTCAACAGATGAATGGTTAAAGAAACTGTGGTACATATACACAATGGAATATTATGCAGCAGTCAGGAGAGTTGAAGTCATAAAATTTCTCTAAACATAGATGTACATGGAATCTATTATGCTGAGTGAAATAAGTCAGAGGGTGAGAGATAGATCCAGAATAGTCTCACTCATCTACGGGTTTTAAGAAAAATAAAAGACATTTTTACAATAATTTTCAGAGACAAAAGAGAGAAGGGCTAGAAGTTCCAGCCCACTACATGAAGCTCACCACAAAGAGTAGTGAGTGCAGTTAGAGAAATAACTACATCGAGAACCATCATAACAATGTGAATTAATGAGGGAAGTAAAAAGCCTGTCTAGAGCACAGGCGGGGGTGGGGTGGGGAAGAGGGAGATTTGGGACATTAGTGATGGGAATGTTGCACTGGTCAAGGGGGGGGGTGTTCTTTTCATGACTGAAACCCAACCACAATCATTTTTGTAAGCAAGGTGTTTAAATAAAGATATTTTTTAAAAAAAGTTTGCCCAGACCAAAGCACAAAAGGGTGGGGAAAGAGGGAAAGGCCTGAACTGAGAGCTGTGCAGTGATATCAGTCTAATTTGGGAAAAACTTAAGTCCAGGAAAGAGAAGTGAGAATGGGGAAGAAGAAATACTTTACCAACCAAGACATTTCCAAAGTGTCTTTTGAAAGCTGAACCATAGGTCCAAAAAACTTGAGACATACCCAGCAGGTTGCATAGCAAAAAGTACTATTGGGAGAGAAAAAAAAAACTAACCTAAATGTTGGTATTTTTTCTTTCAATTGCTAAAGCTCTTTACTTTTAAATGTCAAAGTCTTCTTGCATTTTGGAGTAGTGACAAGGCTGTTTCCTTATGTACTTGGCAGTATTCTAGAAGAAGCAGGATAGTTGGGAACTTACTGCTTGTCCAACATTTGAGAAATAGTTCAATAAGTCATCTTTGAACCATTCCATGAAATCATCTGTAACCATAAAAGTGAATGAACTGACTAAACAAGATGTCCTTGTTCTCCTTCTGGCTCCTTGGTTTTCTGGACTGACTCAATCTATTTTCCTCTTTTGACATATCCAAGTACATATGAATATTTAAATAATATGTACACACACTGGGGTCCAGAGCAGTGGTGCAAGCTGTAGGGCTTTTGCTTTGCATGTACTAACCTAGGATGGACTCAATTGATCCTCCCTATATCCCATATGGTCCCCCAAGCCAGGATCAATTTCTGGGCAAATAGACAGGAGTAACCCCCGAACATCACCAGGTGTGCCCCCCAAACAAATAAACAAACATAAATAGATAGATAGACATAAATGCTTGTTTCTTTGAACTTTTGCCTGTGTTACATATGGAGTTGATTTATGAAATTTGGGGTTGTATTTACCCAGATGAACCATCAGGAGATATCATCATTGTGTTTTTATATTTTATCATTGCAAAGAACATTTTTGAGCTTTTTTGGGGGGACACACCTAGTTGTGCTCTATTCTTAAAGACCCCTCATGGAAATGTTTGAGGAATCATATGTAGTACTAAGAATAGAATCTGGGTAGACTGTATAAAACGTAAATACCTTAACCTCTGTGCTATCTCTTTGACACCTAGAGATATTATCATATCTAAATATTTTTGGGGTCACATCCACTGCACTCAGCATTATTCCTTGTTCTTCACTAAGAAATTACTCCTGGCAGGCTCAGGAGACCATATGGGATGCTGGGGATCAAACCTAGATCAGCCATATGCAAGGCAAATGCTCTACCTGCTGTGCTATTGCTTCAGCCGTGTAAAAAAAAAAAGCTTTGAATGGTGCTGTATGGTGATGGAGGGTGAAGCCTTTCTCTGCAGCCACAAGTCTGCAACCCTCTCCAGCTGGCTGGTCTGAGGGTTCAGGGTAGCAGGAAGGAAATCATTTACTGCAGTCAGGTTTCAGGAGACATCAGCTTTAGTCAGCCCTGGCCAACCTGAGTGGCCAATCATAATCTTTCAAGCCAGATACATAATCAGCCCTGCAATCAATCTCTTTCAGCCGTCTCTCCTCCTCCTTGCTGAATCTCTCCCAATCCCTCCATCAATCCTCTTCCTGCCCCTCAGGTAATCTTATTTATACCTCCCAAGGAACCCTCTCAGAAATGTCAGGTCTTATTAGCAGGTAAGGTTACAAAGGAAGAATGGGGTATGGGGATAACACAGCCCCATATTTAGTTTTACTTATTAATGATTTTAAATACTAATAATTATCCTCATTGTTTTTGTATTTTGTTTGTATTTGTGTAGTAAATCATTTCAACTTCTTTTATGTCAATCTTTTTAGTCTCTTTTAAATGTACTGGCTAATTTTATAACTTTGACTAATACCCTAAGAGTACATCTTGTCACATATGACAGAATTTACTTCATTTTGAGGCCAAATAATATTTCATTGTTGATAACTCACATTTAAAAATTTTGTCTCTTAATGAAAATTTAGGGTTCCTCTCATATATTGCTTATTATGAGCAATGTAATAAAAAATAAAGGTGTTACTAAATATTCAGATTTCTCCATTTCAATGGCTTTTGTTAAATAACCAAAAGCAGTACTGCTAAACTGTATGGTGTTTCACTTTGCATTTGTTTTAGGAAATTCCAATTTTTTTCAATAAGGCTCATACCATTTAGCATTCCTAATATTAATGTTTATAAAACCTGACATTTCTTTAAATTCCCACAAACAATAGTGATTATTAGGCCGGAGAGATAGCATGGAGGTGGGTCATTTGCCTTGCATGCAGAAGGATAGTGGTTCAAATCCCAGCATCCCATATGGTCCCTGATCCTGCCAGGGGCGATTTCTGAGCATAGAGTCAGAAGTAACCCCTGAGCGACCTCCCCCCCCAAAAACAGAAAAGAAAAGAAATGTTATTATCAGGTATGTGTGATATAACCAAGGTGAGATATTATTACCTCTCAGGGTAAGAAGTGATAGCTAAACTTTTGGCTTTCATTTTTTAATGATTAGTCATGTTGAATATATTTCCATGTATTTATTGTCTATTTGCAGATCTTCTATGGTATATATAAAGTCTTTTGCCCATTTTTTATTTACTTTTTTTATTTGAACAACTTTATTACATACCTGATTGTGTTTGGGTTTCAGTCATGTAAAGAACACCACCCATCACCAGTGCAATATTCCCATCACCAATGTCCAAAAACTCCCTCTTCCCCACTCAACCCCTGCCTGTACTCTAGACAGGTTTTCTGTTTCCCTCATACATTCTCAGTATTAGGATAGTTCAAAACTTAGTTATTTCTCTAACTAAACTCATCCCTGTTTGTGGTGAGCTTCGTGAGGTGAGCTGTAACTTCCAGCTTTTTTCTCTTTTGTGTCTGAAAGTTATTATTGCAAGAATGTCTTTCATTTTTCTTAAAACCCATAGATGAGCGAGAACATTCTGCCTCTTTCTCTCTCTCTGACTTATTTCAATCAGCATAATAGATTCCATGTGCATCCATGTATAGGAAAATTTCATGACTTCATCTCTCCTGACAGCTGCATAATATTCCACTGTGTATATGTACCACAGTTTCTTTAGCCATTCATCTGTTGAAGGGTATCTTGGCTGTTTCCAGAGTCTTGCTATGGTAAATAGTGCTGCAATAAATATAGGTGTAAGGAAGGGATTTTTGTATTGCATTTTTGTGTTCCTAGGGTATATTCCTAGGAGTGGTATAGCTCGATCATATGGAAGTTCGATTTACAGTTTTTGGAGGAATCTGCATATTGCTTTCTATAAGATTGAACTAGACAGCATTCCCACCAGCAGTGGATAAGAGTTTCTTTCTCTCCACATCCCCACCAACACTGCTTGTTCTCATTCTTTGTGATGTGTGCCAATCTCTGGGGTGTGAGGTGGTATCTCATAGTTATTTTGATTTGCATCTCCCTGATGATTAGTGATGTGGAGCAATTTTCATGTGTCTTCTGGCCATTTGTTTTTCTTCTTTGTCAAAGTGTCTGTCCATTTCTTCTCCCCATTTTTTTATGGGATTAGATGTTTTTTCTTGTAAAGTTCTGTCAGTGCCTTGTATATTTTGGAGATTAGCCCCTTATCTGATGGTATTGGGTGAACAGTTTCTCCCACTCAGTGGGGGGCTCTTCTATCCTGGGTACTATTTCATTTGAGGTGCATAAGCTTCTCAGTTTAATATATTCCCATCTGTTAATCTCTGCTTTCACTTGCTTGGAGAGTGCAGTTTCCTATTTGAAGATGCCTTTAGTCTCAATATCCTGGAGTGTTTTACCTATGTTTTGTTCTATATATCTTGTGGTTTCGGGTCTGATATCGAGGTCTTTAATCCATTTGGATTTAACCTTAATACATGATGTTAGCTGGGGGTCTAAGTTCAATTTTTTACAAGTGGCTAGCTAGTTGTGCCAACACCACTTGTTGAAGAGGCTTTCTTTGCTCCATTTAGTATTTCTTGCTCCTTTATCAAAAATTAGGTGATTGTATGCCTGGGGAACATTTTCTGAGTATTCAAGCCTATTCCACTGATCTGAGGGCCTGTCTTTATTCCAATACCATGCTGTTTTTATAACTATTGCTTTGTAGTACAGTTTAAAGTTGGGGAAAGTAATTCCTCCCATATTCTTTTTCCCAATTATTGCTTTAGCTATTCTAGGGTATTTATTGTTCCAATTGAATTTCAAAAGCGCCTGATCCATGAAGAATGTCCTGGGTATCTTTAGAGGGATCGCATTAAATCTGTACAATGCTTTGGGGAGTATTGCCATTTTAATTATGTTAATCCTGCCAACCTATGAGCAGGGTATGTGTTTCCATTTCCGTGTGTCCTCTCTTAGTTCTTGGACCAGAGTTTTATAGTTTTCTTTGTATAGGTCCTTCACATTTTTAGTCAAGTTGATTCCAAGATATTTGAGTTTATGTGGCACTGTTGTGAATGAGGTTGTTTTCGTAATGTCCATTTCTTCCTTATTACTATTGGATAGAAAGGCCATTGATTTTTGTGTGTTAATTTTGTAGCCTGCCACCTTGTTATATGAGTCTATTGTTTCTAGGAACTTTTTAATACGGACTTTAGGGTTTTCTAAGTAGAGTATCATGTCATCTGCAAACAGCGAGAGCTTGACTTCTTCCTTTTCTATCTGGATTCCCTTGATATCTTTTTCTTGCCTAATCGCTATAGCAAGTACTTCTAGTGGTATGTTGAATAGGAGTGGTGAGAGAGGACAGCCTTGTCTTGTGCCAGAATTTAGAGGGAAGGCTTTCAGTTTTTCTCCATTGAGAACAATATTTGCCTCTGGCTTGTGGTAGATGGCCTTAACTATATTGAGAAAGGTTCCTTCCATTCCCATCTTGCTGAGAGTTTTGATCAAGAATGGGTGTTGGATTTTATCAAATGCTTTCTCTGCGTCTATTGATATGATCATGTGATTTCTATTTTTCTTGTTGTTGATGTTGTATATTATGTTGATAGATTTACGGATGTTAAACCATCCTTGCATTCCTGGGATGAAATCTACTTGATCGTAGTGGATGATCTTCTTAATGAGGCATTGAATCCTATTTGCCAGGATTTTGTTGAGGATCTTTGCATTTGTATTCATCAGCAATATTGGTCTATAATTTTCTTTTTGGTAGCATCTCTGTCTGGTTTAAGTATCAAGGTGATGTTGGCTTCATAAAAGCTATTTGAAGGTGTTCCTGTTTTTTCAATTTCATGAGTCTTGCCTTGTATGATAGTAGTTCCTCTTGAAAGGTTTGAAAGAATTCATTAGTAAATCCATCTGGGCCTGGGCTTTTGTTTTCAGGTTGACATTTGATTTACTATCTTAATTCCCTCAATAGTGATGTGTGTGTTTAGATATGCTACATTCTTTTCATTCAAGTGTGGAAGATTATGAGTCCAAAAATTTATGCATTTCTTCCAGGTTTTCATTTTTAGTGGCATAGGGTTCCTCAAAGTTGTTTCTGATTACCATTTGGATCTCTACCATATCAGTAGTGATCATTCCTGCTTTTACTTTTTAAAATTTTTTTATATATTTTATTAAACACCTTGATTATATACATGATTGTGTTTGGGTTTCAGTCATGTAAAGAGGAGCACCCATCATGAGTGCAAAATTCCCATCACCAATGTCCAAATCTCCCTCCTCCCCATCCGACCACCGCTGTACTCTAGACAGGCTTTCCATTTTCCTCATACATTCTCACTATTAGGACAGTTCAAAATGTAGTTATGTAGTTATTTCTCTAACTAAACTCATAACTCTTTGTGGTGAGCTTCCTGAGGTGATCTGGAACTTCCAGCTCTTTTCTCTTTTGTGTCTGAAAATTATTATTGCAAGAATGTCTTTTGTTTTTATTAAAACCCATAAATTAGTGAGACAATTCTGCATCGTTCTTTCTCTCTGACTTATTTCACTCAGCATAATAGATTCCGTGTACATCCATGTACATGGTTTTGATTCGTATCCTTTGTGAATACTGCTTTGTTTTTTGTATTTTCTCATCTCATCATTTGATTCACCTGAATTCTTTAAGTCTTTTTTCTTAAAAGTTCTTTGCTGAAGCTTGAACATTTGTGCAGTGATCTTTCTGTTTTTCCTGTTCTGTTTTTTATACGTTTGTTTTCCATGTGCAAAATTACTCATTTGAGAGCTGAAAATGGTGTGCTCTTCATGAAACTTTTTATTAATTTTTTTAGTTTGTTGTGCCTTTCTGTTCTCATCAATTGTGAATACTGCTTTGTTATTTGTATTTCCTCATCTCATTATTTGATTCACCTGTGTTCATTTAGTCTTCTTCTTTCTTGAAAGTTCTTTGCTACAGCTTGAACTATTGTGCAGTGATGCTTGAGTTTTTCCTACTGGGTTCTCTATACTTTTGTTTTTCATGTGCAAAATTACTCATTTGACAGCTGAAAACAATGTGTTTTTCATGAATCTTCTTATTCATTTTTGAGTTTGTTGTGCTTTTGTTTTATTCTAATCCTTTGTGAATACTGCTTTGTTTTTTTTTGTATTTATTCATGTCATTATTTGAATCACCTGTGTTCTTCAAGTTTCTTCTACTTCCTTGAAAGTTCTTAGCTGAATCTTGAACACCTCTGCAGTGATCTCGGAGTTTTTCTATTGGTTTCTTTATACCTCTACATTTTGCATGCAGAATTTCTCATTTGGGAGCTGAAAATGTTGTGCTCTTCAAGAATCTTCTTATTCAAGTTTGAGATTGTTGTGCTTTTGTTTTTATTCTATTCCTTTGTGAATACTGCATTGTTTTTCATATTTACTCATCTCATTATTTGATTCACCTGTGTTCTTTAAGTCTTCTCCTTTCTTGAAAGTTCTGTGCTGAAGTTTGAAAAATTATGCAGTGATCTTTGTGTTTTTAACTATTGCGTTATTTATACCTTTGTTTTCTGTGTGCAAAATTACTCATTTGAGAGCTGAAAATGGTGTTTCCTTCATGAATCTTCTTATTCACTTTTGAGTTTGTTGTGCTTTTGTTTTTATTCTAATCTTTTGTGAATACTGCTTGTTCTTTGTATTTCTTCATGTTATTATTTGAATCACCTGTGTTCTTCAAGTTTCTTCTTCTTCCTTGAAAGTTCTTTGATGAATCTTGAACAATTCTGCAGTGATCTTTATGTTTTTCTTACTGCTTCTTTAGACTTTTACTTTCTGCGTGCATAATTTCTCATTGAAGAGCTAAAAATGTTGTGTTCTTCATGAATCTTCTTATTCATTTTTGAGTTTGTTGTTCCTTTGTTTTTATTCTATTCCATTGTAAATACTGTTTGTTTTTGTAATTCCTCATCTCATTATTTGATTCACCTGTGTTCTTTAAGTCTTCTTTCTTGACATTTCTTTGCTGATGCTTGAACAATAGTGCAGTGATCTTTCTGTTTTTCCTATTGTGTTGTTTATACTTTTGTTTTCCATGTGCAAAATTGCTCATTTGAAAGCTGAAAATGGTGTGTTATTCATGAATCTTTATATTCATTTTTTGACCAAAGAACTTTCAAGAAAGAAGACTTAAAGAACTCAGGTGTAACAAATAATGAGATGAGGAAATACAAAAAACAAAGAGTAATCATAAAGAAATAGAATAAAAACAAAGGCACAATAAACTTACAAATGAATGAGAAGATACATGAAGAACACAACATTTTCAGCTCTTAAATGAGAAATTATGCACAGAGAAAGAAAAAGTTAAAAGAAGCAGTAAGAAAAACACAAAGATCACTGCAGAATTCATGAAGACCACACCAATTTTTAGCTCTCAAATGAGCAAGTTCGCAGAAAAAAACATAAGTATAAAGAAAGCAATAGTAAAAACAGAAAGATCACTGCACAAAAGTTCAAACTTCAGCAAAGAACTTTCAAGAAAGAAGACGTAAAGAACACAGGTGAATCAAATAATGAGAAGAGGAGATAAAAAACAAAGCAGTATTCACAAAGGATATTAATAAACACCAAGGCAAACAAACCCCCAAAAAATAATAAGATTCATAAAGAACAAAACATTTTCAGCTCTCAAATGATAAATTCTGCACACAAAAAGTAGAAGTATAAAGAAACCAATAAAAACTCAAAGATCACTGCAGAATTGTTCAAACTTCATCAAAGAACTTTCAAGAAAGAAGACTTAAAGAACAGAGGTGATTCAAATAATGACATGAAGAAATACAAAAAACAAAACAGTATTCACAAAGGATTAGAATATAAACAAAAGCACATCAAACTCAAATATAAATAAGAAGATTCATAAAGGAAACACCATTTTCAGCTCTCAAATAAGGAATTTTGCACACGAAAACAAAAGCATAGAGAATGCAATAGTAAAAATACAAAGATCACTGTATACTTGTTCAAACTTCAGCAAAAAACTTTCAAGAAAGGAGAGGACTAAATGAACACAGGGGAATCAAATAGTGAGATGAGGAAATACAAAAACGAAAGGTATTCACAATGGAATAATATAATACAAAAATAATACAAAAAACAAGCAGCATTCAGAAAGAATTAGAATAAAAACAAAAGCACAACAAACTCAAACATGAATAAGAAGATTCATGAAGAACACCCATTTTCAGCTGTCAAATGCATAATTTTGAACACGGAAAACAAATGTATAAACAACACAATTGAAAAACAGAAAGATCACTGCACAAATGTTCAAGCTTCAGCAAATATCTTTGAAGAAAGAAGACTTAAAGAACTCAGGTGAATCAAATGATGAGATGACGAAATAAAAAAAACATTTTGCACGCATAATTAGAAGTATAAAGAAACCAATAGGAAAAATTCAAAGATCACTGCAAAAATGTTCAAGCTTCAGTAAAGAACTTTAATAAAGAAGACTTAAAGAACACAGGTGAATCAAATAATGAGATGAGGAAATACAAAAAACAAAGAGTATTCACAAAGGAATAGAATAAAAACAAAGGCACAACAAACTTAAAGATGAATAAGAAGATACATGAAGAACACAACATTTTCAGTTCTTCAATGAGAAATTATGCACGCAGAAAGAAAAAGTTAAAAGAAGCAGTAAGAAAGACACAAAGTACACTGCAGAATTGTTCAAGATTCATCAAAGAACTTTCAAGGAAGAAGAGGAAACTTAAAGAACATAGGTGATTCAAATAATGAGATGAAGAAATACAAAAAACAATGCAGTATTCACAAAAGATTAGAATAAAAACAAAAGCAAAACAAACTCAAAAATGAATAAGAAGATTCATGAAGGACACAACATTTTCAGCTCTCAAATGAGTAATTATGCATGAAAAAAGCAAAAGTAAATAGAGAGCAATAGGAAAAACTTGCAGATCACTGCAAAGTTGTTCAAGCTTCAGGAAAGAACTTTCAAAGAAGAAGAAACTTGAAGAATGTAGGTGAATCAAATAATGAGATGAAAACAAAAAAACTAAGCAGTATTCACAAAGTATTAGAATAGAAATGAAGACACAACAAACTCAAAAATGAATAAGGAGATTCATGAAGAACACAACATTTTCAGGTCTCAAATGGGTCATTTTGCACGCGGAAAGCAAAAGAAAAAAAAGCAATGGGAAAAACACAAAGATCACTGTAGTATTGTTCATGCTTCAGCATAGAACATTCAAGAAAGAAGAAAACTTAAGGAACACAGGTGAATAAAATAATGAGAAGATATACAAAAAACAAAGCATACTCACAATATACTAGAATAAAACAAAGGCATAACAAACTTAAAAATGAATGAGAAGATTCATGAAGAACACAACATTTTCAGCTCTTAAATGATTCATTTTGCATGCAGAAAGCAAAAGTCAAAAGAAGCTGTAGGAAAAACACAAAGATCACTGCACAGTTATTCATACTTCAGCAGAGAACTTTCAAGGAAGAAGAAGAAACTTAAGTAACGCAGGTGAATCAAATAATGGGATGAAGAAATACAAAAAGCAAAGCAGTACTCACAAAGTATTAGAAGAGAAACAAAGTTACAACAAACATAAAAATGAATAGGAAGATTCATAAAGAACACAACATTTTTAGCTCTCAAATGAGTCATTTTGCATGCGGAGAATAAAAGTCATAAGAAGCAATAGGAAAAACATAAAGATTTCTGCAGTATTGTTCAAGCTTCAGCATAGAACATTCAAGAAAGAAGAAAACTTACGAAACACAGGTGAATCAAATAATGAGAAGAAGAAATAAAAGAAACAAAGCATATTCACAAAGTACTAGAATAGAAACATAGGCATAATAAACAAACATAAAACTGAATAAGAAGATTCATGAAGAACACAATATTTTCAGCCCTCAAATCAGTAATTAGGCATGAAAAAAGCAAAAGTAAATAGAGAGCAATAGGAAAAACTTGCAGATCACTGCAAAGTTGTTCAAGCTTCAGGAAAGAACTTTCAAAGAAGAAGAAGAAACTTGAAGAATGCAGGTGAATCAAATAATCAGATGAAAACAAAAATATAAGCAGTATTCACAAAGTATTAGAATAGAAATAAAGTCACAACAAACTCTAAAATGAATAAGGAGAGTCATGAAGACACAACATTTTCAGCTCTCAAATGATTCATTTTACACGCAGAAAGCAAAAGAAAAAAGCAATGAGAAAAACATAAAGATCACTGCAGTTGTTCAAGCTTCAGCATAGAACATTCAAGAAAGAAGAAAACTTAAGGAACACAGGTGAATCAAGTAATGAGAAGAAGATATACAAAAAACAAAGCATACTCACAAAATACTAGAATAGAAACAAAGGCATAACAAACTTAAAAATGAATAAGAAAATTTATGAAGAACACAACATTTTCAGCTTTTAAATGAGAAAATATGCACAGAGAAAAAGTTAAAAGAAGCACTAAGAAAACACAAAGATCACTGCAGAATTCATGAAGAACACACCATTTTCAGCTCGCAAATGAGCAAATTCGCAGAAAAAACATAAATATAAAGAAAGCAATAGTAAAAACAGAAAGATTACTGCACAAATGTTCAAACTTCAGCAAAGAACTTTCAAGAAAGAAGACATAAAGAACACAGGTGAATCAAATAATGAGATGAAGAAATACAAAAAAACAAAGAAGTACTCACAAAGTATTAGAAGAGAAACAAAGTTACAACAAACATAAAAATGAATAGGAAGATTCATGAAGAACACAACATTTTCAGCTCTCAAATGAGTCATTTTGCACATGGAAAATAAAAGTCATAAGAAGCAATAGGAAAAACATAAAGATCACTGCAGTATTATTCAAGCTTCAGCATAGAACATTCACGATAGAAGAAAACTTAAGGAACACAGGTGAATCAAATAATGAGAAGATATACAAAAAACAAAGCATACTCACAAAATACTAGAATACAAACAAAGGCATAACAAACTAAAAAATGAATAAGAAGATTCATGAAGAACACATTTTCAGCTCTGAAATGTTTCATTTTACACGCAGAAAGCAAAAGTCAAAAGAAGCTGTAGGAAAAACACAAAGATCACTGCACAGTTATTCATACTTCAGCAGAGAACTTTCAAGGAAGAAGAAGAAACTTAAGGAACGCAGGTGAATCAAATAATGAGATGAAGAAATACAAAAAACAAAGCAGCACTCACAAAGTATCAGAAGAGAAACAAAGGCACAACAAACATAAAAGTGAACAGGAAGATTCATGAAGAACACAACTTTTTCAACTCTCAAATGAGTCATTTTGCACAAGGAAACTAAAAGTCAAAAGAAGCAATAGGAAAAACACAAAGATCACTGCAGTATTTTTCAAGCTTCAGCATTGAACATTCAAGAAAGTAGAAAACTTAAGGAACACAGGGGAATCAAATAATGAGAAGAAGAAATACAAAAAACAATGCATATTCACAAAGTATTAGAATAGAAACAAAGTCATAAGAAACTTAAAAATGAGTAAGAAGATTCATGAAGAACACAACATTTTCAGCTCTGAAAAGATTCATTTTGCACGCAGAAAGAAAAAGTCAAAAGAAGCTGTAGGAAAAACACAAAGATCACTGTACAGTTATTCAAACTTCAGCAGAGAATTTTCAAGGAAGAAGAAACTTCTTCTTAGAGTATTAGAATAGAATATTCTAATTTGAGCCGGCCCACAGCCTCAGTTTATTCACGGGTCGTGGAAAGGGCCTTCACCTGTAAAGAGAATGGGAGAGAAAGAGGGACCACCAAGGCAAAACTTCTGATCAAGGTGGCATTTATTTTCAGAACTAACAAAGATTATATAGTAAGGAATCACAAAGGGAGGGTCACGTGTGCAATACTTTACACTCTTTCCAAACATTCCACGTTAGCCCGTACCTAGTACAACCTTAACAGCTCCTGTGTTAAAGTTGTCCAGAACATCCCATTAGGGAGTCCCTAGATGCTATCAGTGAATTTCTCAGGCTTGCAATTAGTGGTCTGCATTGTTTTATGGCCATCTGACATGTATTCAAGTTACAGTTCAAATAGAGGACAGGCTTGCAGCATAATGGCTGCTGTAGTCTAAAAATGGCTGTGCTCATGTCAAGCTTCTGAAAAGAAGCACTGGCTCCCAACACTAATTATTCTAATATTCTTATATTCTCATAGTAATAATAAAAGTAATTATTAATTATTATATATAATTATAACATTAATCATTAATTATTAATAATATTAATTAATCATAATATTCTAATATTATCATACTCTCATATTAATAATAATTATTATGATTAATAACTAATAATTATAATATTAATAATGAATTAATATTGATAATATTAATTAATCATAATATTCTAATATTCTATTCCAATATTCTATTAGAATAGAATAGAAGAATTAGAATAGAATCAAAGGCAAAATGAACATAAGAATGAATAAGATATTCATGAAGAACATAAAATTTTCAGCTCTCAAATGAGTAACTATGCATGTAAAAACCAGAAGTAAATAGAAAGCAATAGGAAACTCACAGATCACTGCACAGATGTTCAAGCTTCAAGAAAGAACTTTCAAGAAAGAAGAAGAAACTTGAAGAATGCAGGTGAATCAAATAATGAGATGAAAACATAAAAATACTAAGCAGTATTCAAAAAGAAATAGAATAAAAACAAAGGCACAACAAACTCAAAAATGAATCAGAAGATTCATAAAGAACACAACATTTTCAGCTCTCAAATGAGTAATTTTGCACGCGGAAAGTAAAATTGAAAAAAAGCAAAGGGAAAAACACACAGATCACTGCAGAATTGTTCAAGCTCAGGAAAAAACACTCAAGGAAGAAGAAACTTAAAAAACACAGGTGAATCAAATAATGAGATGAAGAAATACAAAATACAAAGCAGTATTCACAAAGTATTATAATAGAAACAAAGGCACAACAAATTAAAAATGAATAAGAAGATTCATGAAGAACATAAAATTTTCAGCTCTCAAATGAGTAACTATGCATGTAAAAAGCAAAAGTAAATAAAAAGTAATAGGAAAAAAATCACAGTAATAGGAACAACTGCACAGTTCTTCAAGCTTCAGGAAAGAACTTTCAAGGAAGAAAAAACTTGAAGAACACAGGTGAATCAAATAATGAGATGAAAACATAATAATACTAAGCAGTATACACAAAGGAATAGAATAAACACAAAGGCACAACAAACTCAAAAATGAATAGGAAGATTCATGAAGAACACAACATTTTCAGCTCTCAAATGAGTAATTATGCATGAAAAAAGCAAAAGTAAATAGAAAGCAATAGGAAAAACTCACAGATCACTGCACAGTTGATCAAGCTTCAGGAAAGAACTTTCAAGGAAGAAGAGGAAACTTGATGAATGCAGGTGAATCAAATAATGAGATGAAAACATAAAAACACTAAGCAGTATTCACAAAGGAATAGAATAAAAACAAAGGGACACCAAACTCAAAAATGAATAAGAAGATTCATGAAGAACACAACCTTTTCAGCTCGCAAATGAGTCATTTTGCATGTGGAAAGTAAAAGTCAAAAGAAGCAATACGAAAAACACAAAGATCACTGTAACATTGTTCAACCTGCAGCAAAGTAATTTCAAGAAAGAAGAAGCTTAAAAAACACACATGAATCTAATAATGAGATGAAGAAATACAAAATATAAAGCAGTATTCACAAAGTATTAGAATAGAAACAAAGGCAAGACAAACTTAAAAAAGAAAAAGAAGATTCATAAGAACACAACATTTTCAACTCTCAAATTAGTCATTTTGCACACGAAAAGCAAAAGAATAAAAAAGCAATGGGAAAAACACACAGATTACTGCAGAATTGTTCAAACTTCAGGAAAGATCTTTCAAGGATAAAGAAGAAATTTAAAGGACGAAGGTGAATCATATAATGAGATGAAAACAAAAAAGAACAAAGGAGTATTCACAAAGGAATAGAAGAAAAACAAAGGCAAAACAAATTTTAAAATGAATACAAAGATTCATGAAAAACACAACATCTTCAGCTCTCAAATGAGTAATTATGCATGAAAAAAGCAATAGTAAATAGAAAGCAATAGTAAAAACTCACAGATAACTGCAAAGTTGTTCAAACTTCAGGAAAGAACTTTCAAGGAAGAAGAAGAAACTTGAAGAACACAGGTGAATCAAAGAAGGAGAAAAAACATAAAAAACTAAGCAGTATTCACAAAATAGAATAAAGAGAATGGCACACCAAACTCAAAAATGAATAAAAAGATTCATGAAGAACACAACATTTCCAGCTCTCAAATTAGTAATTATGCATAGAAGAAGCTGAAGTAAATAGAAAGCAATAGGAAAAACTCACAGATCACTGCACAGTTGTTTCAGCTTCAGAAAAGAACTATCAAGAAAGAAGAAGAAACTTGAAGAATGCAGGTGAATCAAATAATGAGATGAAAACATAAAAATATTAAGCAGTATTCACAAACGAATAGAATAAAAAAAAAGGGACACCAAACTCAAAAATGAATAAGAAGATTCATGAAGAACACAACCTTTTCAGCTCTCAAATGAGTCATTTTGCACACGGAAAGTACGAGGCAATGAAGCAATATGAAAACACAAATTTCACTTCAACATTGTTCAACCTGCAGCAAAGAACTTTCAAAAAAGAAGGAGAAACTTAAAAAACACACATGAATCAAATAATGAGATGAAGAAATACAAAATAAAAAGCAGTATTCACAAAGTATTATAATAGAAACAAAGGCACAACAAACAGAAATAAAGAAGAAAATTCATGAAGAACATAAAATTTTCAGCTTTCAATTGAGTAACTATGCACGTAAAAAGCAAAAGTAAATAAAAAGTAATAGGAAAAACTCACAGTAATAGGAACAACTGCACAGTTGATCAAGCTTCAGGAAAGAACTTTCAAGGAAGAAGAGGAAACTTGATGAATGCAGGTGAATCAAATAATGAGATGAAAACATAAAAATAATAAGCAGTATTCACGAAGGAATAGAATAAAAACAAAAGGACACCAAACTCAAAAATGATTAAGAAGATTCATGAAGAACACAATTTTTTCAGCTTGCAAATGAGTCATTTTGCATGCAGAAAGTAAAAGTCAAAAGAAGCAATATGAAAAACACAAAGATCACTGCAACATTGTTAAGAACGCAAGTGAATCAAATAACGAGATGAAAACATAAAAAACTAAGCAGTATTCACAAAAGAGAATAAAAATAAAGCACAACAAACTCAAAAATGAATAAGAAGATTCATAAAGAACACAACATTTTCAGGTCTCTAATGAGTCATTTTGCACACGGAAACTAAAAGTCAAAAGAAGCAATAGGAAAAACACAAAGATCACTGCAGTATTTTTCAAACTTCAGCATAGAATATTCAAGAAAGTAGAAAACTTAAGGAACACAGGGGAATCAAATAATGAGAAGAAGAAATACAAAAACCAAAATATATTCAC
This sequence comes from Suncus etruscus, assembly GCF_024139225.1. Lineage (NCBI taxonomy): Eukaryota > Metazoa > Chordata > Mammalia > Eulipotyphla > Soricidae > Suncus > Suncus etruscus. Next base: position 10,619,464 of record NC_064861.1, on the reverse strand, counting down.
AAAGTATTAGAATAGAAACAAAGGCATAAGAAACTTAAAAATGAATGAGGAGATTCATGAAGAACACAACATTTTCAGCTCTGAAATGATTCATTTTGCACGCAGAAAGAAAAAGTCAAGGGGCCGGGTGGTGGCACTGGAGGTAAGGTGCCTGCCTTGCCTGCGCTAGCCTAGGACGGACCACGGTTCGATCCCCCGGCGTCCCATAAGGTCCCCCAACAAGCCAGGAGCAACTTCTGAGCGCATAGCCAGGAGTAACCCCTGAGCCTCACAGGGTGTGGCCCAAAAACCAAAAAGAAAAAGTCAAAAGAAGCTGTAGGAAAAACACAAAGATCACTGTACAGTTATTCAAACTTCAGCAGAGAATTTTCAAGGAAGAAGAAACTTATTCAATTATTATTCAGTAATTATTCAAATTATTCTAATATTCTAATATTCTCATAATAATAGTAATTATTAATTATCATAATTAACAATTATAACATTAATTATTAACAAATATATTAATAATACTCCAATATTCTCATTTGCTCATATTAATATTAATTGTTAATTATTATAATGTTAATTAATCAAAATATTCTGATATTCTAATATTCACATATTCTCATATTAATAATGTTAATTATTGATTATAATATTAATAATTATAATATTAATTATTAATTATTAACAAATGTATTAATTGATGATACTCTAATATTCTCATATTCTCATATTAATGATAATAATAATTATAATTGATGACTAATAATTATAATATTAATTACTATTAGTAATAATATTAATTAATCATGATGTTCTGATATTGTAATATTCTATTAGAATAGAACAGAAGTGGAATAGAATCAAAGGCAGAACGAAATAAAAATGAATAAGATATTCATGAAGAACATAAAATTTTCAGCTCTCAAATGAGTAACTATGCATGTAAAAACCAGAAGTAAATAGAAATCAATAGGAAAAACTTATAGAACACTGCACAGTCGTTCAAGCTTCAGGAAAGAACTTTCATGAAAGAAGAAGTAACTTGAAGAAAGCAGGTAAATCAAATAATGAGATGAAAACATAAAAATACTAAGCAGTATTCACAAAGGAATAGAATAAAAACAAAAGGACACCAAACTCAAAAGTGAATAAGAAGATTCATGAAGAACACAACCTTTTCAGCTCGCAAATGAGTCATTTTGTGCACAGAAAGTAAAAGTCAATAGAAGCAATATGAAAAACACAAAGATCACTGTAACATTGTTCAACCTGCAGCAAAGAAATTTCAAGAAAGAAGGAGAAGCTTAAAAAAACACACATGAATCAAATAATGAGATGAAGAAATACAAAATATAAAGCAGTATTCACAAAGTATCCAGGTGATGTTGGCTTCATAAAAGCTATTTGGAAGTGTTTCCGTTTGTTCAATATCATGAAAGAGTCTTGCCAGGATTGGTAGTAGTTTCTCTTGGAAAGTTTGAAAAATTCATTAGTGAATCCATCTGGGCCTGGGCTTTTGTTTTCTTTTTGATTACTGTTTTAGTTTCACCAATGGTGATGGGGGTGTTTAGATATGCTACATTCTCTTCCTTCAAACATGGAATATTACAAGAGTCCAGAATTTATCCATTTCTTCCAGGTTCTCATTTTTAGTAGCATAGAGTTTCTCAAAGTAGTTTGTGATTACCCTTTGAATCTCTGTGATGTTAGTAGTGATCTGTCCTTTATCCATTCCTAATATAAGTTATCAAGTTTCTCTCTCTCTATTTCTTTTTTAGGTTTGCCAGTGGTCTATCAATCTTGTGGAAAGCAAAAGAAAAATCAATGAGAAAAACACAAAGATCACTGCAGGATGGTTCAAGATTCAGGAAAGAACTTTCAGAGAAGAGAAAAGTCACAGACCATGTCACAGGAGTTTCAGCTTCAACAAAGAAATTTCAAGAAAGAAGAAGAAACTTGAAGAACACAGGTGAGACAAATAATGATATGAAACATAAAAAAACGAAGAAGTATTCACAAAGTATTAGAATAGAAACAAAGGTACAGAAACAAAGGAATAGAATGAAAAGAAAGGCAAAACAAACTGAAAAATGAATAAGAATATTCAGGAAGAATAAAACATTTTCAGTTCTCAAATGATTAATTATGCATGCAAAATGCAAAAGTATATAGAAAGCAATAGGAAAAATTTACTCCACTGCAAAATAGTTTCAGCATCATCAAAGAACTTTCAAGAAAGAAGAAATTTGAAGAACACAGGTGAAACAAATAATGAGATGAAACATAAAATAACTAAGAAGAATGTACAAAGTATTAGAATAGAAACAAAGGCACAACAAAATTAAAAATTAATAAGAAGATCCATGAAGTTCACAACATATTAAGGTCTCAAATGAGTAATTTTGCACGCGGAAAGCAAAGGTATTAAGAAGCCATAGGAAAAACACAAAGATCACTCCAACATTGTTAAAAATGCAACAAGGAAATTTGAAAAAAGAAGGAGAAACTTAACAACACAGGTGAATGAAATAGAGAGATGAAGAAACATGAAAATCAAGCAGTATTAACATAATATTAGAGTAGATACAAAGGCACAAAAAACTTAAAAATGAATAAAAAGATTCATGACGAACACTACATTTTCAGCTCTCAAATTGGTAATTATGGACGCAAAAAGCAAAAGTATATAGAAAGCAATAGAAAAACTTACATCACTGCAAAATAGTTTCAGTTTCATCATAGAACTCTCAAGAAAGAAGAAACGTGAACAGCACAGGTGAGACAAATAAAGAGATGAAAACATAAAAAAACGAAGCAGTTTTCACAAAGGAATAGAATGACAAGAAAGGCACAACAAACTCAAAAATGAATAAGAACATTCATGAAGAATACAACATTTTCTGCTCTCAAATTGGTAATTATGCACTCAAAAAAATAAAGTATATAGAAAGCAATAGAAAAACATACATCACCGCACAACTGGTTCAGATTCATCTTTGAACTTTCAAGAAGAAGAGGAAACGTGAACAACACAGGTGAGAAAAATAATGCTATGAAAACATAAAAAAAACAAAGCAGTTTTCAGAAAGGAATAGAATGAAAAGAAAGGCACAACAAACTCAAAAATGAATAAGAACATTCATTGATAATTGAACATTTTCACCTCTCAAATGAGTAATTATGCACGAAAAAATCAAAAGTACATAGAAAGCAATAGAAAAACTTACTTCACTGCACAATTGTTTCAGCTTCATCAAAGATCTTTCAAGAAAGAAGAAACTTGAAGAATACAGATGAAACAAATAATGAGATGAAAACAAAAAAGAAGCAGTTTTCAGAAAGGAATAGAATGAAAAGAAAGGCACAACAAACTCAAGAATGAAAAAGAACATTCATGAAGAATAGAACATTTTCACCTCTCAAATGAGTAATTATGCCCGAAAAAACAAAAAGTATATAGAAAGCAAGAGAAAAACTTACTTCACTGCACAATTGTTTCAGCATCATCAAAGATCTTTCAAGAAAGAATCAACTGGAAGAACACAGGTGACACAAATAATGATATGAAAAATGAAATAACTAAGAAGTATTGAAAAAGAATTAGAATAGAAACTAAGGCACAACTAACCTAAAAATTAATAAGAAGATTTATGAATTACACAACATATTATGGTCTAAAATGAGTAATTTTGCACACGGAAAGCTAAAGTCTTCAGAATGAATAACAAGATAATATATGAATTACATACATGAATAACAATAATAATGATGAATAACAAGATAAATGAATAACAAGTTTCATAACTAACACAACATTTTCAGCTCTCAAATTGGGAATTATGCACGCAAAAAGCTAAAGTATATAAAAAGCAGTAGAAAAACTTACGTCACTGCACAATTGTTTCAGCTTCATCAAGAATATTTCAAGAAAGAGGAAGAAACATGAAGAACACAGGTGAGACAAATAATGAGATGAAAACATAAAAAAACGAAGCAGTTTTTACAAAGGAAGAGAATGAAAAGAAAGGCACAACAAACTCAAAAATGAATAAGAACATTCATGAAGAATACAACATTTTCAGCTCTCAAATGAGTAATTATGAACGAATAAACCAAAAGTACATAGAAAGCAGTAGAATAACTTACATCACTGCACAATTGTTTTAGCTTCATTCGAGAACTTTCAAGAAAGAAGAAACTTGAAGAACACAGACGAAACAAATAATGAGATGAAAACATAAAAAAACGAAGCAGTTTTCACAAAGGAATAGAATGAAAAGAAAGGCACAACAAACTATAAAATAAATAAGAACATTCATGAAGAATACAACAGTTTCAGATCTCAAATGAGTCATTATGCCCAAAGAAACCAAAAGTATATAGAAAGCAATAAAAAAACTTACCTCACTGCACAATTGTTTCAGCTTCATCAAATATCTTTCAAGAAAGAAGAAGAAACTGGAAGAACATAGGTGAGACAAATAATGAGATGAAACATGAAATAACTAAGAAGTATTGACAAAGAATTAGAATAGACACAAAGGCACTACAAACCTAAATATCAATGAGAAGATTCATGAAATACACAACATATTAAGGTCTCAAATGAGTAATTTTGCACTCGGAAAGCTAAAGTATTAAGAATGTATAACAAGATAATGTATGAATTACATATATGAATAACAAGATAATAATGAATAACAAGATAAATGAATAACAAAATTCATGAATAACACAACATTTTCAGCTCTCAAATTGGGAATTATGAACGCAAAAAGCAAAAGTATATAGAAAGCAATAGATGAACATACATCACTGCACAATTATTTCAAGTTCATCCAAGAAATTTCAAGAAAGAAGAAAAAACTTTAAGAACACAGAAGAAACAAATAATGAGATGAAAACATAAAAAAACGAAGCAGAGTTCACAAAGGAATAGAATGAAAAGAAAGGCACACAAACTCAAAAATGAATAAGAACATTCATGAAGAATACAACATTTTCACCTCACAAATGGGAATTATGCACGAAAAACCAAAAGTACATAGAAAGCAATAGAAAATCTTACTTCACTGCACAATTGTTTCAGCTTCATCAAAGATCTTTCAAGAAAGAAGAAACTTGAAGAATACAGATGAAACAAATAATGAGATGAAAACATAAAAAAACGAAGCATTTTTCACAAAGGAATAGAAAAAAAGAAAGGCACAACAAACTCATAAATGAATAAGAACATTCATGAAGAATACTATATTTTCAGCTCTCAAATTGCTAATTATGCACGCAAAAAGCTAAAGTATATAGAAATCAATAGAAAAAAAACATCACCGCACAACTGGTTCAGATTCATCTTAGAACTTTCAAGAAGAAGAGGAAACGTGAACAACACAGGTGAGACAAATAATGCTATGAAAACATAAAAAAAACAAAGCAGTTTTCAGAAAGGAATAGAATGAAAAGAAAGGCACAACAAACTCAAGAATGAAAAAGAACATTCATGAAGAATAGAACATTTTCACCTCTCAAATGAGTAATTATGCCCGAAAAAACAAAAAGTATATAGAAAGCAAGAGAAAAACTTACTTCACTGCACAATTGTTTCAGCATCATCAAAGATCTTTCAAGAAAGAATCAACTGGAAGAACACAGGTGACACAAATAATGATATGAAAAATGAAATAACTAAGAAGTATTGAAAAAAAATTAGAATAGAAACTAAGGCACAACTAACCTAAAAATTAATAAGAAGATTTATGAATTACACAACATGTTATGGTCTCAAATGAGTAATTTTGCACACGGAAAGCTAAAGTCTTCAGAATGAATAACAAGATAATATATGAATTACATACATGAATAACAATAATAATGATGAATAACAAGATAAATGAATAACAAGTTTCATAACTAACACAACATTTTCAGCTCTCAAATTGGGAATTATGCACGGAAAAAGCAAAAGTATATAGAAAGCACTAGAAAAACTTACATCACTGCACAATTGTTTCAGCTTCATCAAAGAACTTTCAAGAAAGAAGAAACTTGAAGAACACAGATGAAACAAATAATGAGATGAAAACATAAAAAAACGAAGCAGTTTTTACAAAGGAAGAGAATGAAAAGAAAGGCACAACAAACTCAAAAATGAATAAGAACATTCATGAAGAATACAACATTTTCAGCTCTCAAATGAGTAATTATGAACAAATAAACCAAAAGTACATAGAAAGCAGTAGAATAACTTACATCACTGCACAATTGTTTTAGCTTCATTCGAGAACTTTCAAGAAAGAAGAAACTTGAAGAACACAGACGAAACAAATAATGAGATGAAAACATAAAAAAACGAAGCAGTTTTCACAAAGGAATAGAATGAAAAGAAAGGCACAACAAACTATAAAATAAATAAGAACATTCATGAAGAATACAACAGTTTCAGATCTCAAATGAGTCATTATGCCCAAAGAAACCAAAAGTATATAGAAAGCAATAGAAAAACTTACCTCACTGCACAATTGTTTCAGCTTCATCAAATATCTTTCAAGAAAGAAGAAGAAACTGGAAGAACATAGGTGAGATAAATAATGAGATGAAACATGAAATAACTAAGAAGTATTGACAAAGAATTAGAATAGACACAAAGGCACTACAAACCTAAATATCAATGAGAAGATTCATGAATTACACAACATATTAAGGTCTCAAATGAGTAATTTTGCACACGGAAAGCTAAAGTATTAAGAATGTATAACAAGATAATGTATGAATTACATATATGAATAACAAGATAATAATGAATAACAAGATAAATGAATAACAAAATTCATGAATAACACAACATTTTCAGCTCTCAAATTGGGAATTATGAACGCAAAAAGCAAAAGTATATAGAAAGCAATAGATGAACATAAATCACTGCACAATTATTTCAAGTTCATCCAAGAAATTTCAAGAAAGAAGAAAAAACTTTAAGAACACAGAAGAAACAAATAATGAGATGAAAACATAAAAAAAACGAAGCAGAGTTCACAAAGGAATAGAATGAAAAGAAAGGCACACAAACTCAAAAATGAATAAGAACATTCATGAAGAATACAACATTTTCACCTCACAAATGAGAATTATGCACGAAAAACCAAAAGTACATAGAAAGCAATAGAAAATCTTACTTCACTGCACAATTGTTTCAGCTTCATCAAAGATCTTTCAAGAAAGAAGAAACTTGAAGAATACAGATGAAACAAATAATGAGATGAAAACATAAAAAAACGAAGCATTTTTCACAAAGGAACAGAATAAAAAGATAGGCACAACAAACTCATAAATGAATAAGAACATTCATGAAGAATACTATATTTTCAGCTCTCAAATTGCTAATTATGTACGCAAAAAGCTAAAGTATATAGAAATCAATAGAAAAAAAAACATCACCGCACAACTGGTTCAGATTCATCTTAGAACTTTCAAGAAGAAGAGGAAACGTGAACAACACAGGTGAGACAAATAATGCTATGAAAACATAAAAAAAAACAAAGCAGTTTTCAGAAAGGAATAGAATGAAAAGAAAGGCACAACAAACTCAAGAATAAAAAAGAACATTCATGAAGAATAGAACATTTTCACCTCTCAAATGAGTAATTATGCCCGAAAAAACAAAAAGTATATAGAAAGCAAGAGAAAAACTTACTTCACTGCACAATTGTTTCAGCATCATCAAAGATCTTTCAAGAAAGAATCAACTGGAAGAACACAGGTGACACAAATAATGATATGAAAAATGAAATAACTAAGAAGTATTGAAAAAGAATTAGAATAGAAACTAAGGCACAACTAACCTAAAAATTAATAAGAAGATTTATGAATTACACAACATGTTATGGTCTCAAATGAGTAATTTTGCACACGGAAAGCTAAAGTCTTCAGAATGAATAACAAGATAATATATGAATTACATACATGAATAACAATAATAATGATGAATAACAAGATAAATGAATAACAAGTTTCATAACTAACACAACATTTTCAGCTCTCAAATTGGGAATTATGCACGCAAAAAGCAAAAGTATATAGAAAGCACTAGATAAACTTACATCACTGCACAATTGTTTCAGCTTCATCAAAGAACTTTCAAGAAAGAAGAAACTTAAAGAACACAGATGAAACAAATAATGAGATGAAAACATAAAAAAACGAAGCAGTTTTTACAAAGGAAGAGAATGAAAAGAAAGGCACAACAAACTCAAAAATGAATAAGAACATTCACGAAGAATACAGCATTTTCAGCTCTCAAATGAGTAATTATGCACGAATAAACCAAAAGTATATAGAAAGCAATAGAAAAAATTACATCACTGCAAAATTGTTTCAGCTTCATCAAAGATCTTTCAAGAAAGAAAAAGAAACTGTAAAAACACTGGTGAGACAAATAAAGAGATGAACCATGTAATAACTAAGAAGTATTGACAAATAATTAGAATAGAAACAAAGGCACAACAAACCTAAATATCAATAAGAAGATTCATGAAGGACACAACATATTAAGGTCTCAAATGAGTAATTTTGAACACGGAAAGCTAAAGTACTAAGATTGAATAACAAGATAATATATGAATTACATACATGAATAACAAGATATTAATGAATAACAAGATATATGAATAATAAGATTCATGAATAACACAACATTTGCAGCTCTCAAATTGGGAATTATGCACGAAAAAATCAAAAGTATATAGAAAGCTATAGAATAACTTACATTACTGCACAATTGTTTCAGCTTCATCCAAGAACTTTCAAGAAAGAAGAAACTTGAAGAACACAGATGAAACAAATAATGAGATGAAAACATTAAAAAAACGAAGCAGTTTTCACAAAAGAACAGAATGAAAAGAAAGGCACAGCAAACTATAAAATGAATAAGAACATTCATGAAGAATACAACATTTTCAGCTGTCAATTGAGTAATTATGAACGAATAAACCAAAAGTATATAGAAAGCAGTAGAAAAACTTACATCACTGCACAACTGTTTCAGCTTCATCATAGAACTTTCAAGAAAGAAGAAGAAACATGAACAACACAAGTGAGACAAATAATGAGATGAAAACATAAAAAAAACGAAGTCGTTTTCACAAAGGAATAGAATGAAAAGAAAGGCACAACAAACTATAAAATGAATAAGAACATTCCTGAAGAATACAACATTTTCACTCTCAAATGAGTAATTATGCACGAAAAAACCAAAAGTTTATAGAAAGCAATAGGAAAACTTACTTCACTGCACAATTGTTTCAGCTTCATCAAAGATCTTTCAAGAAAGAAGAAACTTGAAGAATACAGATGAAAGAAATAATGAGATGAAAACATAAAAAAACGAAGCAGTTTTCACAGAGATATAGAATGAAAAGTAAGGCACAACAAACTCAAAAATGAATAAGAACATTCATGAAGAATACAACATTTTCAGCTCTCAAATTCGTAATTATGATGGCAACATGCTAAAGAATATAGAAAGCAAAAGAAAAGCATACATCACCGCACAACTGTTTCAGATTCATCTTAGAACTTTCAAGAAGAAGAGGAAACGTGAACAACACAGGTGAGACAAATAATGCTATGAAAACATAAAAAAACAAAGCAGTTTTCACATAGGAATAGAATGAAAAGAAAGGCACAACAAACTCAAAAATGAATAAGAACATTCATGAAGAATACTACATTTTCACCTCTCAAATGAGTAATTATGCATGAAAAAAACAAAATTATATAGAAAGTAATAGAGAAACTTACATAACTGCACAATTTTTTCAGCTTCATCAAAGAACTTTCAAGAAAGAAGAAGAAACTGGAAGAACACAGGTGAGACAAATAATGAGATGAAAAATGAAATAACTAAGATGTATTGACAACGAATTAGAATAGAAACTAAGGCACAACAAACCTAAATATCAATAAGAAGATTCATGAAGTAAACAACATATAAATGACTCAAATGAGTAATTTTGCACACGGAAAGCTAAAGTCTTCAGAATGAATAATAAGATAATATATGAAATACATACATAAATAACAAGATAATAATGAATAAAAGATAAATGAATAACAGGTTTCATGAATAACACATTATCAGCTCTCAAATTGGGAATTTTGCACGAAAAAAGCAAAAGTATATAAAGAGCAATAGAAAAATTTACATCACTGCACAAAAATTTCAGCTTCATCAAAGAATTTTCAAGAAAGAAGAAACTTGAAGAACACAGATGAAACAAATAATGAGATGAAAACATAAAAAAACGAAGCAGTTTTCACAAAGGAATAGAATGAAAAGGCTCAAAAAACTCAAAAATGAATAAGAACATTCATGAAGAATACAACATTTTCAGCTCTCAAATTGGTAATCATGCACGCAAAAACTAAAGAATATAGAAAGCAAAAAAAAGCATATATCACTGCACATCTGTTTCAGATTCATCTTAGAACTAACAAGAAGAAGAGGAAATGTGAACAACATAGTTGAGACAAATAATGCTATGAAAACATAATAAAACGAAGCAGTTTTCAGAAAGGAATAGAATGAAAAGAAAGGCACAACAAACTCAAAAATGAATAAGAACATTCATGAAGAATAGAACATTTTCACCTCTCAAATGAGTAATTATGCAGAAAAAAACCATAACTATATAGAAAGCAAGAGAAAAACTTACTTCACTGCACAATTGTTTCAGCTTCATCAAAGAACATTCAAGTGAGGAAAAGAAACTGGAAGAACACAGGTGAGACAAATAATGAGATGAAAATGAAATAACTAAGAAATATTGAGAAAGAATTAGAATACAAACTAAGGCACAACAAACCTAAATATCAATAAGAAGATTCATGAAGTAAACAACATATAAATGACTCAAATGAGTAATTTTGCACAATGAAAGCTAAAGTCTTCAGAATGAATAACAAGATAATATATGAATTACATACATAAATAACAAAATAATAATGAATAATAAGATAAAAGAATAACAAGCTTCATGAATAACACAACATTTTCATCTCTCAAATTGGGAATTATGCACGCAAAAAGCAAAAGTATATAGAAAGCAATAGAAAAAATTACATCACTGCAAAATTGTTTCAGCTTCATCAAAGAACATTCAAGAAAGAAAAAGAAACTTGAATTACACAGGTGAGTCAAATAATGAGATGAAACATGAAATAACTAAGAAGTATTGACAAAGAATTAGAATAGAAACAAAGGCACAACAAACCTAAAAATTAATAAGAAGATTCATGAAGTACACAACATATTAAGGTCTCAAATGAGTAATTTTGCACACGGAAAGCTAAAGTATTAAGAATGAATAACAAGATAATATATGAATTACATATATGAATAACAAGATAATAATGAATAACAAGATAAATGAATAACAAGATTCATGAATAACACAACATTTTCAGCTCTCAAATTGGGAATTATGCACGAAAAAATCAAAAGTATATAGAAAGATATAGAATAACTTACATCACTGCACAATTGTTTCAGCTTCATCCAAGAACTTTCAAGAAAGAAGAAAATTGAAGAACAGAGATGAAACAAATAATGAGATGAAAACATAAAAAAACGAAGCAGTTTTCACAAAGAAACAGAATGAAAAGAAAGGCACAACAAACTATAAAATAAATAAGAACATTCATGAAGAATACAACATTTTCAGCTGTCAAATGAGTAATTATGAACGAATAAACCAAAAGTATATAGAAAGCAATTGAAAAACTTACTTCAGTGCACAACTGTTTCAGCTTCATCATAGAACTTTCAAGAAAGAAGAAGAAACGTGAACAACACAGGTGAGACAAATAAAGAGATGAAAACATAAAAAAACGAAGCAGTTTTCACAAAGGAATAGAATGAAAAGAAAGGCACAACAAACTATAAAATGAATAAGAACACACATGACATATACAACAGTTTCAGCTCTCAAATGAGTCATTATGCACAAAGAAACCAAAAGTATATAGAAAGCAATAGAAAAACTTACCTCCTGGACAATTGTTTCAGCTTCATCAAATATCTTTCAAGAAAGAAGAAACTAGAAGAACACAGGTTAGACAAATAATGAGATGAAACATGAAATAACTAAGAAGTATTGACAAAGAATTAGAATAGAAACAAAGGCACAACAAACTGAAATATCAATGAGAAGATTCATGAATTACACAACATATTAAGGTCTCAAATGAGTAATTTTGCACACGAAAAGCAAAAGTATTAAGAATGAATAACAAGATAATATATAAATTACTTATATGAATAACAAGATAATAATGAATAACTAGATAAATGAATAACAAGATTCATGAATAACACAACATTTTCAGCTTTCAAATTGGGAATTATGCACACAAAAAGCAAAAGTATATAGAAACAATAGATGAACTTACATCACTGCACAA